>NW_011494889.1:8396043-8426567 GCF_000754665.1 Bison bison bison
TTTTATACTAATTACTGTGTGAGCCTCAGATGAACCCCCTTCAATTCACAGGGCTTTGTTAAGGGAGGAGCTGTCAATGTGTCTGCCCGTTTGCAGCTGTGCTGTGGCTTTAGCTTGCTTAACATTATGCTGCTTTTTAGACTTGACAGAAGGGATTTTTTTTTTTTTTTTTATTAAGGCAAAGCAGCCTTGTAGCGAAATGGTTTAAGCAGCTGCATTGTGGGGAAGCACAAAGAAGTTATTATTGTGTCTGTTTAGGGGGGTGGAATGGAGGGGGGGATATTCGGCTGCTGTTGATGCCGATTGTTGACTTGCCATCTGCCAGATAGGGAGAAGAAAAAAATGACAGCTCCAGCAGGGTGTTCAAGAGGTTGTTTGGAGAGACGCATAAACATGTGCAGATGTCGAACTGAATAATGGCTAGAACTTGAGACGGTTTATGATGCTGCTGATGTTTGTGCATATACAGAATGAATGTATGTGTGGATTTGGTTAACCAAGGCTACATACTAATTATCATTGTTTTCCTGCATGCCCCTTCCCCTTAGTTCGTTAATTAGTTTAGGGGCTTAGTACTTCCTCTTCCTTCTGTTATTCATGTCTAGTTTTAGAAAACAGCTTCTCTTAAAATGGCAATAAAACCTTCCTTATTTCTCCATACAGATGATAGCTAATCTGTTTGGTTAGGATTAGGTGTGAGCTGCTAACTGATAACAGGAGATTTTGATTAGGAAATAAGTCAGGTGAATCACCTTGCTCTTAATGCACACATATATTAACAGTTTGACACTATTCATTGAATTGATTTTATAGCCTACCACTAGGGGTGAGATACTACCAAATTCACTTTACTAAGTAATCCCATCATACTTTGGACTTAGGATACAAGTTGTGAAACAAAGTTGTGGAACAGCCTGGTCTTCTTGGTTACCCTTCTTTCTTTTGGTTGTCTTTGATTCTGGAGATGACAGTTATGCATTTTCTTTATGGAGTAATGCATTGATTGTCTATTTCCTTCTGATTCATTCTTGTCATTAGATATTAGAGATTTGATATGTCTGACTGAAATCTTTTTAAATGCTATGGTAACACTTCAGGGTGCACTAAGTTTTTTTTTTTTTTTCCCCATTACTTTGACTTTAAATAATTGAAAAGGAATAGTGGTGCTAGGTAAAATTTCTGAAAGGTGTTGATGTTGTAGAACACCTCACAGTTTTGCACAACTTTAAGACCAATCATATATGAGTTTATTAGAAAATGGAAAGAGAAGCTCCGACTTTCTCTATTTCCTTTTTTCTCTCTTTCTATTACCAAAAAAATGTGTGGGGAATTAGAGGGTTTTTATTTTGACTTTTGGTAAACTCATGCTTTCCTAAAACATTTAGGGTTTTGTTGCCTAATTATTAAGGAAAAAAGCCATAAGTGTGGTTGAAAGGCAAACAGACTGACAGAGCTTTATTTCCACAGTAATGTCTTTCTGAAAGGACTAAAGGGAGATTATCTGTTATTTTCTACTCTTCAGAAAGAAATAGAGGTCAGGTCTATTTAGAAAAACTTTCTATCTTAAATGTCAGTTTTTCCCCAAGTGACTAATCCGTATTTGCTGAAAAGGCTAGAGGACCTTTTCTTTGTCTTGTATATTTAGTTTTTTCTTTTATTTGGAAAGCCGCACATATGTCCATATTTTTGTATGTAGAATTATGTACATATGTTTATAGTTTTATATAGTCAGTCTTGATATCCCTGCTAAGCTTGGGAGGAAGCAGCAAATCATTTTCCAGGTAGAGCTGTTAAACTGAGAGTGTGCTTTATGTTAGTGAGAGGCTGAGCAAAAGCAAGCTTGTATAAAAGCAGACTTGCAGTTCCGTGCTTTATTCATCATATCATGTTACCTCAGAACCGTATGTAAAATCTTTATGCGGGCAAATATACTTACGAAGGTGTTTGAAATATTCAAGGCAGAGTGTCTTTGAAGTTACTCACACCAGATTTAAATATCAGCTAACTAAATTAGTGACTTTATGAAAGTTCCTTTAACATGTCTGAATTTCTTCATGTGTTGGAAGAAGGAAACAACCACTGATATTTAAGGATCTTGTAAGAACTAAATGAGATAGTAGTATCTTTGGAATGTCTGGAGCATGTGCAATATAGCTGTCACTAATATTTTATTTTTGTTGATGTGTAAGTCTAAAGACCTGTAACTTGTAATTGAAGTGCTTTTTATAATGCCTACTTGCTGCAAAATGAGCACACCAAGTTCTAGAGAACCATCTAAGATATATAAAGTTGTTTTTTTATAACCTAACATTTATTTGGTGATTTATATGATTGCTTCATAAATCTGAAGGGAGATCAGTTATTTCAAGAGAATATCAAGAAAGTTGTTGAATGTAACTATTTTGAGGGTGTGAGGTCAGTGGTCATTTGGTAATGATGATTTTATGTTGTATCCTATAAAATTATTTTTCTACTTCAAAAATTTAGCATAGAGTTGCAGAAAATTGTATTTATTCCCTTAATTCAATATTAATCCCATTATTTTGGAACCATATTTTTCTCTGCTATGGGTGCATGCTCAGTTGCCTCAGTCGTATCTGATTCTTTGCTAGCCCATAGACTGTAGCCTGCCAGGCTCCTTTGCCCATGGGATTCTCCAGGTAAGAGTACTGGGCTGGGTTGCCATTTCCTCCTCCAGGGGATCTTCCCAACCTGGGATCAGACCTGCGTCTCTTACGTCTCCTGCATTGGCAGGCGGGTTCTTTACCAAGTGCCACTTGGGAAGCCTTTTCTCTGCTATAGTCAGTCCTTAAGCTGTATTTGGGTTATAATTATTTTTAAAATAATTGATAGTTTTTAAAATCATTGAAAATACTTTTAAAATAATTGAATACCTTACAGTTAATAAATGTAATAACTGTAGTGAACAAACAACACTAAAAAGAATATTTTATCTCCTCAGGGCATTATAAAGCATTATTTGATTGTTCTACTAACTCTATTTTGCAGACAAAGAAACCGAATAGGCTCATATAGTGAATATAGTGATGAAAGTTCTGTGATAAGCAGAAGTGTTTTTTTAAGAGGAGTAAAGAGGAAATGGCTTTGATTGACCTTCAGGAATCAATAAATTCAGTATAGGATGGTTATCACTCATGTTGATAATAAGTTGTTGATGGTTCTTTAAGGTTTTTCTTTTAAAATTGTTTCTGTCACATATTTCTCTTCACTAAATATTACTAAGTAATTTTGGATGAAAGGCAAGGGATGTTGGGACAGCTGCCTGATCCTGTTTCTAAGAGTGGTTAATAGGACTGGGTATAGTCACTAATGGACTTCCCTGGTGGCTCAGACGGAAAAGCGTCTGTCTATGATGCGGGAGACCCGGGTTTGATCCCTGGGTTGGGAAGATCCCTTGGAGAAGGAAATGGCAATCCACTCCAGTACTATTGCCTGGAAAATCCCATGGACAGAGGAGCCTGGTAGGCTACAGTCCATGGGGTCACAAAGAGTTGGACACGACTGAGCGACTTCACATTCATAGTCACTAATGGAGAAGGAAATGGCAACCCACTCCTTGCCTGGAGAATCCCATGGACAGAGGAGCCTGGTGGGCTACTGTTCATGGGGTCACAGAGAGTCGGACACGACTGAGTGACTAAGCACATGGTCAGTAAGGTCTTCTATTTTAGTTTTGAAGAATAAATTGGTTATAATTTTTAAATGAACTGCAATTTGAGCGATACTAGCTTCGTACTATGCTATTTTAATATTTAATAGCACCTGGGTGTGAATTCCAGTATTCAGATACAGGTAATTAAGTATTATACTCTAATTTTTTTTTAAAATGATGTTTACCAAGAGCAGCTCGTAATGCTAAAGAAGTGGAAATATCTCCTAGTCTATGAAATGTATCACAGATTAGGATGCATTTATTTCACATATGAGTCAAACTGTACTTGGTAATCTTCAGGATAATTTTAAGAAAACTTTAGGAACTTCTAACTTTAATGGTATAAAGATGTATTTGAATTGTGCCTCAGAAAAATCCTGCATGAATAGTAATTTTTAAAAATATTGGCCAGTCTGTTGAAAACAGAAGAATATTTTAGTCTGACATTCTTTAAGGCATCTTGCTGAATGTTTTGGCTTAAAATTTTTATTGTGTTTAATTTTAAGAAAATCTGATTAAAGATGTTGGTAAACTTGGTAGCACTTTTTAGAACAGAAGATGATTAAGATACAAAGGCAGAAAGGCATAAACCGTGAAGTTCATGTGCTTTTTGGCTAGACGAGTCACTTATTTGCTTTTAGACTGGAGCACAGCATCAAAGTTCATAATTTTATACTTTTAAGTGAAAGCACATAGAACAGCAGCTGTTGTTTCCTGGCATCTTTCTGAGGAGATATTTAAACTTAAGTACATATATATTTATTATAGAAAAAAAATTTATAAAATGACCTTCTTTCCCATCTCTTCATTTGCATTGTTTTCAATTCACTCTTTTAAGATAGCTGTTTGTACTTTCTGTTTTAGTAAAGTAAGACTTGGAATTCAGTTAAAATTTTTTTTACCTTAAAAATCAGTATGAAAATTAAGTGGGTGCTTTTTGACCTTTTAGTGCCAGTTTGTCATTTGAATTGTATTTTATTAATAAATGAATGGTTCATAACAATTGAACCTATTGGCTATTAACTGCTTATAGGAAGAAAACAGAACCCCTATATAATTTGGGGCTGAATGTTAATTGATTTGAAGTGCTTCATTCAAAGATTTATATGTTCTCATGCCCTGAAATTTGTTTAAACAAATTATTCTACAGAGATCATTATAAAATAGATTTAATAAACAGCACACATTTATATAATTTTTCATTTTACTATATTTTGAATAACTTCCATGATATTGAGTCTTCAAGTCATTTTCCTTCACGATGCCTTAGTTTTAAGAAAATCATTCCTCTCAAACTTTCTGGAAACATTTGAAAATATTATTGTGCTTATAGAAGTATGCATAATGACAATAAAGAAATCCTTATGTACAGTGAGCAGATACACAGGTTGTTTCATTAAATTTTATTTATTTTTGAATGGTAGGTAAAGATTGTTTTTGAATTTTCTGCCTATGTGTTAGGTAATACTGCCCTCAGAGGGCCAAGGTAAGTAAATTCATTTTTAACATTGAGAAACAGCTTTACTGCTGTTTATCTGATCTTTAAACTTGTTCGGGGAGGAGAAATGGACTTCTTTGAATCATTGAATAGTGTTTGATTTATGGCTGCATCTCTTGGATTTGTTCTGTTCTTTAAGTGTGTTAGCTGTATCTGTGTACTTCACTTTGATGACAGCCTCTAAGCATGTTCAGTTCTTTTCTAAGAAAATTGTAACAGACGACTGGCCATGTATTGCCGAATTAGATTGGTTTACAATGGGGATTAGAAAATTACCTAGAAAAGAAAGTTAAGATGATTTTCCTGGGTGTGTGGGTGTGTTTTACTTTTTGTTTCTTTAATAGTGAATATTCAGGTATTCAAAATTATGTGAACCACACTTTTGAATGTATGGTAGCATTCATTGAAATGGAAGCATTATATTCCACTCAGTTTTATAAATTGAAGCATAGTCACATCTTTAAAATATAGTAAATCAAAAATAATGTACTTTACTAGAAATGCAATTGTTATATATAAATATAAATATACCAAAAGTTGAAATATACTATTATTCCATTTATAAAAGCCTAACACTGTATGTTTTAACATGTCTCTGAATTCAGAATGTTTAAGGTTAAGTGATAATTAACTCATGCAATAAAAAGGTAAAGTGGGAAAGGCCTGATGTCAAAATACTGAGTTGCATGCTTTTGCCTTTGGCTTTTTTGTATGTTGTAACTTCTCAGGAGATAATTTGAAAGAACCATTGAGATGTTTAGTAGTAAATCCAATGAAGTGCTTGATTTTTTTCCCCCTAGAATTAACTTGATACTAAATTAAGAAAGACTATTTCTGTAACGGAATTATTGGTTTTTAATGGAAGATTTCAGTTGGTAAAGAATAAATGACATGTAATTCACGATTATCAATAACAATAGGGGATGAAAATAAGATATAAGCAAGGTGAAAAACAAAAATTGAAACTTTATATCCACTAAAAAACAGCACCTACTTTTCTCAACTAATGTGGAACAGTGATAATATATAAATGAAATTAACAAATTTCATTTGAAAATTTTTTTGTTTTTTTATCCATTTGTTTTGTTTTTTGAGGGAGGGGATGTTGGTAGCCCATACAGGGGAAAAAACCCTACATTTGACTGTTTAAAATCATTTCCAGTTGTATAGCATTTTAATTCACTATCTGTATACACTATACCATTTTGTCCACTCCCCAAGCCCCCACTTCCCCTCGGGTAATGACTGATCTGTTCTGTTTATAAGTTTATTTTTGTTTTATTTTGTTTGTTCTTTTTTTTTTTAGTTTGTTTTTTACATTCCACATATGAATGAAATCATATGGTATTTGGCTTTCTCTGACTTATTGCAGTTCAGTGTAATACCTTCAGGGTCTATCCATGTTGTTGCTAACAGCAGGATTTCATTTTTTATTTATGGCTGAGTATTAGATTGAAGGCAAAAGGAGAAGAGGGTGGCAGAGGATGAGATGGTTGGATAGCATCATGACTCAATGGACATGAACTTGGGTAAATTCTGGGAGATTTAGGGACAGGGAGGCCTGGCATTTTGCAGCCCATGAGGTTGCAAAGAGTCAGATACAACTTGACAACTGAACAACAGCAAATCGTTCCACTGTGGGCTTCTTTGGTGGCACAGTGGTAACGAATCCACCTGCCAATGCAGGAGACATAAGAGACGCGGATTTGATCCCTGGGTCAGAAAGATTGAGCGACTGACTGAGCATTATTCCATTGTATATATTGTGATATATACAGAATTATTCCATTGTATATATTGTGATACACACACACATGCCTGCTTGCTAAGTTGCTTCAGTTGTGTCCGACTCTTTGTGACCCCATGGACCACAGCCTGTCAGGCTCCTCTGTCCATGGGATTCTCCAAGTCAAGAATACTGAAGTGGGTGGCCATTCACTTTTCCAGGGGCTCTTCCCAACCCGGGGATCAAACCTGTGTCTCCTGCATTTGCAGGCAGATTCTTTACCACTGAGCCATCAAGGATGCCCTGTGCATGCATGCATGCTCTGTCGCTTCAGTCATGTCTGATTCTTTGTGACCCCATGGACCATAGCCCACGAGGCTCCTCTGTCTGTGGGATTCTCCAGTCAAGAATACTGGAGTGCGTTGCTATGCCCTCCTCCGGAGGATCTTCCCAACCCAGGGATCGAACCAGTGACTCATGTGTCTCCTGATTGTAGGTGGATTCTTTACTACAGAGCCACTGAGGAAGCCCCCAGGGAAGCCCTACAATGAGCCAGATGTTCTGTGTGCATTACAAATACCAATTTATTTCTTCTTCACTACTGTTGTCCCCACTTTCCTAAAGAGGAAGCTGAGACACAGAGAGATTAAACAGCATGCCCAAAGGTACACAACTAGAGTGACAGAGATGGCGTTTGAACTCCTGTGTGTACTCTGTAAAATGCTGGCCTGTTTTGAAAGCTTGAGTAGCAGGGCAGAGTAGAATTTTGTCGATTGCATTAGATATTTATTCAAATCTCAACTTTGTCCTATACTTGTTACTAGTGTCTCAGAGCCTCAGCATGGCTATCTGTGTCAAGTTAGGATGCCATCACAACAGTCTCTGCATGCCTATAGGAACAGATCTCTTGTGCCTAATACCTGAGCACAGTGCTTGGCTCAGGATATTCAAGCGTCCTTGCCTGCCTTACACTCACCACTTAGAACTGTGATGCGAGTCTCAGTAAGTGTATCACCTAGGGAAAGCAAAGGAGAGAAGAGAGAACTTACAAAAGCCCATGGATTCACCCTCAGAATAATAGTTTGTGATTTGATGCAGTGCAATTTTTGGGTCCCATGCTATTGGAAGTAGGCTTCTAAGGTGGCTCAGTGGTAAAGAATCTGCCTGCCAATGCAGGAGATGCAAGAGATGCAGGTTCAATTCCTGGGTCAGGAAGATTCCCTGGAGAAGGAAATGACAACCCACTCCAGTTTTCTTGCCTGGAAAATTCCATGGACAGAGGAGCCTGCCAGGCTACAGTCCATGGGGTTGCAAAGAGTCAGACCCAACTGAGTGAGCTCACATGTGTGTAGGTTTTAGGTTACATGCTATGCTATTGGAAAGTTCCTATAGGAGTCTCTGCGTTGGCAAGAGTCTAAGATAAAACCTGATTCTATTTGTTGAGTTTTGTTCTATAAGGCAGTGATTTTAATACAGGTGTGGGAAGGTTGAATCACATGAGGGTTTTTTCAGATGACACAGCCCTCCTCCTGATGAGCAAGCATGATGGCCTTCTCTGCCAGCTCCCCATCCCTGCCACAGAGAGGCACTGTTATTGTCTACTCTGTCCATCAGGTGTGTTACCACAGAAAAATGGATTGAGCTATGCAGGGTTGTGTTATAGTGGGGTTTCCATTTGAAAGAGCTCTTCTGACATGAATGTAGTCCCTGTTCTGCATAGTGGTAGGTTTATTCATCCATTCAGTTAGTGGAAAATGCCAGCCTTCTCCGTGGGATGTGCCGGTGGTACATGTAAGTAGGTTTGCAAATGGGCTCAGTACTTCCATTTTTGAAATTCATTACGGTTGTTTACTGCAGTGCAAGATATTACATTGGTTTTAATGTGTAGAGAATATGATGTGGTGAAATGGAAAATACATACAGTAAGGAAATTGTAAAAAGTTCCAATGAAGCCTTTTTTAAATTGGTCCATTTCTTTGAAATAGTTAAAAATTCTGTTGGCCCTCACTACTCTTGTTAAAATACTGCAAGAATGACTGTATGTTTAATGTAGTGTGTGGAGTTGGAGTCTTTTTCCTATAATGCAGAAAGCAGATTAAAAAGAAGGCTTTTTTTGCTTTTGCAATCTACAAGGGCGTAAATGTAAGCAAAATAATAATTTAGCTTACATTTAACCCAGCAGGAAGCTGAGTACAGATTGAGTAATTCTCCACAACATATCTACTGCTATGTAAACTAATCTCACGGTTTATTCTTCATTAAACTGCCAAGATGCTATTTTTCTGTTGGCTAGTTTGTATATGTGCTTTGTTTTCTCTCTCTCCCCCCCATTTTCCTTGCTTTTCTCTCACATTAAAACTTTATACTGTAACTCTATTAAGATATTCTTGGGTTTATAAGAATAATAAGCATCACATTTTTGGCTTACAGTGTAATGTTTCCTAAAAACAAAGGGAGCCAGGATTTGATTAACTAATTTACAGAATACTATGAAACAAGTACCAGACTGTTAAAGGTAGATGGTAATTGTGCAATTTTCTGGATAACAAAAGAAAATTATAAAGTAGACTAAGTAGTGGCAGACTTGGCATTCTGAGATCTTAGAGAAGCTGGCATTCCAACATCTTGTGGTATTCAGTGCTTAGGTACTTTTCCTCATGATTGCTTCAGCTTCAAAGCAAAACATGGACCTCAGCCTTCTTTAGGAAGTAGATATGAAAACTACACTTAATATAAAAATGACAAGTTCATGCATTATGCAGTGGAAGAAAAATTTCTTGACTATAATATACTTTGAAAATAATCATGAAGGAGCATATGTGGTAAAACAGGAATGTGGGTACATCTGGAAAGCATTTAAGGCATCTTGGAAGCAGGATGCAGAATCACCAAAATTGTAAACATCTTCCATCTGGCCAGTTAGAGTGGTAACGTTGACCAGTACCAGAACAGACAAATCTCTCATGTGACCTCGTGAGATAGCCAGGCAACCTGGGTGAGATGATCATAAAGATATGAATGCTTTGCAATACGACCTCATTAATCAATACCATATAGAAAATTATGAGAGAAAAAGATACTTCATCGATCAATACTATACAGAACATAATGAGAGAAAAAGACAAGCCTTGAAATGTGAAAGACTAAGGTGTTGTTATATGTTATGCTGGATGGAGGTTGTATCAATAACTATATAACTGTGTGCTTCTCTGCTTGTATTGTCATGAGGCTTCAAAGAGGAAGGGGCCTCATTTTGAATTAACACAGCTGCAAACCTGGATTAGCACAGTTCTTTTGCGAAATGTTCAGGGACCATATGCTGCTCCTAGTCTCTTCCTCACAGTGATGCTTCAGACAGCAAATACTGAGCACCTTTTTGAACGGGCACTTAGGTTGCTATTTGGAAATTACCAAGACATAGCAGGTGTTACCGTCCCTTGCTTTGACCTGCTGGAGCCTTAAAAATGATTATAGAAACGGAAGAAGTTTTCATTTTGAATTTTAATTGCTCAATCACCTGCTTTTCTCTAGCTCTTCCCACAGCTGCCTACTAAAAGCCACCTGAGGGCAGGCACTAAGCCTGTATCATTCATTGCTGCATTCTCAGTGCTTTTGTTTTTAGTAAGCGTTTTGACACTAAGTATTTCTGAATGAGTTGATCTATTAGAAGCCCATTTCCCCCAGTGTTAAATAAAAATGTTTAAAGAACCTTGTTCTTTGATTTGGGATGCTCATTGGCCAGTAGCTTTAAACTCAGAACAACTGAGCTGGGCAGGAGTCATTAATTTCTTCCCAAATGGCCCAATGGTAAAGAATCCTCCTACCAAGCAGGAGCCATAGGAGACAGGGGTTTGATCCCTGGGTCAGGAAGATTCCCCTGGAGGAGGAAGTGGCAAACCCACTCCATTATTTTTGCCAGGATAATCTCATGGACAGAGGAGCCTGACAGGCTACCGGCCGTGGGTTCACAAAGAGTCTGATGTGACTGAGCACAGAGAGATGCAAACAGAGGCACATTTTGCAGGTATCACCTAATTTCCGGAGTCTGACAACATCCAGAGCTGGTTAATAGCTGTGTGTTGAAGAGAGTACATAGAGACACCATAGAATCTAACAGTTTTAATTTGCTCAAGGGCAAAAAGAAAGAATATCCTTGAAAAGGGCTTAATGAAAAGGGGAAAGATAACGTAAAAATTTAGGTTTGCAGGAGAAGGAAATAGTCAACATATATAAGTGCAAGAGCATTTTCATTTATTAACATTTCAGATTGTCCCTCGTTGAAAAATTGTGTTATGCTAGCTCATTGCAGTGTAGGTAATATTAAAAAATTCTTTAAGATTATTTTCAAGACATCTATGAAATGGGATGATGATAATTTCAGTGAGAGAAATATTTCTTCTATTCCCTCAGGGACAGAAATAGGGCTTTTTTTCTTAGAACTAATTGGAATGTGATACTTGGATCTGCTATGTAAAAACATAACAGGCAATTTTAAGAACTGCAAATATTATGTTTATCATCATGCATTTCTTCAGTAACTATATTTAGTTATATTTACAATATAGCACACTATTATGAATTATATATTCAGTATTTGTTTGTTTATAGTGCTAATATTTATTTATGAAAATCCACTAGTGGAAAAAAGATTCTGCTGTGTTTTCTTTTAGGTAGCTCATATGCGTAAATTTGGTTGGCATCTCTCAACAAGCAGCAGAATATTTATAATATTGTGAACCCTAAAATTAAATAAAATTTTACACTGAAATTAACATTAAACTTCTTTTGGTCTTAGGTAAAAACTGACTCATGAAGACTTTTATTTAAGACTAATAGTTTCTTAAATTTATGTACATCTATTTTTATTGAAAGCTGTTATTTTTTGGCTTAAAGCACTTCTTTGAAATTCTTAAAATATTTGTATTTTCATGATACTGTGCCCTATGTTTGTCATTTAATAAAAACAATTCAGAGAGACCTAAGACTTTGGCTTTTTTCTTTGGAAGAGTAGTTACTTCTGTGATATCCTGTCCCTATCTTAAAAAAGAAATGAACGTATTAAATCAGTGTTGTGTTTTGACCCTGGATACCTTTTTTTATTTCTTTAGATAGGATTTGCTTTATATACCTGAAACTAAGGAGACTTTTTTCTGTTGGTGAAGTAAATTTATTGCTGATTGCTGCCTGTTGCCTCAGTTATGTAAATACGCCTGAATAAGTGCTGTATTGATTAGTAGACTATTTAATGTGAGGTTGTAGCTGAATTGTAAATGATACTACAATAAATGATTGTGGCTTCATTTAATAATAGCAATAATAATCTAACACTTGCCATATGTCAGAGAATGTTATAAGTCCTTTTTATGTCCTTCCAAACCCTTTAGGTAGGCACTGATTCTCATTTTTCAGGTGAGGAAACTAAGCTTTATGATGAGTCAAAACAGTAATGTCTCTTTCCTGACATTCATGTGAGAATGCCTTCAGCCTCTTTGTTATTAGTAGCAAATGACTAGCTTTTGAAGCTTCTGTTATAACAAGCATGAGTGACCATTGGTATTTTTAAAACCTGTATCACCTGTATCTGTTACAGAAACCAGAATTTCAATTTATTTTTAAGAGATTACAAGAAGTAAATTATTAAGTAGGGTAAGAATGTTGGCAAAAGCCCAGAATCTAAAATCATAACTAAGTAAAACTGAACTCCAGTAAACAGCATCTTCCAACCCTGCATTTCATAAGTAGGATTCTGTTTTTATCAGAGTGGTGTGGATTTTCCCCTCTCTATGTGTAAAGTATTAACTTTGAGTCTCTGTAACACTTATGCCAATAACTTAATCTATAGGGTTTTTGTTGTTGTTTGTTTCAGTTTTCAGTTTTTTGTTTGTTTCTGTAAACAAGCCTTTACAAGCCTTTGGTTGTAGTGTTGAGAAGCTTCATTTGTTTTTTTAGGTGTGCGTAACAAATTACAGAAAGTTGGGTGGGTTTAAACAACAGACATTTATTTTCTGATTGTTCTGGAGGCCAGAAGTTAGAATTAATATATCGGCAGGTGTAAGCGGTGGTTATAAGTTAGAATCTAGGTGTAAACCTTCCTGTAAAGGCTTTAGAGGAGAATCCATTTCTTGCCTCTTCCAGCTTCTGTGTCTTCAGTTAGTCCTTTACTTGTGGTGCATCATTCCAATCTCTGTCTCTTTTTTTCTCACTGCCTCTTCCCCTTCTCTATGTGTCAAACCTTCTTCTGCTTCACTGTTAGAGATACTTGTAATTGGATTTAGGGCTTACCCGGATAGTCTAGGATGGGCCTTCCCAGGTGGCTCAGTGGTAAAGAATCTGCCTGCCAATGCAGGAGACATGGGAGATGCAGTTTTGATCCCTTGGCTGGGAAGATCTCCTTGAGGAGGAAATGGCAATCCACTCCAGTATTCTTGCCTGGGAAATTCCATGGACAGAGGAGCCTGGCTGGCCACAAAGTTGGACGTGATTGAGCACACATGCACAGATTGTCCAGGATGAGTTTCTCTTTTGAAAAGCCCCACTTCTCAAATCCTTACCTTAATAACCTCTTTTGCCAAAGAAAGTAATATTCCCAGTTTCCAGGGATTCTTGTTCAGTCACAGTTGTGTCTGACTCTGTGACGCCATGGACTGCAGCACGCCAGGCTTCTCTGTCCTTCACTGTATCTGGAGTTTGCCCAAGTTCATGTTCATTGCATCAGTGATGCCATCCAGCCATCTCACCCTCTGATGCCCTCTTCTCCTTCTGCCCTCGATCTTTCCCAGCACCAGGGACTTTTCCAGCGAGTTGTCCATTCTCATCAAATGACCAAAATAGTAGAGCTGGAGCTTCAGCTTCAGCATCAGTCCTTCCAGGGAATATTCAGGGTTGATCTCCCTTAAGATTGACTGGTTTGATCTCCTTGCTGTCCCAGGGACTTTCAGAAGTCTCAGCACCACAGTTTGAAGGCATCAGTCTTTGGCATTCTGCCTTCTTTACTCTCCAGCTCTCACAACCGTATATGTGACCACTGGGAAGACCATAGCCTTGACTACATGGACCTTTGTCAGCAGAATAACGTCTCTGCTTTTCAACACAAGGTCTAGGTTTGTCACCGCTTTCCTTCCAAGAAGCAGTCATCTTCTGATTTTATGGCTGCTTCTACCTTTTTATTAAATATTGAGTTTTAAGCCGGCTCTTTCACTCTCCTTCACCCTCAAGAGACTCTTTAGTTCCTCTTTGCATTCTGCCATCAGAGTGGTATCATCAAGATATCTGAGGTTTTTGATGTTTTTCTCGCCTGTCGTGATTCTGGCTTTTAACTCATCCAGCCCGGCATTTCTTATGATGTGCCCAGGGTATAATTTAAGCAAACACGGTGACAGTAGTCAGCCCTGTCGTACTCCTTTCTCAGTCTTGAACCAATCAGTTGTTCCATACAAGGTTCTAACTGTTGCTTCTTGACCCGCATACAGGTTTCTCAGGAGACAGGTAAGATGGTCTGGTATTCCTAAGATGGTCTGGTATTCCCAGGTAAGAGCTTTGCACTATGTGTCATGATCAGTACCGTCAAAGGCTTTAGCGTAGTTAATGAAACAGATAGATGTTTTTCCAGGGATTAGGGTGTATACATATATTTTGGGTTCACCATTCAGTCTACTACAGAAGTCAAAATATCAGAAACTTTTTTAGAAAATATGTTTTGGTATTGGTAACAGCATACTTCAAAATATACAAAGCCTCCAGCCAGTGAGTATGAATGAATTGGAAACACCCATTAAGGCAGATAGAAAGTTGCGATAGACATCTTGTCCATGTGTGACTGTGGTGCTTGCTGAAGGTTAATCATGACAGTGCATACACATTTTGAATCTATACTGATGGGTATCTGTTGAACAATCTCTTCAGAAGACTTGGTACTCCATAAATGCTGCTGCTTTATTTAACAAGACTTTTTCCTCATTATAACCAGGCTGTCTTTTAAATTAGTTGAAATCTATGGGCTATGAATAAAAAAAGTATGATGCAACTTTGTTTTAATGCAGGAGGTACAAACTTAGGTGTAAATGCTATGCTTAAAAGATAAGATGTGATTAACTTTTGTTGTTGTTTAGTCACCAAGACGTGTCCAACTCTTTTGTGACCCCATGGATTGTACCCTACCAGGTTCCTCTGTCCATGCGATTTCCCAGGCAGGAATACTGAAATGGGCTGCCATTTTCTTCTCCAGGGGATCTTCCTGACCCAAGGATGGAGCCCACGTCTCCTGCGTTGGCAGGTGGATGCTTTACCACTGAGCCACCAGAGAAGCCTTTTATCTTAGTCTGTCTAAAAAAGAATGGTGGCAGAGAGGGTAACTTTATTCTAGGAACTTACCCTCTATGAAAGCCTGGACTTTTTGGCCATATTTTTAGAGCAGACTTAGATGTGCCTTATTTGAACTCCCACTGCCTAAGCTGAGTCAGTTAAGAAGGTGTTCCATAAGCAGCTGGTTTTCTTGGGAGTCCCAAGGCTGCAGGAACAGTTCTGCTTTGCTGCCAGTGTGCACGGTGTCTTTCCAAACTGTTGGGAAAAGCTGTAACTTTTAAAAATTCTTTTAAGCTAGGAATATTATCCTTCTTTTGTACTGGGTCTAGTACATAGCAATAAGCTTACTTTTTTGTTTTATTGATACCTTATGAGTTTGTGTCCTCTGTAAGGCCCATTTCTTTAGACCTCTTGGAACTCAAAAATGAATATTTAATTAGACCAACACATCATGCTATTACATGAGCTTTAGTTAAGAATGTTTATAGGAACCTATAATAAAGGATTTGCTTTCAGGAAATAACTCATAACCCTTCTCCAGATTTTAGTGGGCACCAGAAATCTGGTATAATACTGGAATATAAGCTTTATGAGTTAGAGGCCATTATTTCTGGTCTGCTACTGTGTTCCTAGCACCTAGGATAATTTCTCAGAAAGTCCATTCATATTATGGATGGAAAATGATAAAATGAAAACTACATTCAGGAGTCTTCACTGAAAGTTTGGGATACACTGTTAGCTTAGCATGACAGTACAGTTGTTGGTTAACTGAATTCAAAATTAGTAATAAAATTTTGTCAGAAATACTTAATGTTTATTTAATAAAGAAGGGAAATTTCGACTTCAGTTTTTCTTCTGGGTAAATGACTATCACTCTTTGAGTAATATGTGTCAGGGATGCATAATAGACTTATTTTAAAGAAATTTTTGTTAATCAGAAAACCTGCTATAAGCCACAAAATGTTTTTAATTTCTTAAGATTCGTTTAACAAGAAGATAAAATTTTTGTGGTGATGTTTTGTGTCTTTCATCTACACATGTAAATTCTTAGTGGTTGATAGGAAATTATTCTTAGAATTGAAAACTTGACATTTCTTTTAATTATACATTTTAAAAAGAATGTATTTAGTACTCTTAAAAGATAAGGAGAAATGTTGTGTAAGAAAAAATGATGTTTTCCTGATTTTTTTCTTCTTTAAAATTTACAAAATGGATTTGTTTCATTTTATCTTTGGTATAGTTATTAAACTGTTATTATTTAGCTTATCAAAGTTACAGCATTTTGTACCAGTACAAGTTATTGTTTTAAAATAGCATTTGAAATATAAATATAACATCACTGATTAGAGAACATCTAATGATTTTAATTTTTATATAGGAATACTTAAATATGAATAGAAAAATAATAAGTACAATTAAGGGATCTGTTTGCTTTTTTTAATGAGAACTGTGGGTTTATCATTCTGGTTTTATAAATCTTGCTTGTGTTTATTCACATTAGGGCCGTATTTTTAAGTAAGTTAAAGTTATGAGTGGTGTCAGGTTTCCCTTTTCTTTCCCTTAAGTTTTTCTTGTATGCTTATACACTTGTGGGGGAAGATGTTCATATATACACTTACTCATTTAGTAAGTTATTTTGAGCATCATCAAGTGGCAGGCACTAGATTGGGCCCTTGGAGTGTATAACTTTAAGAAAAATGAACTGACAGTATTTATTTCCACTGGTTAAAACTGAGTTTTAAAGCAAAGAGTACGATTTTGGAGAACATATCTGCTGTCATGAGCTGCAGAGCTTCCCACTGCTTACTTTCCTGATAAGATTTGTAGTGGTACTGAATGTGATTGTGTAGTGAATTGAGTCAGTATTTGGAAGATCAGTATAACTTGGTGGACCAGTGTTTCCTGAATGAACAGTGTGTGCTGTTAGAAAATCATGCAGCATGTAAAAGATTCATTTGGTGTGAAATACAGACCCAGGGATTTTATATAGCAAAGTACAGGAAGTTCATCGATAGTGGTTTCAAATTCCACACTGCAGGTAACCTTTTAGAAATGACTGCTTGTCAAATGCTGGTGTAGTATCAAAGAAAGACATCCATAACTATCTGAACACTCATCCCTTTTCCAACTACCTATCTGTTTGGGCTAGATTTTTTTAAAATATTTCAATCAAAAATATATTACTTTAACAGTTTAGATGTAGGAACAGATATGAAACTCTGACTGTCTTCTTTAAAGCCAAACATTAAAGAGATTTGCAAAGATGTAAAGCAATTCAGCTCTTTACCTTAATTTTTTTGTTTTAGAAAGTAAAACTATTGTCATAAAAATATTAATGTTGCATGCAATGAGTTTATTTTTTTACTGTTAAAGGAAGTAATAAAAATTTAAATTTTCTCCTTTTCAGTTTCCAATACAGTAAATATTATAGTTGTTATCTACATACAGAAAAATTCATTGGCTATATTTAAGTATGAAAAATATTTAAGGGTGTAAAGAGGTCTGAGGTGAAAATTTGGAGAATTGCCGACCCAGAGGAATGATTCCACATCTGAAATACATGTCAGGGGTGAGATTATGGGAGAACTCATATTTTATACTAAGAGACTGATACTAAACAGTAAGGAGAATATTTTTGAGCATAAAAGTGATATCATCAAAGCAGTATATAAGGACATTAGAATTATCTGGAGATAATAGATGCATTATGATGGAAGGGGGGCGAGTAGAATGGGAGAAAAGTCACAGTGCATTAGCAGAAAGGCAGATGTAAAGTGTTAGAGCATCTTAGGTTGGCTAAATAAGAGAGACTTGTGAAGGCAGTTGGAGAAGGAAATGGCAACCCACTCCAGTATTCATGCCTGGAGAATCCCAGGGACGGGGGAGCCTGGTGGGCTGCCGTCGATGGGGTCGCACAGAGTCAGACACGACTGAAGTGACTTAGCAGTAGCAGCAGCAGTGAAGTCAGTACTGACTTAGCTACTGATGAGAGGGAACAGTCAAATGTTAGGTTTGAGCTCAGATAACTGATGTCAGGAGAAACTGATTTGAAGGGAAAGCTGAACCGCTTTCAAAGTTTAGTAGTTCTGTGATTAAGCACTTGAGATTGAAAAGCCAGATAGAAATATTTGGTAGAGAAGTGAAAATTGAGACCAGGGAGCCTTCCAGCTCTTACAGTATCATGGAGTGCCTCTGTTGCTTAAAATTAAAAAGAAGGGTGAAGTAAGCAAATGGTGATCTTGATGCTAAAAATTTATATTTTGGTAGCTAGTTGATAGCTTGTATCAAAATCTGATAGAATATACATTTATTGACTATTATGTGCTTGGCACTAACCACGTGTTCTTAGGTCTTACATTTATGTGTATGAATGCGTGTGTGGTTTTTAAGCTCTATTAACCCATGTTCTTTCATTTCCTTGACTTGTTTACAGCATTTGTGCAGTTATTTTCCTTTTAATAATAGAATGTTGTTTAAACAAGTTATGCTCAAGATTTAACAATGAAAATAGACTTTTTCCCTTTCTTTTTAAAAAATGACACGATTAGTTGTGGTACATGGAAGAGAAACATCTATTTCATGTCCCTCTTATGATAAGTGTTTTTCATCGAAATTCCTTGATACTGTGCGTATGATTTATTTACCAAGGCTTTTTAAGACGACTGAAAATATGCTCTAACAACCATCTGATATGAAAAACTGAACAAAATGTGTACTCAGTTGAATGATTCTCTAAAGAAATAATGGTGCAAATGAATTATCAAAGTGTGAAATCATTAGAAACAAAACATGTTTGGGTTTTTATTGAATCTTAATTGCAGGCTTATGTATTTCCTTTTGTAAGCTAAGTTAAAAGAAAATTGCCTATCTAAATTTTTGGAGGCCAGTGTTGTAGGACATATATTGTACCATAATTTATTTTTTCACATAAAAGCTGCTGTTCATTTTTCCCCCAGCATTAACATGCATGCTTTCCTCATGTAGGAGAATATATAAAAAACTGGAGGCCAAGATATTTCCTTTTGAAGACAGATGGCTCATTCATAGGATATAAAGAGAAACCCCAAGATGTGGATTTACCTTATCCCCTCAACAACTTTTCAGTAGCAAGTAAGTTAATTACAATTGTTGATTCACCTTGTATTTATTTATTTGTATGGCTGTATGTGTCAGATACTTTGAGATATGTGAAAAGCCTATGAAAAAGTTTAGGTTTGTTCTTAACTGCAGATAAATTTTCAGTTTATATAGAATTTCAGTTCCTTAGCATTGGAACTGAAAGATTCCATAGATTATTATAATGTGTGGTCTTATATAATCCAAAATAGTATAATTTTTGCCTAGTTAGAACTTTGTGATAAAAACCATTCCCCAGGTACATACCTCAAGTTTTTCTTTAAAATGTAAACAGAGACCTTTGAACTTGACTGCTGGATTGAACTTGACTGCTGGATTGAACTTGGTTGTAAGATGTTGTAGTTCTTAGTGCACCTCTAATCGAAGTTTCCTGTCATAATCTTAACCCTTTTGATTGATTGTATGATAAGAAACAAGTGATTTGATTGATTGTATGATAAGAAACAAATGATTTATTTATCTTAAACATTATTTTCTGAGAAGATTTTGTTTGTGGTATATTTTTCTTCCTTACAAATATCTAACACTATTTCTTCCTTACAAATTTCTAAATAAGTTTGTAATTTAAACTTATTTAGGAATTATATATTTTCTTGAAAATAGCCAAAAATAAACTGAAAGATGATGATGATGATGGTGATTATAATTGTTAAAACCAGACTTTCAGATTGTTTAAATTGCTGATTAATCAATGAAAGGGGTTTTCTGTGTTAATTCAGGAGTAAAACATTTTAAAGCATAATATTAAGTTAAAATAAATTTGCATAAGAGGTAAAGTTTGTGATAAAATCTTTAACTAGACACACCATTCTTAATTTTAATTTTGATTGTATGCTGCTGCTGCTAAGTCGCCTCAGTCGTGTCAGACTCTTTGCACCCCAATAGACGGCAGCCCACCAGGCTCCCCCGTCCCTGGGATTCTCCAGGCAAGAACACTGGAGTGGGTTGCCATTTCCTTCTCCGATGCATGAAAGTGAAAAGTGAAAATGAAGTTGCTCAATCGTCGACTCTTGGCGACCCCATGGACTGCAGCCTACCAGGCTCCTGCGTCCATGGGATTTTCCAGGCAAGAGTACTGGAGTGGGGTGCCATTGCCTTCTCCATTGATTATATGCAGTTATCTATTAGTCATGATTTGGAAAGATATGAGGGAAAATTGAAGCAAAAATCAGTTAAAAAATATAGCAGCATCAGAAAATCCAAAATGATAAAAATCCTCGAATGTTATACATGTGATTTTATCATTACATAGTGCCACAGTCTTTTTTTGGGGGGGGGATACTTTCTTTCAGTTTTTTTAAACAATAAGGTATGACAATAAACCAAAAAGTTTGTGAAATCATTTTAACAAAAAAAAAAAAAAACTGAACTCCTGTTTATGTAAGTGGATTTTTCCATAGGGAGTTTCATTTTTTAAAAAGTGAGGATACTGTTATATTTGTGTATTAAGAAAATAATTTTTTCTCCACCAAAATGGCTCATTAGATACTTATGGCTTTCTCTCAGTAGAAAATTATGTTAAAAATCCCATTGTCAATTGAAATAATACCTTATATTTTGTATTGACTTATGAATACATTTTCTTTCTAAAGACATTTTGGGCAAGTGTTTGGTTTAACGTGATAGAAATTGGCTTTTAAAACATTAGCAGTGTACATTATCATATCTGACCTAAAGCCAGTGTGGTTTCTTAGTTTGTCTATTTTACTAGCAAATGCTATTACTGGTTTGTCTGAAATAATTTATAAAGTACAGAACTCCTGTATCTGCTGATCAAAATGCAGCATTTTTTGACCTTATGAAATTTCACACCCCAACAAGTTTTAAAGACATACTGTATGTCACAGTCTGCCAACATCTGCTCCAACACTTCCACTGGCAGAGGCTGAAATAAATGCTGCACTCTTGAGGAGAGAACCTATTTAGTGACTGACAGTCAGCTTATCCATGAAATCAATATTAGTTGGCATCTGTAATCTTTACTTGAATAATCAAGTAGTTGTGGATAGTTAATAAGCGAAGTTATAGACCAGCTCCTTAATTTCAGGAAACATGTTAATAACATGCATCTTACAACGAACTGTTTTAAACTGATTGTTTTTAACGCCTGACTTATCGCAGTCATAAGTTTGCAATAATTTGTTTTTGTCAAAGTCGTGTCTGACTCTTTGCAACCCCATGGACTATACAGTCCATGGAATTCTCCAGGCCAGAATACTGGAGTGGGTAGCCTATCCCTTCTCCAGCGGATCTTCCTGACCCAGGAATCTAACCGGGGTCTCCTGCATTGCAGGCAGATTCTTTACCAACTAAGCTATCAGGGAAGCCTCCTTGCAATAATTACCTGAGATAGTAATGTGTAGTGAAAAGGGCCCTAGTTGAAGAAATAGTTCAAATTTAAGCTCTACCAAAAACCATGAGTACGACCTTGGGCAGGTCGTTCTCACAGTCTCTGGTCTTTAGTCCCTTCATCAGCATGGTGAGGACACCTGAATGAATTTGTAAGGTCCCCTTTGTCTCTAGCTTTCTGTGATTCTGTGAGGGAAGTTTGAGCAGGCCATTGAAGAGTGAATGGGGATGAAATTATTATAAAATAGAGGACAAGAATATTTCAGGCAGAGGGTAACAAGGAATGTTTTCGTGAGGTATTAAGAGAAGGAACAGTAAGAGCCAGAGAGAGTTACTCAGTAGTCTCCCACTGGTTCTAGCTGTCTTCAGCATATGACAGAAAGGAGCCAGGAATACAGGGTGCAGCATACTCAGGTATGTTGGGAGATGTTATATATAGCTACAGTGTGTCCCCTATTTTCCCCCTATAATTAAAATATGGTACTTCAAGATTAATCTTTGTGAGTTTTAATGAAACTTTACCAAAATAGGCTTTTTATTTGTATGAAAATAATAAAGTAAGAGAACTAGATGGGACTTGGTATTGATCTTTCCATTCTTCATTAAGTTTCAGATTCCTTTTCTTCTAGTTCAAAATTTCCCCAAAGATGTCTTTATACTAGTTGTTTCTACTTTTCAGTCCACTTCAGTCTAACTTTTTTATTTGCTTGATGAAGCTACTTTCAGTAAGTTCTCCAGTGACCCCTTAACTGCTCAGACTAGGAGACATTTTTTTTAGTTCTTCTTTTCCTGGATTTACATTTGAGGGACATTTTATAGTTTTGATTACTACTTCTTTCTTGGGATGATCTCTCATTGTTTTCTAAGATGCTTTTCTTTGCTGGTTTTCTTGGTTGACTTATTGCATGCATTTGGATATCTAACTGGGTTCTGGCCAAGGACTATTCTCACTTTGTACTCTCTTCCTGGATGGTCACATTCACAATAAGGTTTCAGTTCCTCCTAGTATACAGCTTGCTCCCACACTTATGTATCTTCAGGGCAGGCCTCTTTTCTGAGCATGAGATTGCTATCTTTACTATATTCAACTGACTACTGGACATCTCTGCCTAGATATTTTTGGAGGCAACAAATCTTAAGCTGAACTGAAGATAATTTGATTAACTTTTCCCCCCGTATTCACTACCTCAGTTCTGTCTTGAGCAGAAACCTGGATCTGTTTCATGCCTTTTCCTCCCTCATATCTTCATCTGACTCCCAGTTTATTTCTAGGCTTTCTGGTCTGTCTTCTTATTTCTTGACCTTCTCTCTAATCTCTAGAATAGGCCCTCATCATCTCTGCTATCGATTTTTAACTATAGATCTCTGCCTGTAGTTTCTACCATTCATATTCTTCCTTCCCATGAATGTCAAAGTGATCTTTCTAAAATTAAATCCTAACTATGCTGCTAACCTGTGAAAGCCCGGCCCTAGATCTTCATTTTATCCTGCTGGATGAAGTCCAGATTCCTTAATATATCACACAAAGATCTCATCCTGGCCTCCGCTTTCAGCTCTTTGCTCATCTCTCTTCTGCTGTCCACTTACACTTTGGCAGTACTGAACTGTTTGTAATTTCCTGTATAAACTATGGAGCATTTTTACTCTGAGCCTTTATGCTGTTCCCTCTGTCTTCTATTTGCTGGAATAATATTTTTCTTTCATCCTTTAAGACAGTTCAGATTTAAATCCCCAGCCTCATTCCTTGGTAAATTCTTCCTTTCTGTCCTTCACAAAGCTGTTATCTTTTGTTGTTAATCACGTTTCTTGGTTGTCTTGTTCATGTGTATGTCTCATCCAGTGAACTGTGAGTTATTTTAGGGGAAAGAGCCTAGTATTATAAGATCTTTATATCATATATCGTAGTGCCTATATCTTAGGCACTAATAATAGGTTTTGAATGCATTTCTGAAAACATCTAGTCCAGATTTTTCCTTTTGAGATGAGAAAAAATGAAACCTTTGAAAATTCAGTGATTTAAAAAAAATTTATTTATTTATTTTAATTGGAGGCTGATTACTTTACAATATTGTAGTGGTTTTTGCCAAACATTGACATGAATCAGCAACAGGTGCACATGTGTTCCCCATCCAGAACCCCCCTTCCACCTCCCTCCTCATCCCATCCCCAGGGTCATCCCAGTGCACCAGCCCTGAGCATCCTGTCTCATGCATCGAACCTGGACTGACGATCCGCTTCACATATGATAATATACATGTTTCAGTGCTACGCTCTCAAATCATCCCACCCTCGCCTTCTCCCACAGAGTCCAAAAGACTGTTCTTTACGTCTGTGTCTCTTTTGCTGTCTTGCATATAGGCTCGTTGTTACCATCTTTCTAAATTCCATATATATGCGTTAGTATACTGTATTGGTGTTTTTCTTTCTGGCTTACTTCACTCTGTATAATAGGCTCCAGTTTCATCCACCTCATTAGAATGGATTCAAATGCATTCTTTTTAATGGCTGAGTAATAGTCCATTGTGTATATGTACCACAGCTTTCTTATCCATTCATCTGCCAGTGGACATCTAGGTTGCTTCCATATCTTGGCTATTGTAAATAGCGCTGCGATGAACATTAGGATACATGTGTCTCTTTCAATTCTGGTTTCTTCAGTGTGTATCCCCAACAGTGGGATTGCTGGGGCATATGGCAGTTCTATTTCCAGTTTTTTAAGGAATCTCCACACTGTTCTCCATAGTGGCTGTACTAGTTTGCATTCCCACCAACAATGTAAGAGGGTTCCCTTTTCTCCACACCCTCTCCAGCATTTATTGTTTGTAGACTTTTTGATAGCAGCTATTCTTTTTTTTTTTTTTTTCTTTGCCTGGGATGCCATCTCAGCTTTAGGAAAAACCAGGCATAAAAAGTGCTACCCACCAAGGTAAGAGACTTCCGATAGCAGCTATTCTGACTGGCATGAGATGGTACCTCATTGTGGTTTTGATTTGCATTTCTCTGATAATGAGTGTTGTTGAGCATCTTTTCATGTGTTTGTTAGCCATCTGTATGCCTTCTTTGGAGAAATGTCTGTTTAGTTCTTTGGCCCATTTTTTGATTGGGTCGTTTATTTTTCTGGAATTGAGCTGCAGGAGCTGCTTGTATATTTTTAAGATTAATTCTATGTCAGTTGCTTCATTTGCTAGTATTTTCTCCCATTCTGAAGGCTGTTTTCTCACTTTGCTTATAGTTTCCTTCATTGTGCAAAAGCTTTTAAGTTTAATTAGGTCCCATTTGTTTATTTTTGCTTTTATTTCCATTACTCTGGGAGGTGGGTCATAAAAGATCCTGTTGTGATTTATATCAGAGAGTTTTGCCTATGTTTTCCTCTAGGAGTTTTATGGTTTCTGGTCTTACGTTTAGATCTTTAATCCATTTTGAGTTTATTTTTGTGTATGGTGTTAGAAAGTGTTCTAGTTTCATTCTTTTATAAGTGGTTGACCAGTTTCCCCAGTACCATTTATTAAAGAGATTGTCTTTTCTCCATTGTATATTCTTGCCTCCTTTGTCAAAGATAAGGTGTCCATAGGTGCGTGGATTTATCTCTGGGCTTTCTAGAAAATTCAGTGATCTTTTTAAGGTTGCTTTACTAGGTAGTGGTAGTTAAGTGTGTGTCAGTTGCTCAGTTGTGTCTGACTCTTTGTGACTCCATGGACTGTAGCTGGCCAGGCTCTGTCCATGGGATTCTCTGGGCAAGAATACTGAAGTGGGTTGCCATTTCCTTTTCCAGATAGTTAAGTATCAAGATTAAAATTCATATTTCTCTACTGTCACCTAAGTGTTATCTCCCGCTCTGTGCTCCCCCAGTTCAGTCCAGTCGCTCAGTTGTGTCCGACTCTGCAACGCCATGGACTGCAGCACGCCAGGCTTCCCTGGCCATGGGTTGTTCCCCCAACCCCTCCTCCATTCCCCACCTCCATTCTGTGACATTTTCCCTATCTAGAGCTTTCAGATCTGATTTTGGGTCAGAATTCCAACTCTTAAATTGCTGGATATTCTTTGGCATGCATAATGTAAGTTCTCCAATGCCTATAAAATGTGGATAACAGTATTTGACCTTTATTCTTTTTTGGATGGATCAAATACGAACTATATTGGAAATTGCCTTCTAAATATAATACTATATAAATGTAAGTAAAATAATATTTTTTCCAAGAAAATTGTATCTCTGATCAGAAATATGGTTAGGTAAATTATTAACTCTGAGCATTCAAAACACCAAGATCATGGCACCTGGTCCCATCACTTCATGGCAAACAGAAGGGGAAAAAGTGGAAACAGTAACAGATTTTATTTTGGGAGCTCCAAAATCAAATCATTGCATACAGTGACTGAAGCCATGAAATTAAAAAACACTTTCTCCTTGGAAGGAAAGCTATGACAAACCTAGACAGCATATTCAAAAGCAGAGACATCACTCTGCCAACAAAGGTCCATATAGTCAAAGCTGTCTTTCCAGTAGTCATGTACAGATGTGAGAGCTGGGCCATAAAGAAGGCTGAGTGCCAAAGAATTGATACTTTCAAATTGTGGTGTTGGAGAAGACTCTGAGAGTCCTTGGACAGAAAGGAGATCAAACCAGTCAATCCTAAAAGAAATCAGCCGTCAGTATTCACTGGAAGGATGGTTGCTGAAGCTGAAGCTCCAATACTTTTGCCGTCTGATGCGATGAGCCGACTCATTGGAAAAAACCCTGATGTTGGGAACAATTGAAAGCAAAAGAAGGGGTAGCAGAGGATGAGATGGTTACATAGCATCACTGACTCAATGGACCTGAATCTGAACAAACTCTGGGAGATAGTGGAGGACAGGGAACCCTGGCCTGCTGCAGTCCATGGAGTCGCAAAGAGTCAGACACGACTTAGCAACTGAACAACAGCAGCAAGTTACTAATTATAGATTGAAATTTATCTCTGCGTAGAAAACATTGCATTTTGACATACAAGACTTGTTGCAAAGCTCTTTTCAAAGATACATTGAGCACAATGGCTTGTCTACCCAGGGTAGTAGTCATGATTCCTGACATGTTGACAGTTATTAGCTCAACTCAAAAGTGGATGCAATTGCTCAGTGGAGAACTTGAACATTGCCCATGTCTTGAGACTGATCATACTTTTGACCTAGTCCTTCCTTCTCACTGTGGTGGGAAGGGAAAAGTGCCAGCCTATGTCCCCAGGAGCACCTATTAGAATTCTGCCTTATTCTGTGATGCAGATACTGGCCCACTCTGACAATATCCCTTTCCTCTCTGAAACCTTTCTTCTGTCTCTTTTAGAAAAAGAAATTGGTCAGCATTTCTTAGGCCAATTTTAGAAGTGCAATGACCTGTTTACTCACTAACCTATTTTTCTTCTTCTGTTTGAAAGAAAGTAAGGGTGTTATGGGACTTAAACCTACCAAAAACCATTTTTACCTCTGAATAATATTAGACTCTGAGATTGTAAATAAATGTGTAGAAAAATCAATTGATTCCTACTAATGCTTTCATTGTGTTTGTTCATGGGGATAAAGAAATAGCTTATGACTTGATTCTTAGTCTTACATGTGATAAAAAATAGTCTGTAGAAAGCAACTCTAACTCTATAATATATAAATACACAAGGATTATGGGAGATCAGAAAATTAATGCCGTAGAAGTTGAGAGAATAGGTAAAAGTAAGGTAGGAATACTAGAAAAGAATTTATGCATAAGGCAAGATTAACATGAGCCTAGAAGGACAGGTGATATTTAGGTTTTTTGAAGGAAGAAGACTTTCTCAGTGAGGTTAACAACATAAGCAAAAATGAAGTCTGGAATTAGAGTAGCTTGTTTGTAAATAGTGTAAATGATATGCTAGATGGATAGAAAGTTTTTGTTGAAGGAAAAAACTCCTAAGGTTGGATAAACTATAATCAGACTATGAAAGATCTTGAATACCAGTTTGATTTTTTTAATGGAAACCCATTGGAAACCATTGGAGGCTTTTGAGCATTAGGTATCCAAATCAGTATTTGAGTTAAAAAGAACCTATATAGTTATAGGAAGATGACTATAACTATAAGTCCCACCGTAAGTCAGCCAGTCAGCCAGGCACTGTCGTGTTTTCCCTACTTATCAGTCTTACTGCTGTCTTCCTGGTTCAGTTGGATTATTATGATCATCTCTTAATGATTATCTCTTGCCTTCATGTATTCTCTGGAGTATTTGGAAGCAATACAGAGGATCTTCAAAAAGAATCTTCCTTAGCAAGTGCCATTTTGCTCAGGAGAATCTTAAGTTTTCTCCATTTTCACAAGAGGAAGATGAATTTTTTTCTTGCTTATGTTTATACGTGTATATGTAAATATTCCTTTTTTTCTTCTATTACTCCTCAATGTTCCATATGTTTTTTGGACACAAATTAGTAGATTTTATAAAGTTCAACTGGATGTAAAATTCCTAATCCTGTTTTTGTTTTGGGTGATTTTTAGACTGTTTTATGTACTTGATCATTGGAAGACTTGTTTTCTCTAATTGTGTTCAAATTTTTAGGAAAATAGAAAGTTATATCTGGTACTTGGATTATCCATCTCTCTATGAGGAATGCCTTGAAAGAAAGTGAAAATCACTCAGTCATGTCCAGCTCTTTGGGACCCCATGGACTGTATAATATATAGCCCATGGAATTCTCCAGACAAGAATACTGGAGTTGGTATCCATTTCCTTCTCCAGGGGATCTTCCCAACCCAGGGATTGAACCTAGGCGGATTGCAGGTGGATGGATTCTTTACTGTCTGAGCCACCAGGGAAGCCCAAGAATGCTGGAGTGTGTAGCCTATCCCTTCTCCAGCAAATCTTCCTGACCCAGGAATTGAACCAGGGTCTCCTGCATTGCAGGTGGATTCTTTACCAGCTGAGCGACTATGGAAACCTGGTATGCGTTATTTAAAAATTAAATGAATTACTGTAAATTTAATCGAAATTTCTTCCTATCCTTCATTTTTATGAATGATACTGTATTCATATATTTACAAACTTTAACCCATAAACCAAGTTTAGAATTGGGAATGTCGAGAACCTTTTTAAAAAATCACTGCTTGGGGCTGGTGCACTGGGACGACCCAGAGGGATGGTATGGGGAGGGAGAAGGGAGGAGGGTTCAGGTTGGGGAACACATGTATACCTGTGGCAGATTCATTTTGATATAAGGCAAAACCAATACAATATTGTAAAGTTAAAATAAAATTTAAAAAAATAAAAGGAAAAAATCACTTTAAAAGGAGATAGTTTTTTGAAAATTTTGAAGAATAGTGCCATATTTAGTCACATATTTCCTCCTCATTGAAATCACACTTCAATCTGATTTAAAAATTTTTTCCATAGAATTTCTACTTTTTCCTACATTGTACAACAAATGTGCACAAAAGAAAATGTATAATTCCATTTTAATTGATATGACTATGGCAGTTTAGAATGTCAAATCCATCTCCTACATATGAGAACTGTCTGTATCACTGAAATATTTCATCAGTTATATGTCCTTTATAAATGTAAACTTACATGTGTATCATTTGAGCTTCCTGTTAAATAATCTCATGATTTTACTACTTCCTTCATTATAATACTGCAGGTGAACTGCTCAGATTTTGCTTAGAGCATGTATTTTCCTGGTAGCAGCTCTCATGATTTCTCACTCCTGTTTTCTGATTTACTCTAGAGCTAATCTGGGGCTTCTCTGGTGGCTCAGAGAGTAAAGTGTCTGCCTGCAATGCGGAAGACCCAGGTTCGATCTCTGGGTCAGGAAGATCCCCTGGAGAAGGAAATGGCAACCCACTCCAGTATTCTTGCCTGGGGAGGGTCCCATGGATGGAGGAACCTGGTAGGGGTCACAAAGAGTCGGACACGACTGAGCAACTTCACTTTGAGAGCTAATCTATTTAGTTGTAGTCTTTACCTCTCAGTTTCATTCATCAGAATATAACTTAGCATGGGGTCTTATGCAGAATCGAGGGAAATGATAAACTTCCAGAGCATAATCACTGTGTATACTCATTTAAAAAATTTCCTCCAGTGTTTATTAAGATCTGATATATTAGAAGATCACAGGACTTGGAATCAGAAGACCTAAGTTTGAGTCTTGATTCTGCTGTTTTACTAGTTCTTTGACCTTGGGCAAATCACAAAACTCTCCTGATCTTCATTTTTCTCAGCTTTAAACATGAGGTTATCTCCTGTTCAGGATTAGGGTGGGGGTTAAATGAAATTATATATATGAAAACACTTTGTAAATTACAAATGCTAAAATACAAATAAAAGTAATAGCATAAGATAGAATATGCTCAGTAATATTTGCTTCAGTTCAGTTCAGTTCAGTCACTCAGTCGTGTCTGACTTTTTGCGACTACATGAACCGCAGCATGCCAGGCCTCCCTGTCCATCACCAACTCCCGGAGTTTACCCAAACTCATGTCCATTGAGTCGGTGATGCCATGCAACCATCTCATCCTCTATCGTCCCCTTCTCCTCCTGCCCTTAATCCCTCCCAGCATCAGGGTCTTTTCAAATGAGTCAGCTCTTCGCATCAGGTGGCCAAAGTATTGGAGTTTCAGCTTTAACATCAGTCCTTCCAGTGAACACCCAGGACTGATCTCCTTTAGGATGGACTGGTTGGATCTCCTTGCAGTCCAAGGGACTCTCAAGAGTCTTCTCCAACACCACAGTTCAAAAGCATCAATTCTTCAGTGCTCAGCTTTCTTTATAGTCCCAACTCTCACATCCATACATGACCACTGGAAAAACCATAGCCTTGACTAGATGGACCTTTGTTGACAAAGTGATG
>NW_011494889.1:8426667-8446366 GCF_000754665.1 Bison bison bison
CAACTCTCACATCCATACGTGACCACTGGAAAAACCATAGCCTTGACTAGATGGACCTTTGTTGACAAAGTGATGTCTCTGCTTTTGAATATGCTATCTAGGTTGGTCATAACTTTCCTTCCAAGGAGTAAGCGTCTTTTAATTTCATGGCTGCAGTCGCCATCTGCAGTGATTTGCTTGAGTTAAATGCAGCCATTCCCCCCTTTCTGGTTAAATTGTATTGGAGTAAGGTGGGAACCACTCTATTGGGTTTTCTTTAAAGACATTGCAAGTTTTAAGTAGAACCTATGTACAGCTAGCATCACTGACTCAATGAACATGAATCTGAGCAAGCTCCAGGAGATAATGAAGGACAGGGAAGCCTGGCACGCTGCAGTCCATGGGGTCTGAAAGAGTTGAACGTGACTTAGCAACTGAACATACATATCTACAACAGGATTGAAATTGAGAATGGCTCCTCTTGTTTGGTGTGGGGGAAAAAAATCTCAATTGTATTTAATGCTCAAGACTTTGTAGAGACTGGTCCTTCTTATAACTAAATAACATGTGCTAGACCCCTCAACCACGCACATGGCTGCCTCCTGGAAAATGAAGAAGAACATCACTGCAGCGGAAAAGGCGGCACCACTGGACTGACCTCAGAGGACCTGGAAGCAGACCAAATTCTTTAATTAGAAGGTTTAGTCAGAAGTGTTTTTTTTTTTTTTTTTAATGTAATAATACCCCCAAATGTCTTTCTGACTGTTCTAAGAGGATCCTTTGGTTACTATGTACTGGGGGAAAATTTCACATTAATTTGGTTCTTCCATTAGATAATTACTTTTTTTGTAAGATGCAGTGGGAATTGTTTTTAATGGAAGATAGGCAAGGAGTGGTCAGCTTCAATAGCCTATATTAATGTGAGGACATAAAAGAGGTCCCGGCAGAATGAAGCTTCCTTCCTCCCTTCCTTCATCCTTTTCTTTTCCCCTTCCTCCTTTCTCTTCTTCCTCTTCTTCTCTGCCTTTCTCTCTTCCTCCTTCCCTCCTTGCTTCTCTCATTCAACTTCCTCTTAGGTCAGCAGTCGATTCTTGCTTATCCAGAGATACTTGTGTGAAAAATACTATGTGTGCAATAATTTTCCCTGAATTGTTCTTAAATACTATTTCCTCCGACTCCTCTCTTTACTTCCTTTTCTCATCATCTTAAGTAGCAGCCTCACACACTTGTTCTGTTTTGAGATTTCCTACTTTGTTTGCATAAGATTTAAAGTAACACAATTTGGATACATAGAAGTTATCACTTAATATTTAAACATATTTTAGGAAATCTAAGTTCAAATGAATATTTAGAAAGTTTTTATTGAGGGTTTATTGTGTTCTCAACATTGTACCAGGTACTGAGGGAAAAGAGAAGGAAATAAGGAAGGCAACCAACCTTTTTTTGAGCCTTACTATGTGCCAGGCCCTTTCACATATGTTATCTCATTTAATCTTCACAACAACATTCTGAGGTAAGTATTATGTTCTCCATTTTAAAGAGACTGAGAGATTATGTGACTTAACTGGCAAATGGCAGAGCCAGAATTTCAGCCCATGTCTAACAGAATGCTAACCTTGAAGTCTGCGTTCCTTTCATTAATCCACAGATACAGCCCTTGGATTTGAAGAATTTATAACCTGCTAGGAAAATATGCCACAAACCCTTGGAATTAGTATTTTTTGAAATTGGTATTTTGATGGCTCAGTTCTGAAGTAGGTTTATAATTAATATATTCAGTAAGAGTTTTAGGAAAAGGAGGTATCATTGAGGAGTAGATCATCAAGAAAAGCTTCATTGGAAATTGAGATTGTTTGGAAAAATAGTAAGATTTCAAAAGATGACATATATTCCAGGTAACAGATCACAATAATTTGAAAAAATTATTTCTGAGAAACTTCGGTTGAATCTCTTATTGTTAATTTAAATGGGTCTGAAATCCTCAGAATATGGATGAAACCTCCAGATGGTATGTTATTTCTTTGTCCCTGTATAGACTGAAAGATATCAAAGGAGAAAGAAACGTAAGTGCTAGGAATAAATATGGCACCTTAAATATTTAGTAGACTGCCATAATCATACCAGATACTTTGTATGATTTCTCAGTGTCAGAGTTAGGCATTATGTCCCCTATTTGCTGACTTGGTTTTTACATGAAGTTTCTTTTGTCATATTGCTATTCATCTTCTCTCCTTGTAGAATATAAAATAATTTTACTGATGCAAATAAATAATTCTATTTTAAAATACTATCTTAAAGTCAATATTTTTTCTTTAGCCAAAAATATTTTGAACTGCAGGTTTTAGCTCAGAAAGGGGCACATCATCTGTTTACTGTTTTTTTAACCTGACTTAATTTATGTAAGAGAGTCGAGGTGGTGTGACTGGGGAGTGAATAGTGGGTGTGGAGTAGGAGGACCACCACCTGCAGCCTGTGTATGATAAGCAGCTGTGATGGGGTTTTGCATAATTTTTAATATTAATTACTATTAGGTCAGTATACTTCAGTTTTTCAACTACAGTTTTGCTAAGTGTGTAACACTCAGGTAGCTTTTGTGCTAAGGATCCTTGTACTGTTATTTTCTCTTATTACTGATCCTAGAATTTTCCTCTGTGATATCGTTCCATATCTGAAGTGACAGTAATCCTTTTTATACACTTTTCTGTGTATACTCATTTATGGCCTAATTAAATCTATAGATTGTTTTTGATTAAGTTAAATATAGTTAAATATATTGTTAAATTATTAAGTTAAATTGTTAAATAAATTAAGTTAAATATAGTTAAATATAACTAAGTTAAATATAGGTAAAACCTACCTGATTTACATGTTTAATATATATTTTTTAACTTAGTTTCTTTTCTATAAAGTAGAGGCTTATTTGTAATTACTTTCTAAAATTTTAAATTAGGAAATACCCTGGCAGTCCAGTGGTTAGGACTGCTCTTTCACTGCTGAGGGCTCAAGTCAAATCCCTAGTCAGGGAACTAAGATTCCACCAGCCATACACTGCAGCCAAAAAAAAAAACCAAAAAACCCCAAAATTGTAAATTAAAAAATGATTATATGCCCATTACTTACTCCTTTAATCCCATCTTACTTATAATTGGGCTTCCCAGGTGGCTCACTGGTAAAGAATCTACTTCCCTACTTATAATTAATGCATGTGAAATTAATAGAGACTTAAGGAAGTAAAAGGAAGAGAACTAACATTGTTTAATCTCCTATGTATAAGGTGCCTTATTTACAGCAACATGACAAGAAAAACATGAGATAAATATTACCTTTAAAAAAACAAACTAGTAAAGCTGGGGCCTTGAGAGATTAAGAAATTTTCCTAGACTCTCAAAGCAAGTACTTGGGAAAACTAACAGTGATTTGGTTCGGACTGTCTAACATCTGGGGCTTCCACAGTGGCTCAGCGGTAAAGAATCCGCCTGCAACGTGGGTTCGATCCCTGGGTCAGGAAGATCCCCCGGAGAAGGAAATGGCTAACCACTCCAGTATTGTTGCCTGGAAATTCCCATGGACAGAGGAGCCTGGCGGGTCACAGTCCATAGGCTTGCCAAGATTTGGAGACATCTGAAGCAACTGAACAAGCATGCATTTCTCACACCTGGCTTGAGTGTATTTAATCATAAGTGGAGTTCAGAGATAACTCTTCTTTGAGTAATGCTTATTCAGCACCACAGAAACTTTGTGGTATGTCAAGTATTATTAACAGTAGGTTAGTAGCAGACTCTTGTTTTTGAGAGGTGTAGTGTATGTAACCTTGATACTTATTTATGCTTTAGCAGAGGGACAAGCATGGAGGTGGTAGCCAGGTGGCTGACTATTTGATAGAAATTTATTATGTAATATTGAGCCAGTCACTTCACCATCCCTGGTGTTTTATTATCTGTGATATGAAGGAGTTGGCATGAAGAATCTCCAGAGTCTTCTAGAAGTCAATGATTTGCCTATGAGCCACATATAATAATTTCTTGGAACATTCAGTCTTTTGAGAATTAATGCAAATAATAATTTACCACTCGCTGAGCATCTGTGTGCTATGCATTTTGTATGTGTATTATTAGTCACACTGATATTTTTGTAGGATACATAATGTCTCCGTTTTATAGCTGGGGAAAATGGGTCCATAGAATGGCCCATGGTCATGCATTTGATGAACTTTGGGACTTAAAGCAAAACCCACAGCTTTCAGGTGTCAAGGCCAATGCTTTTTACACATCACTGCTTAACTAAAATATCTCTGGCTGCTGTAGGTCTTGAGGTAAAACGTTTTCTAGCATAGGAAGCATAGTCAGAAGGTGTGGGCTTTCCTTACCTCTAGATTATATGTCAGTGTCATGGATCAGGTCTTGTCATTCTCAACTAGTATGTGGAAATATGTTTCAGAGCTTTTGGATGTTCCCATTTAGGGAAACTAAAGCTAAATGCAGAAAATTTACACTAATAAGTGAAGATTTCAGCCTTCCTCTTCTATCAAAGAAGGCATAAGAGTTTGAGAGACAGAATCATCTGGATATTAGTATGAATTATATGATCATTGCGTTTTTAACAAGTTAGGCTTGAGGGACACTTTTTTTTTATCTTGCTGGAGCTGTATACTGAATCACTGCCTTTCTGTTTTCCCCCTATATCTTTGTTATTTTAAACCTTTGTTATATTTTGAGTAAAGTTAAATGAGGCTCAAGGCCACAGTGAGGGGAAGGACCTTTAAACCTTGGAATTTAGGAAGGATAGAGAAGCATTCTTTTGGGTTGGAAATAATACATAATCAAGCAGATGCTAATGAAAAAATGAAATGCAGAGAATGAAAAAAGAGGCAAGGGTGCCTGTTTGAAAGTTTTATGGAGGAGAGTACATTGCCCCTTTATTACAATAATGTTTCTGCACTATAATAAGGTCTTTCATTGCAAGTTCAGCTTTTTTCATTCATTTGTTTTGTGCTCTGCTTCCTGTTACTAATTGTCAGCACAATGGTCTTCCAGCTATGAAGTCTCAGTGTCCTTTTGGACCAATTTGTCATTGTCTTTCTCCCTCACCCCAGCCCGTGCACTATTACTATGGTTGCATTTTTAGACATTTTTTATGTTTTAAAATGGCAATGCTTTTGAAACATGCCAGAATAGTTCATGCTAATTGAATCATCCATCCAGCAACAGTTATTGCTTCCAAAAGCACACTGATAAAGTTTCTTTCTCTAGATGATATTCTTAGAAAGTAATTAAAATATATAATACTTTCTTCATAGCATTATTTCATATGAATTGTTTCCTTTGAGCTTTACAGTTGTGCTATGGAAATAGGATATTTTTTTAAAATATTTTTGTTAAACTATATTATTTATAGTTCTGCTGTTACCTCCTAGATTCTTTGGGATTTCTGTGCCTTTAGGAACTTATATTTCTGTTGTTTTCCTTCTAATGGCTCTGTACTCTAATAGATAGATTATCTTATCATTAAGGAATCAACAAGACTGACTTAGATTGACAGACCTGAACAAGTTCCCACTCCAGCAACTCTAGTTACATGTTCATTCGTGTTTGTTTTAACATTTGGGCCAATAAGTGTTTCAAATGTGCTCTCAGCTTTGTATCAGCAATCTAGTATTGACAGAAAGACATTTTTTCCAATGACAGTTTGGTCAGTTTTCTCTGGGGGAAAACTATGTCAGTATTCTGTATGTCACCTGTTTCTGTCACTTTAGTACTGCAGAAAACTTGAAAATAAAATATAAATAAATCTGGTTATAAATAAAAAACAAAACATTTCTTCCTCTCTTGTGAGAGGCTTACATTCCTAAAGCAGTACGTGACATACAAGAAGGTCCAAGAATTTAGAGCTAGAAAATCTGGATTTAGAGACTCGGCTTTACAACCTTAATGACTTGATGATTTTGAACAAGTAACTTAAAAATCAGACAATCTTCATTTTCGTATTTGTGAAATGGAAATGATAAAAATACTTTATCAGGAGAATTAAGTGAGAAATCACACATGTAATATCTTAATCTTGTGGTTAAGCTCTAATAACATGCTAAAATAAAGACCTAGTAGTCAATTATAGAAAAAGAATGAATTTTAGAGACATATATAATGGAAAACAGTTTTCCTATTGACTTAAATTGGCAAAGATGAAATTTTTTTCAATTCTGCTAGAGATGAATGAGCTGATTCTTCCAACATATGCTGTTCCTTTGGCTTACCAGTTAAACTAGATTATAAATTAAGTATTTTTATACTGCTGCAAGGACTTCCCTGGTGGCTGACGGTAAAGCATCTGCCTACAATGCGGGAGACCCAGGTTTGATCCCTGAATCGGGAAGATCCCCTGGAGAAGGAAATGGCAACTCACTCCAGTATTCTTGCCTGGAGAATTCCATGGATGGAGGAGCCTGGCAGGCTACAGTCCATGGGGTCACGAAGAGTTGGACATGACTGAGTGACTCTACTATACTGCTGCAAATACCCAGATACTTGTTTGTGGTTGTAGTTTAAGCTTTTTAAATAAAAATTTGAGTAAGACTAATCAGGTTGATAGTGTGTAGCACAACTCAGACAGGAGAGAAGCCTAGAGAAAGGGAGACCATCTGGGAAACCATATTAGGGGTCCAGATTTTGGTAAATTCTCTGGTTGGATATAGCAGTGAAAAGAAGGGACGGTTCAAAAGACATTACAAAAGAACTGTTACAATGAGTGTTGTAGGCTTAGCCATGGGTTGAAAGACAATCAAAGATGACTCAGGATGTGTTTCTTGGATGATTAGGAAGATTATATAGTTTTAAAATGAATAGAAACAGTGTGTTGATGCGCTGATTTTGTTTGGTAGATTAGGAAAAAATACCCATTTAGATACGTTGAGAATGAAGAAATAATAGGTCCTCAAAGGAGCTGCCGGTTTTGCTGTAAAGAAATGGAGCTTGAGGGAGAGGCTGACACTAGAGGTGCAGGTTTGTCGTCGAATGTCACGTCTTAATTTTGGCAGAATCATGCGAGAGACTCCCCAGAGTGACATCCAAAGTCCTCGCCAGGTCACTGAACGTCTTAGATCTCCTCTCCTAACATACTTATTTAGTCACACTGCACTTGCAGTTTCTGACGTGTCTGAACTCTCTCCAGCTGTGGGTCTTTGTTCTTACTGTTCGTTCAGCCCAGATCACTCTTCCCACAGATATCTGCATTGGTTGTCCATTTCACTAAGAGATACCCTTTCTAACTAGTCTTTCTAAAATAGTACTACTTTCCTTCATTTTCTAACTTGTTGCCCTATGTAATTTTTCTTCACAGTACTAATTAGCACCTGTTATGCTGTGAACTAATTGTTTTTCATGTTTATTGTTTGATCATGTATCTTCTCAGTAAAACATAAGCTTTTTGAAAAATAGGGACTTGCTCACTGAACAAGTGAACAAGATAGAGCAAAATAGTTTTGTTCACTGCTCTATCTTCAGTGCCTGGGTTTTGTCAGGCATACTGTAAGGACACAATAAATATTTGTTTAATGAATGTCTAAATTTATTAAGGATAAAATTATCATAAAAAAAAAGTGTAGCACAAAGGTCTCAACATAAGGGAGCAGCTCAGTTTTAAGGAAGAGGCCCTATGAAAGATTAATGAATGGTCAGAGTTGCAGGTAAAATCAGGCTAGTCTGTGTCACAGGACCCTGGGGGAGTGCCTCATGGGTAGGGAGGCAAGTGCATCAGATGCAGCAAAGAAATGAAAATGAGAAAAACAAAAATATATCTGATGAGATTTCAGGAGACCGGTAGGAACCACAGCTTAGGTAAATGGTTAAGGAATATGTAACAAAGGCCGTTTTTGTAAATAATGGTTTTTAAAGGGAGGGAAAGGAGCATTTAGTACTTGTGCATCTTGCTCTGTATGTATATTTATTATTTGTTCACCCTGGTATGCATTGATAAGCAACTATGAAAATGAGTAGAAATGGTCACATTGATACATGGAAGCTTGAGGTATTTAAGTTGTAAATTAGAGTTAATACAATGTAAATTGATTTTTCTAATAGTGATACCTTTCCCTGGTGGCTCAGATGGTAAAGAATCTGCCTGCAGTGTGGGAGACCTGGGTTCACTTCCTGGGTTGGGAAGATCCCCTGGAGAAGGAAATGGCTACCCACTCTAGTATTCTGGCCTGGAGAATTCTGTGAAAAGAGTAACCTGGTGGGCTACAGTCCATGGGCTCGCAGAGAGTTGAACATGACTAAGCGATTTTCACTTCACTTAAACTTCAGTGCTCAAATGAAATATTTTGAAGTTTAATTTATGTTCAGTGAGTTTCATTTACTGGAATGGTCTTTGTTTTAGATATTAAAATGCACATTTTATTAAAAAACATAATTTCCTTGGACATTTTGGTACATACTTTGTGAAAAGAATCTAATATTATTTTTGAAGGGGTTTCTATTTTTGACTTTTTATTGTAAACATTTTCAGAGATACAGATAAGTAGAGAAAATAGCTTATTGAACTCTCATGACTATTGTATGCCTAACAAACAACAGAACCGAAAAAAAAACCTAGCTTGCCTAATGGTATATTAGATGTTTGCATGACTATTACAACTCTTTTAGGAAATGCCTCTTGTTATTTTTGTTATCAAATCATTGTCCCACAATGACCGCAATGTGTTTTTACCTGAAATGTCAAGTGTGCACAGGGTGTGCAGAGAACAGTTGTTCTAGAAGACTCCTGAAGTGTTTGTTTGTTTATTTGTTTAATTAGAAGCAGGATGTGGTGGACCAACAAAATTGGAATATGTTGATGGGGAAAATGTTGGCTCTAAAATGTATTATTGGTAAATGGTGATGTCTGTGGTGACCATATTCATTAAAGAACAACGAATTAGGAGAGGTTCCCCGTAACATGTTGTGATTTCAAGTACAATTTAAATCCACAAGTAGCATTCCATGTTACAGCCAGTGTTCCATGTTACTGAGCAGTGAGGTTTATGATAATGAAAACGTCAGGATTTGATATACGTATCATAAAGTGAAAACCTCTTACAGAGTGGAATATAATGTTAGTAACCTAGTCTTATTCCTGTCTTTTATAGAATTTTGTATGTTATAAAATAAAATGTAAGAACAACTTTTTTTTTTTTTTTCCCTCTTCTGTTTCCTTATGTGGAGAAAGGTTTGTTGATTCTGGGTGATAGGTAAATGATTCAGATCCAAACAGCTAGAACCATGCAGTTGGACCAGTACAAGTTTGGGAATCACTTTTTTATCATAAGTAGTTGAAAAATTTTATTAGAGCTAGCTTTATTGGTATTGCAGTATGTAACATCCAGCAGTGCAAAGATCTGGAGGCTCTGCTGCCTTCCTGGCTATGTTCTTTCCCTTCTGCTTCTCATCTGAATCCACCTTTCCCCTACATGCCTGCTTGGAGAAACACAAAATGCCGGGACCAGTATCCTACTAAGAGTAGTTCTCATCCCTGCCCATCTCATCCCCATGGTGTGCTCAGCCAGGAGCAGACACATTGGGGCCTACCTCCCTCTCCAGACATTGTTACCAGTGAAAATTATCCTGGTTTTCTTTTTAGGAGAAAAGATGTCACACAAGGGAGAACAGTCAAGCATAGCAAGGTATGGGGAAGGCGCTGAGGAGGGAACAGCCAGGCCTTCCTTATGCAGATGATTACCAACCTTGTTACAGGCAGTTTTCCTAAGAGTATATTCTTTCCAGATAAGAATGGAATGTGGTTTCAGACAGACCTGGGGGTAAAGCCTTATATGGGTACTTAAAACAAGCTAAACCAGCTGTGTGTTTGTGAGCAAGTTATTTAGCTAGTTTCAATCTCAATCTGCTCATTTATAATGTGGAGGATAATAACAGCTCTTAGGTTTGGCCTTCAGAGGAAATTAATATTTAGAAACCTCTAATGAGTACAGTGCCTGGCACATAGTGATCTCAGTATATATATCCTCTACTGATCTTGCTGTCTACCATGGAAGCTGCCACACCTAAGCTATTTTCCTCTTAGTGGAATGAATGAATCTCTTTAAGGTTGATGAGTCTTAATCGGGTGCTATGATTTTCTGCTCCCTGGACAGTAAAAGCGTTACATAAAAGAAAGAAATATTCTTTTCCTTCTTATAAAGAATATCTGTAATAGTATTATAATATGGGGCTTTAAAAATAAACTCTCCTTATGGTCATTATAACTCATAGTTAGCATTATTTAATTTTGTGATTCAATAATTAAATAGAATATATTATTACTCCTTTGTTTTCCACACATGCTAGTAGAATTATTTTTAAAAGAATATAGTTAGCATTTAAATGGTTAAAACCCTTGAAATAAGACCTAATCTTTGAAATAACATCTGAACAGGTGATATCCAAAAACTTTTTTTTGGTATGTGTATTTTTTATATGGAATCTTGCAGTTCCTCTATTTATTTGGCTTTCAAGTTTACAGAATAATTACAGCTTTGAGTAAACTTGGTCACCTGTGGTTCAGAGTGGTTCTAAAAGTAGATAGAACATTTGAGGTTCAGCTTATAGTTTAACTTGGTCAAGCTGGTTCTTTGAAAAGGTAAGCAAAATTAATAAAGCCTTAACCAGACTCTTTGGGAAAAGAAGGGGGAGGGCTAAAATCAATAAAATTAGAAATGAAGAAGTTATAGCAGACACCACAAAAATATAAGACAAAGGATCATAAGAGACTACTGTAAGCAACTATATGCCAGTAGAATTGAAAACCTAGAAGAAATGGACAAATTCTTAGAATGTACAATATCCTAAGACTAAACCAGGAAAAAATAAAAAAGGTAAGCAAACCAATTGCAAATAGGGAAATTGAAAGTGTGATTAGAAAACTCCCTACAAAAGTCCAGAACTAGATGGCCTCACAGACGAAATCTGTCAGAAGAGTTAATACTTATCTTTCTGAAACTTCCAAAAAATTGCAGACCAAAAAATTGCAGAGGAAGGAACACTTTCAAACTCATTCTATGAGGCCACCATCATGTTGATATGAAAACCAGACAAAGAGACAACAAAAAAAGAATATTGGAGGCCAGTATCATTGATAAACATAGACACAGAAGTCTTCAACAAAATACTAGCAGTCTGAGTCCAACAGTGCATTAAAAGGGTGAGCAAATGTAATTTATCCCATTTATCCCATGGGTGCAAAGGTATTTCAGTATCCACAAATCAATTAGTCTGATACAGTACATCAGTAAACTGAAGAATAAATTCATATGATTATCTCAATAGATGTAGAAAAGCTTTTGACAAAATGATCCACTTATGATAAAAACTCTGGAAAGGGGGCATAGAGGGAACATACCTCACATCATACTAAGCAGTGAAAAGCTAAAAGCATTTTGTCTGTGATCAAGAACAAGAAAAGCATGTTCACTCTCACTGCTTTTATTAACATATTTTTGGAAGTTTTAGCCACAGCAGTAAGAGAAGAAAAAGATATTAAGAGAATCCAACTTGGAGAAGAAGAAGTAAAACTGTCACTGTTTACATGTAACATGATACTATACATAGAATATCCTAAAGATGCTACCAGGAATATATTTTACTAGAGGTCATCAATTAATTCAATAAGGTTTCAGGATACAAAATCAATACTCAGAAATCTATTGCATTTCTATACAGTGAATTTAAAATAGGTAACCATTTTTTTGGGCTCCAAAATCACTGCAGATGGTGATCGCAGCCATGAAATTAAAAGATGTGTATTCCTTGGAAGGAAAGTTAGGACCAACCTAGGTAGCATATTCAAAAGCAGAGATATTACTTTGCCAACAAAGGTCCGTCTAGTCAAGGCTATGGTTTTTCCAGTGGTCATGTATGGATGTGAGAGTTGGACTGTGAAGAAAGCTGAGCGCTGAAGAATTGATGCTGTTGAACTGTGGTGTTGGAGAAGACTCTTGAGAGTCCCTTGGACTCCAAGGAGATCCAGCCAGTCTATTCTGGAGGAGATTAGTCCTGGGTGTTCATTGGAAGAACTAATGCTGAAGCTGAAACTCCAGTACTTTGGCCACCTGATGTGAAGAGTTGACTCATTGGAAAAGACTCTGATGCTGGAAGGGATTGGGGGCAGGAGGAGAAGGGGACGATAGAGGATGAGATGGCTGGATGGCATCACCGACTCGATTGACATGAGTTTGAGTGAACTCCGGGAGTTGGTGATGGACAGGGAGGCCTGGCGTGCTGCGATTCATGGGATCGCAAAGAATCAGACACGACTGAGCGACTGAACTGAACTGAACTGAACCAATAAGGACTAGATCCTGATTGAGAGGAGATGGGGGCGACAATAGATGAAATGGTTGGATAACATCACCAACTCAATGGACCTGAGTTTGAGCAAACTCCAAGAGATAATGAAGGACAGGGAAGCCTTGTGTGCTGCAGTTCATGGGTTCACGAAGAGTTGGACACAGCTAAGGGACTGAGGAACAACAAACCAATGAGGACCTACTGTATAGGACAGGGAACTTGGCTCAATGTTCTATAATAATCTAAATGGGAAAAGAATTTGAAAAAGAATGGATACTTATGGGTCTAACTGAATCACTTTGCTGTACGCCTGTAACTAACAGATCATTGTTAATCAACTCTAATATAAAAATTTTTTGAAAAAAAAAAATGTCATGGGTTATGATATAATAAAAGTTAGCTACCTGACATTTTATCTAAGAATGCTTGTCTATTTCTCCATATTAAATTGCTCAGCAATCATAGATAATCATTTGGTTAATACCTTTTTATACTCTGTATCCAAAATTTCTTCCTTAAAAAAAAAAAAAAAAACTGAATTGTTCTACCTTGAGTTAAGAATCTTTACTAAAAGGAAAATATTCTTCTATTGATTAACCAGTTTACTTATTAGCCCTCTCCCTTTTAAGAATCCTCTTTAAAAGAGTAAGTGTTTTCAGACATGCACTGTGTTCTGAAAACTTTCATGGCTTGCTTTTCTTCATTGTAGAGAGAATTGTGTGATGTGTTCATGTTTCCATATTATGGCTAACACAAGAGAACCCAAAGTGTTTCTACTTACCGGCTCACTTGTTTTGGTATGGTAATTTAAAGTTTCAAGTGTTTTAAGTTTGGAGTCAGCTGTTTAATTACATTTGTTTATGCACAGCAGTAAACCCTGAAGTGTGGTAAAATATTCTCCTCTCCACATGTTGACCTGTCACTTGAATATTGTGGACTGGTTCTTGGTAGCCACTTCTTTCTTTTATAGTTTCAGTCTAATGGATAATATTTAGAAGTTGGATTCATTTATAGAGTATTTAATACTGAGACCTATAACATATAGGTTTATTTCTATTCAAGTCCATAACTACATGTAACATTTTTGTTGAACTAGAGGTCTCAAGAAGACCTGAATAAAACCTTTTTACTATTAGTGAAATATTACTTTACAATTACACAGAATGATTAAAAATAGAGCTTGGTATGTGCTGTAAGCTTGTAGAGTTTCTTACTCGTTATATTACTTACTGTGCCCAGAATCTTGCATAGTGATTGGCCCATAATTGGCATTTCATATATATTGTTGAGTTCATAAATACTTAGCATATTTAGTCAAAACAACTTGTGTATAACTACTTATGTCATTATATTATTATTTTAATATTTTTCCAAAACCATCTTATACGTAAATACAAATGTTTCAGTCTTTCCTAAACAATTATTTTTTACTAGTCTACTTGGGAATGGTGTTTAATCACTTCTATTATCCTTTTCATAAATTGTAGTAATTGATAACCACTTAGAATGTCATATGTAGTATTTTAAATAGCGTTTACATATATAGCCTTAAAAAGTTCTTTAGATTGTAGCATTTAAACTTCATTTAGGTGTAGTGTTGAAAATATGCTTCCTCTTAAGTTTAATTCCTCATAGTGCTTTTAAAGATAGAAAACCTTGGGACTGAGAGAAATAATATACTTTGCCTAGGATAACCCTGCTGATCGTGGGTGATGAGCCTGGATTTGAGTCTGGCATTCTAGTTTTCAGGTCCATTATCTTAGTTACCTTGACATCACTACAATGGAAAACATAACAGAAACGGAAATAGGTAGCCTTTAGATTGGACATTCTTTCTTTTCGTTTCTGTTCTTCCTCTCTCCCTTTACTCCTTGGTTCACGCTTGAGTTTTTCATCGGGACTGTCCCTCTTTTTAAGAGTCTGTTCTGCATTCTTTACATTAAAAGGCAGTTAGCCAGTTAGTCAGTCATCAGGTGTTTACCGTGTACCCTTATGTGCTGACGCTGTTGTAGATGCTTGAGAAAGAGTTGTGCACACAATTCCTAACTTTTATTTAATCCGTCTAACTGGAACATCAAGTTAACATTACTTAAACATCTCTAAGATAGTACAGTAAATCATTGGCTGGAAGAATGAAAGAAATTTTATAAAGAAGGAAAGAGGAAGGAGCAAAGAGAATCAAATTGAGTCTGTACCTTATAGGCAGAGTAAGTTGGGCAAAATTGTGTGGTTCTTTATTGTTATAAATTGTATGATATCTTTGGTGTTTTAAAACTTTTGTATTTCAGACAAAAAATAAATTAGCACACTGATATTTTAACATTCATATTTCAGAAAGTATTTAACATTGTTATTAATTATTTAACTGTGAGATAATAGATTTTATGATCTGTCGATTCTGCTACCTTTTTATTATTTTCCACACCACCAAGTTCTCACTTCCCTCCTTTTAGTTCCTTAGTTGATAATTGCAACCATTCCCTTGTCTTGCATCCTGTATTCTGTTTCGCTTTCCTGCGTTCTCAAACTTACTTAGTTAAATTATGGCTTTGCTTAAATCCGATCCTCTGTGTTCCCCATCTGTACCCATGCAGCTGAATATATCTGGGGAAAAATATGATCCCCGGTGATACTTTAAATTCCAAGAGATCTTCCTGACCAAGAAATGGAAGCCACATCTCCTGCATTGCCAGGTGGGTTCTTTACCACTAGCGCCACCTGGGAAGCCCCATTAAGTTCCATTGGACCCTTAATGCCACTTAGCAGTCATGGGTATTTATTTACCTGTCTGTCTGCTTCTAGAAGGCTGTTACATATCTTCTCTTTTCTCAAAGCCCCAGTGCATCCTCATCCAACCTAATTCTTAAGGATGGCTTTACATCCTGATTCATTGGAAAAAATGGAAGCAATGAGCAGATAATCTCTACTGGCTTCTACTTTCATCTATACCCCTAACTGCATTTGGACTCCTTTACCCAATCTTCTCTCCAGTTCCATCACTAAATTCTGTGTACTCCTGACTACAGCCAGTCCCGTACTTGTTCAGTGAATCCTTTCCCTTCTTGACTATAGAAGGAAGTTGCACCAGAAATTCTCCCCTCTTTCCTGTGTCATCAAAATTACCTTCTTGTTGGATTATTACTGTCAGAATTCACTCACTTGGAAAATATTTACTGAGTGTCTGCTATATGTTAGGCAGAGTTCTAGGTACTAGGAATATGTTATTAGAGCTTACATTCTAGTTGAAGAAACAAACAGTAAATAAAAAATAAGTTAGTCATCTCATAGGAACAAAGATGGAAACATGCTATGAGAAATAAAAAGTAGAGCAGGTGAGAGGGGTTGGAGAGTCCTGGGAAAAGGATACAGATTTCAGCATTGAACATCATGGTTGAGGCAGGCTTCACTGTGAAGGTTTTCAGATTTAAGACTTGAAGGAAATGAGGGAGTTAGCTAGGGGGTTGTTGTGAGGGGAAGACTACCCAGCAGAGGCACGACTAGATGAAAAACCCTAAAGGCAGAGACTGCAGTGCATTGTGGAGGAAGTGCAGGGTGGCAGGGTAGTTGGCAGAGTGACCTGAAAGAGAGTACTAGGGGAAGAGGTGAGAAACTTCGGTGGGACGGGTTGGAGGTCCAGATCGTGTAGGACCCTTGCTGATCATCTAAAGGCCTTTGTCTTCTGTTGTCAGTGAATTGAAAACATTGCCTTTTTTTTTTACAGTTGTTCATTTTAAGGTTTCTGACTGTAGGTCTCTGCAGAGAGGGGCAGAGGAGAACTGTTCTAGGGTTTTGGGAATATTCATGTCAGAGACAATGATGGCTTGTTCCAAGATAGTGGAGGAAGTGTGAAGTGATACTAATGTATCTTGAAAGCGGAGTCAACAGGATTTCCAGAGTGAGATGTGAGAGAAGAAGGGACTTAAAGATGATCCCAAGGTTTTTGACTTGAGCAGCTGAAAGGCTGGAGGTGCCATCATCTGAGATAGAGAAAGCTACAGTTAGGAGGTTGGCAAGGGGAGCAAGAGTGGGAGAAATCAGGAGTTTAATTTTGATTGAGTTCAGATGTCTCTCAGAATACAGTTTCTATATTTAAGTAAATTATCTGACCTTTCCACATCTCTAAGTAGGAAGATCCAGTTTTATGGCACCTGGGGAGGTTTAGCATTGGGTGGTGAGAACCTGAAGAACAGTAGCATCAATGGAAAAGTAATGGTATATGCTCCCAGTATCAAAAAGGAAGGTCACCCGTGTTTTCAGTTTGAATGATGGAAAAAGTTAGGAAAGCCAGGTCTAAGAACAGATTTAGAGGGAAAGATAGTAGGTTGGGTTTTAGGTGTGGTTCCAATAATTCAACCAGCTAGAAATAACCATTGTATAGTTAGGCATGTGTATCATAAAACAGAGATCCAAGATGGAAAGAAATTTGGCTGAGACCATAAAAACTTGTTAGAAAAGAGGAAAAAAAAAAAGCAGAGACCCTTGATGAATTATCTCTTTTAGTGTGAAAGGTGAAGAGTTGGTCCAGTGTGATTGATGACTGTATCCTATAAAGACCCATGTGTTGATTGTTGCTAATGATGAAACTAGCACAAAACAGATACACACTGAGAAAACACTGTTGAGTTTGTCAACCAGGGGTAAATTAGTTTCTTTTAAGAGAAAAATGTCAGTGGACAGCCCTGTCCTATTCACTCGTGTTGTCCAATACCAGATGGTAGCCCACCGGACTTCTCTGTCCATGGGATTCTCTAAGGCAGAATACTTGAGTGGGTAGCCATTAGGGGATCTTCCTGGGTGTCTTCCAGGGATCGAACCTGGGTGTCCTTCATTGCAGACAGACTCTTTACTGTATGAGTCACCAGAGAAGTTCAGGTGTATATGTAATAATATCAGCTAACATTTATTGAAAACTTAGTATGTGTCATACACTACACTGTTATATGTACTCATTATTAATCCCCTGATGGCCCAGACGGTAAAGAACCAATCTGCCAATGCAGGAGACCAGGGTTTGATCCCTGGGTCAAACCCGGGTCTTGGGAAGATCCCCTGGAGAAGATCCCCTGGAGAATGGAATGGCTACCCACTCCAGTATTGTTACCTGAAGAATTCCATAGATAGAGGAGCCTGGTGGGTTATAATCCATGGGGTTGCAAAGAATCGGACATGACTGAGCAACCAACATTTTCATTATTAATCCCCACATCACTTTTATGATGTAGGTACTCTTATTGTTTCCCCATTTAATGCTTAAAGACCAGACAAATTAATGAACTTGTCTAAAGTTTCAGAGTTAATGGTAGGAAAAAAAGATCATATCCAGGCTCTGTAGTTTTAAAAATCCATGCTTTTAGCCACTACACTATGCTCCTTTTCTTTGAAGTCTTCATAGATAATCCTTGACAGAACTCACCAACTCCGAGTTCACCCAAACCCATGTCCATCGAGTCGGTGATGCCATCCAGCCATATCATCCTCTGTCATCCCCTTTTCCTCCTACCCCCAATCCCTCCCAGCATCAGAGTCTTTTCCAAGGAGTCAACTCTTCGCATGAAGTGGCCAAAGTACTGGAAGGAATGAACAAATGTTCTTTGTTCATTCCTTCCAAAGAACACCCAGGACTGATCTCCTTCAGAATGGACTGGTTGGATCTCCTTGCAGTCCAAGGGACTCTCAAGAGTCTTCTCCAACACCACAGTTCAAAAGCATCAATTCCTCAGTGCTCAGCTTTCTTTATAGTCCCAACTCTCACATCCATACATGAGTATTGGAAAAACCATAGCCTTGACTAGATGGACCTTTGTTGACGAAGTAATGTCTCTGCTTTTTAATATGCTGTCTAGGTTGGTCATAACTTTCCTTCCAAGGAGTAAGCGTCTTTTAATTTCATGGCTGCGATCACCATCTGCAGTGATTTTGGAGCCCCCCAAAATAAAGTCTGACACTGTTTCCATTGTTTTTGCATCTATTTCCCATGAAGTGATGGGACCAGATGCCATGATCTTAGTTTTCTGAATGTTGAGCTTGAAGCCAACTTTTTCACTCTCCTCTTTCACTTTCATCAAGAGGTTTTTTAGTTCCTCTTCACTTTCTGTCATAAGGGTGGTGTCATCTGCATATCTGAGGTTATTGATATTTCTCCCAGCAATCTTGCTTCCAGCTTGTGCTTCTTCCAGCCCAGTGTTTCTCATGATGCATATAAGTTAAATAAGCAGTGGGAGAGTTTAATAGTCCAGTTTAGCTGGGCATGTGACCAGAATGGGCAAAGGATCAGAAAGGAATATTGAGGTCAGGTTTTGAACAACCTTGAGTGAGACCATAGAAATCTGTGAAGTTGCAGTGGTTTGTTTAGAATGGAACTCTGTAGTTCTCAACTATTTACTTGTTTAAATATAAGATTATTCAAAGAGACATTTTATTTTATTTCTAGAATGCCAGTTAATGAAAACAGAACGACCAAAGCCAAACACATTTATTATCAGATGTCTCCAGTGGACCACTGTTATAGAGAGAACATTTCACGTAGATACTCCAGAGGAAAGGTAAGAAACTCATTTTTTCTATTTTGTGAAACAGCAGCAGTCAGTCTAAAGATGTATGCGTATCTGACTTGACCACTTGTAAAAATATTGGTAAAATGCTGTTCAGTTCAGTTGCTCAGTCGTGTCCAACTCTTTGCGACCTCATAAACCGCAGCACGCCAGGCCTCCCTGTCCATCACCAACTCCCAGAGTTTACCCAAATTCATGTCCATTGAGTCGGTGATGCCATCCAACCATCTCATCCTCTGTCGTCCCCTTCTCCTCCTGCCCTCAATCTTTCTCAGGATCAGGGTCTTCTCAAATGAGTCAGCTCTTCACATCAGGTGACCAAAGTATTGGAGTTTCAGCTTCAACATCAGTCCTTCCAGTGAACACCCAGGACTGATCTCCTTTAGGATGGACTGGTTGGATCTCCTTGCAGTCCAGGGACTCTCAAGAGTCTTCTCCAACACCACAGTTCAAAAGCATCAATTCTTCGGTGCTCAGCTTTCTTTATAGTCCAACTCTCACATCCATACATGACTACTGGAAAAACCATAGCCTTGACTAGACGAACCTTTGTTGGCAAAGTAATGTCTCTGCTTTTTAATATGCTGTCTAGGTTGTTCATAACTTTCCTTCCAAGGAGTAAGCGTCTTTTAATTTCATGGCTGCAGTCACCATCTGCAGTGATTTTGGAGCCCAAAAAAATAAAGTCAGCCACTGTTTCCCATCTATTTGCCATGAAGTGATGGGACCAGATGCCATGATCTTAGTTTTCTGAATGTTGAGCTTGAAGCCAACTTTTTCACTCTCCTCTTTCACTTTCATCAAGAGGTTTTTTAGTTCCTCTTCACTTTCTGTCATAAGGGTGGTGTCATCTGCATA
>NW_011494889.1:8446466-8468179 GCF_000754665.1 Bison bison bison
CTGAATGTTGAGCTTTAAGCCAACTTTTTCACCTCCTCTTTCACTTTCATCAAGAGGCTCTTTAGTTCTTCTTCACTTTCTGCCATGAGGGTGGTGTCATCTGCATATCTGAGGTTATTGATATTTCTCCTGGCAGTCTTGATTCCAGCTTGTGCTTCCTCCAGCCCAGTGTTTCTCATGATGTACTCTGCATAGAAGTTAAATAAGCAGGGTGACAATATACAGCCTTGACGTACTCCTTTTCCTGTTTGGAATCAGTCTGTTGTTCCATGTCCAGTTCTAACTGTGGCTTCCTGACCTGCATACAGGTTTCTCAAGAGGCAGATCAGGTGGTCTGGTATTCCCATCTCTTTCAGAATTTTCCACAGTTTATTGTGATCCACACAGTCTGTATTCCTTTAATTATTCTGTTTCTGGTATAATGAATAAATGACAGGCTTACAAAGATATTAAATCAAAACCTATAGAAGTGCTGTAAGATATGCTTTTAAACAGAAGACCGAACACTTAAAATATAAGTTAAGGAGGTCACCAAACTACGTTTTAAAAATTATGTAATTGATTATGATTATATTTGGAATTCTAGGGCTGGTGATGGCAAAACGTTTCAAATAGCGTGCCATTATGCAAGTGGCTTCCCAGAATGTTATGCTGAGAAGGATTCAGAGATTGGGGCTACACTCAGTAAGGGAAAAACATCAGGTGTGATTGGTATTAAATGTCATCATTGCTAAAGAGAGGGGTATTAGCAACTAGCACACCAACATCAGGGCTGCATGTCATCCTCCTGATCTACTCTACTTGAATTCTATCTTAATATTCTTTTATCTGGTGACTCTGATACTGAGTTAAGTCCAACAACCACAAAATACTTTTTCTCCACGTGTTACCATATTTGACCCAAATCAAGAAGTTGGTGAAGTTAAATGTTATTAGCCTTATTTTTCCAGTGAACAAATTAGGTCCTAAGAGACTTGTTTAAAATTTAAAACAAAAAACTCTTCCTCAAATGTGGTGAGGTATTATTTTAGTAACACTTTTTTGTCAATAAATGGTAAGTAATAAAGAATGATTGATTACTTTAGGAAATATAGAAAAGAATGAAAAATTACTCAGAATTCTAATTCGATAACCAGACTTAGGGTCTGATAATATTTTCTTTAATGTACTTTCCCTCTGACCCAGTGCAGATGTGTAAAGGTCTTTGGTATACATAAAATTTGATATGCCCTCCCTACCCACATACCCCTGTCTTCCCTATGCATTGCTATATGTTGGATCCTCAGTTTTCTTATATCTCTACTCATAACCATGGTTGAGCCCATTACCTTGTACCTTTCAGATCTGAGCTTAAAATGTTACATTTCCTGCAAAACCTTCTCTTATTCTTATAGATGGGGTAGGACTCCCGGCTGCATGCTTACGTATCTCCTTGTATCCATAAGCTTGTCTCCACTGTAATCTTTGATTGCCTTTTTCTTTTTGATTATAACATTCTTGACTAGCAAGTATCATATCTTCCTTGCTCATTATTTTATCTTTAGCATGTAGTTGAAGATCTGACACAATGTTTGTTGACTGGCTGAATGAATGGAACTTTTCCCATGTCAGTACATAGTCTTTGGAAATATTATTCTTAGTGGATTGTAACATCCCATTGAAACAGTGATTGATTTTGCCATTTATGTCGGCAAAGCTGGACTTAAGCCATATCTTAATGCTTTAAAATATCTAGTTTGCCATTCTTCCAATAATATCACACTACTTTTTAGAAAACTAGGAATAGAAGAATAAGGAATAAACAGAATCTGAAGTTAGTAGAAAGAGACAATAAAGACTGGAGTATAAATGAATAAAATAGAGGCAAAAAAAAAAAAAAAAACTAGAAAATATCAATCAAACTAAAAGCTGGTTCCTTGAAAAGGTAAACAAAATTGAAAATCCTTTAGACAGACTCATCAAGAAAAAAAGAGAAAAGGTCAAAATAAAATTTGAAATGAAAGGGGAGACATTACAACCAAATCCACAGTAAAAGAAAGGATCATAAGAGATACTATGAACAATTTTACACCAGTAAAATGAATAACCCAGAAATTAATAGAAATGTGCAATCTTCTAAGACTAAACCAACTAGAAAGGAGTATATGAATAGACCAGTTACCAGTAATTGAAATTGAATCAGTTAAAAACAAAGTAACAAAAACAAAACCTTTCTAAGAAACCAAAGTCCAGGCCAGGTAGAAAATATTTGCAAACAATGTAATCAATAAGAGCTTAATTTCCAAAATATAGAAACAACTCATATAACTCAACAACAAAGAAACAACTGTGCAATTGAAAAATGAGCAGAAGACATAAAGAGACATTTCTCCAAAGAAGAAATACAGATGACCAATAGGCACTTGAGAAGATGCTCAGTATCACTAGAGAAATAACAAATCAAAACTACAGTGAGGTACCTCCCCCAAGTCAGAACGGCTGTCATTAAAAGTGTACAAATAACAAATGCTGGAGAGGGTGTGGAGAAAAGGGAGCCCTCCTCTACTATTAGTGGGAAGGTAAGTTGTTGCAGCCACTGTGGAAAACAGTATGGAGATTCCTCAGAAGTCTAAAAATAGAATTAGCATATGATATAGCAATCTCACTCCTGGGCATATGTGCATACAAAACTATAATTCAAAAAGATACATACACCTCTATGTTCATAAGAGCTCTATTCAAAGTAGCTAAAACAGAGAAACAACTAAATGTCCATTGACATACAAATGCATAAAGAAGATGTGGTGCGGTTTTGCGATGGAATATAACTTACCCATGAAAAAGAACGAAATAATGCCATTTGCAGCAACATGGGTATAACTGGAGATTGTCATACTAAGTGAAGTAAGTCAGAAAGAGACAAATATTGTATGATATCACTTACGTGTGAAACTTAAAATATGATGCAAATGAACCTGTCTGTGAAACAAAAACAGAATCGTGAACCTGGAGAACAGCCTGTTGGCTGCCAAGGGGGACGAAGTTGGGGAAGGGATAGAGTGGGAGGTTGGGGGTAGCAGATGCCAGCTTTTATATATATAATGGCCTTGCTGTACAACGTAGAGAAGTGGGTTCAATATCCTATGATAAACCATGATGGAAAAGAATATATTAAAAAAGAATGTGTATATATAAATATATATATGTATGTGTATATGTATATAAAAAACTGAATCAACTTTGCTGTATGGTAATAATTAGTATTGTAAATCAGCAGTACTTCAATAAAAATATTGATCAAAAAAAGAAGAAAGAACTATAGTCCAGTATACTTGTTACTATAGTGAATGCAAAATTTCTTAACAAAATTTTGACAAACCGGATTCAAGAAAATATGTAAAAGGTCATACGTTATGACTAAATGGAATTTATCATATAATTCAGTTGTATTAAATCTGAAAATCATCCAACTAAATTCACTATATCAGAAAAGAGAAATGACATGGTCATTTCAACAGGTGCAGAAAAAGTGTTTGAAAAACCTCCCAACACCCTTTCATAACAAAAACACTCAACTGGTTAGGAACGGAAGGGAACTTAATCAATTTGATTAAGTGTATCTACAAACAAACTACAACTTATATAATATTCAGAGGTAAAAGACTTGATACTTTCTGCCTTAAGATCTGGAACAAAATAAGAATGTCTGCTCACCACTTTTATCTAATATTGTACTGATGGTCTGCTCTAGACCATTACAGGGCAAAGAAATAAAAGGGAAACACACTGAAAAGGAGGAGGTAAATTGCTCTCCTTTATGGACCATGTGGTTGCATGTGTGGAATATCCAAAAAAATAAAAGCTATTAGAACTAGTAAATGAATTTATTAAGGCTATAGAACATATGGTCATCATACCAAAAGCAATTATATTTCTAAATACTAACCAAAAAATTTGAAAAAAAAAAATTTAAACCTCCACAGTAGCATAAAAAAATACTTAGAAATAAATTTAGTTTGTGGTTTGCAAGACATTTTCACAGAAATTTACAAACACTGCATTGGATAATTAAAGATCTAAATAAATGGAGAGCTATACCATGTTCATGGATTAGAAGACTTAATTTATTAAGGTACCAGTTTCCTCCAGATTGATCTATAGATTTAATGTAGTTCCACTTAGAATTCTAGCAAAGTTTGTCTTATGAAATCTACAGACTGATTTTATACAAATTGTATATGGAAGTGCATGATCCTTTATCTGATAGCACAACTGTCAAAAGTAAAAGCCTCATATTACTGCTCTGATATCCTATTATTTAAGCTACAAACTGCCTATCAGTTTTTTAAAAAGAAACTTACCTATGATCTGGGAATAGATTTTGCCTTTGAAAAGTTTTTCGAACTTTTTAAAAAATTTATTTTAATTGGGGGAAAATTGCTTTACAATGTTGTGTTGGTTTCTGCTGTCCAACAACACACATCAGCCATAATTATATCACCTCCCTCTATTGGACCTTAATAGAGAAACTGAGTATGTCAGTGATGGACTTACAGATGTGTACAGATAATTAAGATTTAATCATACTTTTAAATAATTTTTACTGTTTTTTTACAATCATCATCTTCTCCTCCTCCTCTTCTTCTTCTTCTTTTTAGCTCCAAATAAATGCTAGTATTGATAAAAACTTTAGGCCTGTAATGTAAAATACTTCTAGGATCAAATTCATCTTCGAGTTATGGTGGGGGATATGCACTATTTTGAAATAGACTTTGTGTTGACTTTATACTTTATAGAAGAGAAATATTTGCATCATTTACAATTCTTTATTAATGGGAATTTTTTTCTTGTTTCTATAGGGAAGAATGGACAGAAGCTATCCAGGCTGTAGCAGACAGACTCCAGAGGCAAGAAGAAGAGAGAATGAATTGTAGTCCAACTTCACAAATTGATAATATAGGAGAGGAAGAGATGGATGCTTCTACAACCCATCATAAAAGAAAGGTAGAAAAGAACATTTATTCCCCTCTTCAGCACAACATTTATGTGTGTGGAAGAAAGATGTCAACAATTGCCATTTGCAGAAATCGTTAGCCAGTTATCTTATGATATGCCATTTCGTTGGTGTGAATGGATTTTAATCAGGTGGATCTTAAACCTGTCATTGTTTAAAACCACATAATTGAAACATCACTTTATTTCAGTGTTTCAGCAATTAGCACTGAATGCTGAAAGGGCTTGTTAGGATGCGGTAACTGATGTGCCATCATACTACTTTATAATTTGCATTTTTCCCTTACTGTTTTTAATACTATTTTAGAAACTTGGAAATAAAATGTTTTCCCTAATGATTTGGTCTTTTTCCATTTGGCATTCTGTGTTCTCCTGAAAGCAGAAGCTTGAATGGCTCTGTGAACTTCCTGCTTGGTGCCCCAGCCTTACTAATATCAGCAGAAAAGTGAGCAATCTTGGAAATTATAGCTTTTTATTTTAATGGCTGCTTCTAAGCCAGTGAGGGAAATAGACTTTTCCTACCCTCAGTGCTCTAGAATAATAAACACCAATGTATGTATCTAAGGGAATTGTAAATTGTGTCTTTCATTACTATAGAATATTGAAAAGCATCTTCCTATGCAAAAAGGGGTATTTTAAGATTAAGGGTATAAGTGTTCAAAATAGATGAACATGCCATTTTTTTATGTTAGAATATATTTATTATATTAGATTTTAAATTAATCTTCAGGTTGAAAAATGCTAATTCTTAGGATAATTATCCATGTAATTTTGTATTGGCACAGTGGTTAAGAACTCTTTGGTGTTAGTCTGCCTGAGTTCAAATCTCTTTTTCCTATGTGCTAAAGATGTGAAGGTAGGCTTTGCAATTACAATTTAGATTTAGTTAATTATCCTTTCCTTATCTGAAATTTCTCTTCTAATTAGAATTACATTCTATGCTAGATCTTAACCAAATGTCTGAGAACCCTGTGTAACTTCCTTGAAGACTTATCCTCTACTTGTTAGCTGACCTGTATCCCTCTTTTCTTTTGAGTCTCCTTATCTACCCTGTGCCCTTGTTCCTTAGTTATTGCCAAGAGAAAAACACAGTCTAGCTTTACCTCCTTCTCAGAGAGAAAGTTCTTTTGCTCATGTATGTTCACATGTACACAATTAATTTGAAATTTGACTGTGCTCATAAATTTAAAGTCATATCCTGATTATTCTCATCTTTTGAGTAATAAACTACTTCATTCAATAGCAAACTATATCAGCTGTAGAATTTCTTAGTAACAAAGATTAATAATAAGATGTTGTATAAAGCTAGAGGTTGAAATTGGGACTTTTATAACACTCTTAACTAGAAATACTGTTAGTGGTGTAAAAATTTTGGAAATGAAAGTGGAAATTTATAGAACTTTGAATGAAGAGAGACAAACATTTTGAATGATACAAGAATGGAAAAGAATGGAAAATACTACTTTTTCTGTTAAGGCTGGTTGTAAATGATTTTTTAAGCATAATACATTTTTCTGTTTTCAGTTACCAGTGTCGATTGTCTTAGGGTTTCTCACCTTTACTAGTTATCACTTGTAAGCATTTATTATATGCTTATTTCATGCTAGGCTCTGAGCTGTACTTCCGTATGTATTATCTCATTTGATCCTTTTAGGAATTATACAAGGATAGGCACTGTTACTATTCCATTTCACACTTGAGTCATCTGATATTTAGAGAAGTTAAATATCTTGTTCAAGTATGTAGTGACTTTACACACTATGCAACTTCAGTGTGCAGTCTGCTTTTTATTGATTCACATATCTTGAGCTTCTGCAACCTCTATATTGTTATAACATAATCAAGCTATATTAGAAAGAAGATTATACAGACAGCCTCTCATTTTGTACTTTGTTTCTTGAAATAGTATGTTGTATTGTTGCTTTTACACAGTGGTTGGATATTAATTAATTTCATTTTGTATTAGAGCACTTTTGGAAAAATCAGTCGAGTTTCAATATTATAGAATACTGGTGGAAAGGGAAACTTTTGTTGTCCTACTGCTTGTGTTCAAGTCCTGGATCTGCCATGTGTATTATTGTGGGGGAAGTTTCTTAATTCTTCTGTCCTTTAGTTTCTTCATCTATAAAAGGGATATAACAGTGGTATTTACCTCATAGAGTTGTGAGGATTAAAAATATAGTTGGGAGTATATGTAAATTGTTTATATACTAAATGCTCAGTGGATATTAGCTAGTATTAGATAGTATTTTACTTTATCCACATAAGGATAATTAAACATTCACATATTTTTGAAACAGAGTCTCTTAGAATTTTCTTGTTGAAACTAAGTCTCCAAAATGAAAAACTGATAGAAGTATTATTTTGAATTTTGGAATGGGGTCCATTTTCTTGTTTGGCCTGTATCTTATTTCCTTGTAATTTTAATACTTCATTTAAAATGAAATGATATAGAATAGTTGAAATAACAGAGTACAGAAAAGAACATTTGTACCACTAACTACCTGTGCTAGAACAATCCTAATAACTTGGTTCAAAAGGGTGAAATATTACTATCACTTCCTTAGGATAAATGACTCTAAAACTACAGTTGACACTTGGACAACACAGAGGCTTGGTGAGCCCACCCTCTGTACAGTTAAGAATCTGCCTTTAATTTATAGTTGACCCTCTGTGTCTGGGTTCTTCTCAGTCTGTGGTTCCTCTGAAGCAGCAGTACCTCCATATCCACAGTTGCTTTGTATCTGTCTGTGGTGGTGCATCTGAGGATTCAATCAATGGTGGATCAAAAAAAAAATCGATTGAAAAAAATCCACAAATCAGTGGGCCCATGCAGCCCAAACCCATACTGGTCAGGAGGCAACTGTGTATCCTTTGAGAGTGTTACTTATAAGAAGACTTGTGTACATTCAGATTATTTTTAATTTTAGATTGTAACCCCAAATATTCTGTGATAAGATTATCCTTTTCATAATTTACGGAATACATTTTCTTTGTTCACTTTTTGACAGATGGATACTAGGAGGAAGAGAATAGCTACTGATAATGATAGCTATGCTGAGAATTGTCCTGACTGTTCCCTCTTGTTTGGGTCAGACAGATGGTTATTTTCCTTAGTGGTAGAGTATTGCCATAGTATTGCCATAGTATCTGCTCTTCTGATTGAAACTCTTGCAGAGGGAAAGATAATGGTGGTAGAGAGAAGAGGCAGTAGCCTTGCAACCAGATTCAAGTGCTGATCTTTGTTTAAATTAAAAGATGATGTTTCAAAGGAATTTAATTAGAAAACTCAGAAATGTCTAACCTTGCTCTGCCAAGCTGCCACTATCTGGACCCTGTTATGTATGTGAAGGGCCACAGTAAAAGAATTAATAGCCAAATGGAAATACAATTTTTGGTTAGGTTTTAAGTGATCAGTATAGACTTCTCTGGACATAGTTGGTTATCATCTCATGACTTAGGAAGTATAATCAGTAAAGTATAATTCAGTTCAGTTCAGTCACTGAGTAGTCTGTGACTCTTTGCGACCCTATGGACTGCAGTACTAAAGTATAATTAGTACCTCCTATATTCCCATTATGTCTGATTCCAGTTCTTGGAATTTTATTATTTAATGTCCGACTACCATAACTCATAGCAATCACTAGCATACAGAGAAGGAGAGAAAGAAAAGAATAGACCTGAAATCAAGTCATTTCTCACTTCCTACCTAGAGGGAGGAGCTGTGTTGTAGAAATTGACTTGATAAGATTAGTGCTTCCCCTTACCTTGGGGAAAACGCACTAGAGGAATGGAGGAGAGATGTGGGCAGAGAGGTTTACTTCTTGAAAGACTTCTTTTCACTCCTGGGACCTTATTTGGTGTATCTCTTACATTGTAAATGTATATGGAATTGATCTTTTGGGCCAAACTTGCTAAAACATGAGTCTTTTAGCCTAAAACAGCCACACTGATATGTTACACAGATTATGTACAGGAAAGAGTATAATTCTGTAAAAATATTTCCTAATAAATTCTTAGGTTTGGGTTTTGGAAGATTACTTTTCTATGGATTATCTAATGCTCTTATTAAAAATTTTTTTATTGAAGTATTTTTATAAAAGTTTCAGCTATTAAAATTTTTTTTTAATTGGAGTATAGTTGATATACAAAATTATGTTAGTTGATTTACAATATTGTGTTGGTTTCCCCTTTGGTAACCATAGTTTGTTTTCTGTCTGTAAAGAATTCGTTTGTACTGGTTTTTAAATTTCCACATATAAATGATATTTATTGTCTTTCTCTATCTGAATTACTTCACTTCACTTCTCTAGGTCCATTCATGTTGCTGCAAATAGCTTTATTTCATTCTTTTCTATGGCTGAGTAATATTTAGTTATATGTATGTGTGTGTGTGTGTATACATATACACATATATATGTGTACATATATATGTATGTACATATGTACACACACATGTACATATACACATATATACATAAACACACATTTGTTGTTTTACTTGCTAAATTGTGTCCAACTCTTTTGCGACCTCATGAATTGTATAGCCTGCTAGGCTCCTCTGTCCATTGGATTTTCCAAGCAGGAATACTGGAATGGGTTGCCATTTCCTACTCCAGGGGATCCTCCTGACCCAGAGATCAAACCCATGTCTCTGGTGTGTCCTGTGTTGGGAGGCAGATCCTTTACCATTGAGCTACCTGGGAAGACCAGATATTAATACATACCACATATATATGCATTCATGTGTTGATGGACACTTAGATTTCTTCCATATTTTTGCTGTTGTAAATAGTATGTCATGCTCTTAATTTTAAATAAAATCTTATTGTATCTTTGCCCTTAACACTATCCAAAAAAGGAAAATAAGTTGCATTTTATTTGCAAAGAATAGATAATCCCTGTGTATGCTGCACTGAAGATGAGCATTTGCTATCATGGATACTTCTTAATTTTTCTAAAGTTTTATCAAACTGGATCTGATACAACCTAGATATCTTTGAGAGATGAGTAGATACAGAAGTTGTGGTACATATATACAATGGAATATTTTTCAGCCGTAAAAAGGAACACATTTGAATCAGTCCTAATGAGGTGGATGAACCTAGAGTCTATTATACAGAGTGAAGTAAGTCAGAAAGAGAAAAACAGATTTTGTATATTAACACATATACATGGAATCTAGAAACATGGTATGATGAACTATTGGCAGGGCAGTAGTAGAGACGCAGGCATAGAGAACAGACTTGTGGACATAGCGGGGGAAGGAGAGGGTGGGATGAATTGAGAGGGTAGCATGGAAACGTATACATTACCATATGCAAAATTAGATAACCAGTGGAAATGTGCTGTACGATGCAGGGAGCTCAAATCAGGTGCTCTGTGACAACCTGTAGGGGTAGGAGCGGGGAGGGAGCTGCAGGAGGGAGGGGACATATGCATACCCACGACTGATTCATGTTGATGTCTGGCAGAGACCAACACATTATTGTAAAGCAATTATCCTCCAATTACAAAGAAATTTTAAAAAAAGCTAAGAATTAAAAAAAAAATCCCCCCTAAAAATAGATACGATAAATGTTTCTGATTTAATCATATAGAATGCTTTGTTAGACACATAAATTTCCATGTGAATTCTTCTTTTAAAAAAGATTGACAAACTGACAGAAGCTGTGAAATTTAGTGTTAAAGCTGTCATCCCTCTTTTAACCTCCTTGTCCCTAAGAATTACAGTCCTTAAAGAAGGTAGTACTGTTTCATTAATGTATATTGCTTTTCAGGTGAAAATGTCATAAAGCAGTTTATAAATTCTTTTCTAATCTTTATCCCCAGAATTCAGTTTCAGTTTATATGATATTTAGTATTTAATAATGGAACACAGTATCATTTTCCAGTATTTTTAGATATAAAGTGAGAGAAGGTACTATTCAGATGAAGCTTTGAGCAATAACGTAACATATGGCTTAGTTACAAGACGTGGATCAAAAACCACCATTTGATTGCTGTGATTTATGTCAGAGAATGTTCTGCCTGTTTTCCTCCCTAGAGTTTTATAGTATGCAGTCTTACATTTAGGTCTTTAATCTATTTTGACTATATTGTTGTGTATAGTTTTAGTGAATATTCTAATTTTGTTGTTTTACCTGTAGCTGTCCGGTTTTCCCGGCACCACTTACTGAAGAGACTGTCTTTTCTCCATTGTATAGTCTTGCCTCCTTTATAATAGATTAAGTGACCATAGGTACATGGCTTTATCGCTGGACTTTTTATGCAGTTCCATTGATCTATGTTTCTGTTTTTGTGACAGCACCCTACTGTTTTAATGACTATAGCATTGCAATATAGTCTGATGTCTCAGCTTCCGATTCCTCTAGTGTCATTGTCTTTCTCTGGATTGTTTTTGGCCATTTAGGGTCTTTTGTGTTTCCATACAAATTAAAATTTTTTTGTTCTACTTCTGTGAAAAATAAAGTTGCATAATAATAAATATCCCCTCACTTTCAGTCTGTATGTGTCTCTAGGTCTGAAGTGGATCTCTTGTAGACAGCATATATTTGGGTCTTGGTTTTGTATCCATTTAGCCTGTCTGTGACTTTTGGTTGGAGTATTTAATCCATTTACATTTAAGGTAATTATGGATATGTGAGTTCCTATAGCCATTTTATTTGTTGTTTTGGATTTGTTGTTTTTTTCTGATTTGGTGATACTGAATTCTCTTACTTTTGCTTTTCTGTAAAGCTTTTGATTTCTCTGTCAAATGTAAATGAGAGCCTTGCTGAATATTCTTTTTTCTTTCATCACTTTAAGTGTATCATAACTTAAAGAAGTATCATATGTAAAGAAGTATCATAACACTTAAAGAAATATCATATGTAAAGAAGTATCATAACACTTCTTTCTGGCCTGCAGAGTTTCTGCTAGAAAATCAGCTGATAACTTTATGAGGATTCTCGTGTATGCTATTTGTTGGGTTTCCTTTATGGCTTTTAATGTTTATTTGTCTTTAATTTTTGTCAGTTTGATTAATGTGTCTGAGTGTGTTCCTCCTTGGGTTCACCTTGTACAGGATTGTCTGTGATTCCTAGCCAAGTGACTGTTTCTTTTTTCATGTTAGGGAAGTTTTTAGCTATAATCTCTTTGAATTCTTCAAATATTTTCTCAGGCCCTTTCTCTGTTTCTTGTCCTACTGGGACTCCTATAATTGAATGTTAGTACATTTAATACTGTCCCAGAGGTCTCTGATGCTGTCATTTCTTTTTATTCATTTTCCTTTGTTCTGTGGTAGTGATTTCCACCACTGTGTCTTCCACCTCACTTTTGTTCTTCAGCCTCAGTTATTCTGCTGCTGCTTCCTTCTAGTGTCTTTTTCATTTTAGTTATTGTATTGTTCACCTCCATTTGTTTGCTCTTTAAATCGTCTAGCTCCTCATTAAACATTTTATGTATCTTCTCAATTTGTGCCCCCAACTCTTTTTTGAGATTTTGGATCATCTTTCCTATCATTAATCTCAATTCTTTTTCATGTCGATTTTCTGTCTCCTGTTCAGTTAGTTGCTCTTGTGGGTTTTTATCTTGGTTCTTTGTTTGCAGCACATTTCTCTATTGTCTCATTTTGTCTTTCTGTGTTTGTGGTCTCCGTTCCATAGGCCACAAGGCCATAGTTCCTCCTCTTTCTGACGTCTTCTTCCTGGTGAGAATGTAGGTCCACGGGCTTGTGTAGGCTTCCTAGCGAGTGGGATTGGTGCCTTCCTTCTCGTAGGTGGAGCTGGGCCTTGTCCCTCTGATGGACAGGGCTGTGTCAAGGGGTGTGTTTTCATGTGGCCGTGAGCTCAGTATGCATTAGGCCGTCTGTCCTGGTGGTTGTGTGGCCTGAGGCTTTGCAGCTCTGGAGCTTGCAGGTTGTTGGATGGGGCCGAGTCTTGGTGCCAAAACACGGACCTCCAGGAGATCTCATATTGATTGACACTCCCTGAGACTTCTGTTAGCAGTGAGCAACACAGTGAGCAACAGTTGACCTTCACCTACTCAGGAGTCTCTCTAAGACCCATAGGTGGGTTTAATCCAGGTTTCCATGGAGCTATCACTTTGTGCTGTGTGCCAGCATGCATGAGACCTTGTGTACATCCTCCAAGATGTTTCCCCCAGCCCAGTGGAGCTCCTGCACTCAAACGCTGCTGGCCTTGAAGGCTAAATGCTCTGGGTGTTCTTCTGTCCAACACCATACCCTCAGATTGTCTTGGAGGGCTGTTTAGCGTGGTAACATCTCTGAGTAGCCTCTGTGGGTTTAATGCTTTTTTGTGTGAGGGTTGTTTTGAGTAGACAGCTGCCACTTCTTTTCTCTGTTGGCCATTATCACATTGATAGGAGTCTGACTGATGTTTTGGTGACCAGAGCCTGCACTGGGTATGAGCAGGGCCTCCTCATTGCTCTGTGATTGTCACTGCCCTGTCAGAGATGGGATCTGCTTCCTAGTTGTTGGTGTAGAGGCCCCCAGATCTGTTCCTTAGCTTTTGTGTTTATGATCTGCAGTGCAAGGTAGGGGGGATTGGAGCACTCATGCTGGAAGGGAAGACACCGTAGCTGTTCACCTGTGAGTGTGCTCTGTTGTGTCACCTGTCACCCTTGTGCCAGCTCTCAGATTACACTGTCGGTGGCACTGCTCTCGACCACACCTCAACTGTGGGTATGCCATCTGTTGGCCCTGGTGTCTCTAAGATTGTTTTCACCAGGCCACCAGCATAGGTCCCAGGATGCAGTAATCATGGGTGTGGACCCGTTGTGGGCACTATGGAGGCAGCTCCGACTCTAGCCTGGCCCAGTCCCCACATGTATGTGCTGAGAAAGTCTACAGCTGCAAAAGCCTGGCTGCAGGAGCACTCACTGGTCAGATGTTCCATAAGTGCTGAGTTTATAAGGCTGGCCTCAAGACAGTCAGTTTGCCTTTTGGGCAACTGAGAGGAGAGATTCTAGCTTTTCTTCCTTAGTTGCATATCCCCTAGGGCTTAGCTATGGCTTTAGCCTCAACCTCTTCTTGTGGGCCATCCAAAGGGGTCTACTCCCGAGGTGGCCCTGGAACACATGAGTTTGCCTGGATGAGAAGGGGGTACAGAGGCTGCGAGGCAACTGGGATCACAGAGCTCTGGTGGCAAGGAAGTATGGAGACTCTGGCAACCATAGGCATGAAAGAGTCAGAGTGCTGGGGGCCCTTCCCAGCACTTTGCTGCATGCAGGAGAGTGCATGCTCAGGCGTTGGCGAGGTGTGTGGGGAAGCTGGCTCTACCTAGTGCCCAGGGGCGGGTTCTCAGGGTAGCCGGCAGCTGTGAGTGTGAGAGAGTCTGTCCTGGCCACAGGTGTGAAAGAGCCAGCCCCACCCGGGGCCCTTTCCAGCACCTTACAACTGGTGTGAGAGAGCCACCCAGCAGGGACCCTTCCTAGTGCCTGGGTGTGGGAGAGCCAGCCCCAGTGGGGTCTCTTCCTAGTTGCTGGGGAGGTGAGGGCAGCGGTGGAGAGAGAGGATGCAGTGGCAGCTCCACTTCTGACACATAACAGTGACCCTTTGAGTTTCCTCCACAAACATTCCTACTTGTGGATTTCCTCACTTCCGACCCCCCAGGCTGTCTCCTCACAGCAGCCAACAGCAGACCTCTCCCCGGTTTGCTCCCCAAACCCCATGTTCTTGCCCCCAGCCCCCGTCTGCACCGGGAACACAGCTCTCAAGCTGGAGCCCCAGGGCTGGGGCATGGACTGTCTGTGTAGGTCTCACTTCATCCTGCCTACCACAGACCTGTTGTTGTCCTTTTCTGATAACTCCCCTGCTCTGCCAACTGATCTCTCCACTGGTGAGAGGGCTTCCTGAGATGTGGGAACCTCTCCTCGTCTTTTCTCTCTTCTTTCTTTCGTCCTAGCTGGTTTTGCAGGGATCTTTCTTGTCCTTTTGTGTGTCCAAGGTCCTCTTCTAGCATTCAGCCTTTTCTCTCAGAATTGTTCTTTTGTGAATGTATTCTTGATGCTTTTGTAGGGAGTGATGAACCCCACATCCTCCTAACTCCTCCACCATCTTGACCTCACTGCCTTTTCTTTCTTTTTAAAATTTAATTGATTTCTTTTTTCTTTCTTTCTTTTTTTTTTTGGCCACACCGTGCCATGCTATGTAGCAAGTGGAATTCCAGTTCCTTGATCAGGGATTGAACCTGTGCTCCCTGCAGTGGAAGTGCAGATTCTTAACCACTGGAGAGACTGCCAGGGATATCCTTAAATGATTTCTGCCCTGATCTTTATTTTATTTATTTTTTTCTAGTTCTTTTGAGTTTAATTTGCTCTTTTTGTAGTTTCTTAAGGTAGAAGCTGAAGTCATTGCTTTGAGGCATTTCTGACATTTACTTCAAATGGGTGGTAAAGAGGAAAGAAATACTTCTAAAAAGGCACAAAACTTTTCAATAACTTCTGATTGTTGGTAGGAAAAAATCCCGCCCTTTTAAATTGTTTCTGTTATTGTTTTGGTCATGCTGTGTGACATGCAGGATCTTAGTTCCCTGACCGGAGAGCAAAGCGGCACCTCCTGCCGTGTGGAGTCTTAACCACTGGACTGCCAGGGAAGTCCAGTTTCTTATTTTAATATCCTTCTAAATGGAATTTAAATTTAAGATTGTAAACTAAGCATACCTCCTCTTTCATCTAAAGCCTATTAAAATGATAGTAAAGAAATTTTTAAAAGGGAAAAGTTCACAAAAATGAAAAGCTGGATGGCGGAAAGGCCATAGTGAACAAACATCATCAAATTTTTGGAAGTTTATGGATAAATAAAGCAGAGCAGGATAAGCATTCATAGAGGAAGCTATAGAGAGCAAGTAGTAATTCGCCTCAGTAAAATCCTGGTAATCACCTTACTTAGAGATGGGAATGAGAAATGAAATTGAAAACAGGCAGGTTAGAGACATTCTTAAAGAGTTTCATGACTTCCTCTTCTGAATTGGACCACTTGTTTTCTCAGCAGATGTGCTGCTGTTCTCTTTCTTTGAACTGAGCTGCAGAATTCTTTTCAGTGTTTCTTATACACGTATCTTTCTTTTTCTTGGAGTCCATCCTTATTTTGATAGAGTACATTCTCAAACACTCCATTCAAAAGTACTTTTCTCTTGGATATATTTGGAAATGTTTGTGGAGGAGGACATTTTTGATTGACTCATCATGTAGGGGAGTGGCACTACTAAATCCTTAGAAACTTGAATACTTGGAAGTTTTATTTTTCCCTTTGCCCTTATATCTTACCAATAATGAATAGTTGAGAGATTCTGTGCTCAAAATTACTGTCTCCACTATCTGAAAATTGTTTAAATTATTTCCAGCATCCATGGTTATGGATGGGAAAGCCGATGCCAGGCTGATCCTGATTAACTTAAGCATTCTTAGAAATTGGTAAAATTTGATTTTGAGTAGATAATGCCAAATATATACATAAACATTTACAAATAAATTTCATCAGATGTTTCATATTATATATTTTAATTTGTATTTTTCAGACAATGAATGATTTTGACTATTTGAAACTACTAGGTAAAGGCACTTTTGGGAAAGTTATTTTGGTTCGAGAGAAGGCAAGTGGAAAATATTATGCTATGAAGATTCTGAAGAAAGAAGTTATTATTGCCAAGGTAATAATACAAGAGTTGATTATTAAATTTTTGTTTATGTTGTCCACGTGTGTGTGTGCTCATGCACGCACATGACTAGACTGTAGAAATTCCATTAAATAAGCAAAATGTTGATTTAGGCTACAGCTGCATAATATCTGTATATTGATATTTATTTATAGTATTAAAATTTTCAAAAGTTTATAATATTATCTATTATGTACAGTCTTTTATTCTTTTCAGAGGATATTTTAGTCTGTGTTCGTTTGGGAGAATGTTTTCACTCTATATTTGGGACCTGTGTCACTAATTATACTAGTGATTTTTTGATATTCCCCTAACAGTTTGAGTTTTTTATTAAAGTAGTGAATAGTATAGATTATTAGCATAGATTATTTGTACTGATAAATTTTATATAATTGTTGAATGGAAAAGCATCCTTAGTAGATTTGAAACTACTAGAATAATAAAACTAAAATGATTGCTACTGTATGTCTACTTAAAATTTATCACTACCCATGGGTACAAACTTTATTTCTTGTCATGAGAACTCTTAAGATTTATTTTCCTAGCATCTTTCCAATACACATTACAGTATTATTAACTATTTATCGTCCTGTACATTAAATCCCCAGGAATTCTTTATTTCCCAACTAGAATTTTGTAGTTTCTTTTAAAGTGTTTATTAAATTGAATTATACTTGGTTTATAATATTATCTTAGTTTCAGGTGTATAGCTTAGTGATTCACTTATTTTTTGTGATTATATTCCATATTAAGATTATATTCCATGTTAAGTATAATTCTCTGAGATACACAATAAATCCTTGTTACTTATCTATTTTATGTATAGTAGTTTGAAACTGTTAATCCCATATGCCTAATTAGTCCATCATTTCTGGTAATAAGTTTATTTTCTGTGTTTGTGAGTCTTTCTGTTTTATTTATAGAATTCATTTAATTTTTTTTAGATTCCTCATAAAAGTGATACAGTATTTGTGTTTCTGTGTCTGACTTAACATCACTAAGTATAATGATCTCTAGGTCCTTTCATGTTACTGCAGATGGCATCATTTCATTCTTTTTATGGCTGAGTAGTATTTCATTGTGTGTATGTATGTATGTGTGTTTATGTACATATGCCACCTCTTGTTAAATTGATCATCTACTGATGGGTACTTGACTTGTTTCCATGTCTTGCCTGTTATGAATACTACTGCTGTGAACATTCAGGTGCATGTATTTTTTTTAAATTGATTTATTTTTAACTGGAGAACAATTGCTTTATTGTATTATGTTAGTTATCAATATGACCCAGCCATAGTTAAATGTAGTTTTTGTTTTTTCTGAATATATGCCCAGGAGTGGGATTGGTGGATCATATGGTAGTTCTGTTTTTAGTTTTTTAAGGAACTTCCATACTGTTTGCCATAGTGGCTACACCAGTTTACATTCTTACCAACAGTGAGAGTTCCTTCTTCTCCATATCTTCTCTAGCATTTATTATTTGTAGCCTTTTTGATGATAGTCATTTTGACGAGTGTGAAATGGTACTGAAGTGACAGTGTACTCCACTGTGATTTTTATTTCCTTTTCTCTAATAATTAGTGAGGGCTTCTTCAGTGGTAAAGAATCTGCATACCAATGCAGGAGACCCAGGTTCAATCCCTGGGTCACAAAGTCCCCTGGAGGAGGGCATGGCAACCCACTCCAGTATTCTTGCCTGGAAAATCCTGTGGATAGAGGAGTCTGGTGGGCTATAGTCCATGGGGTTGCAAAAGAGTTGGATATGACTTAGCAGCTAAACAACAGCAAAAATAATTAGTGATGTTGAATATCTTCTTTGGAGGAATGTCTGTTTAGTGCTTCTGCCCACTTTTTAATTAGGTTTTTTTTTTTTTAATTGAGTTCTATGAGCTTCTTGTATATTTTAGATATTAATTTCCTATCAGTAGTATCATTTGAAAATATTTTTCTCCCATTCCTTAAGTTTTTTTGTTTTGTTTTGTTGATGGTTTCCTTTGCTGTGCAGAAAAATTTTAAGTTTATTTAAGTCCCACTTTTTGTTTTATTTTTGCTTATACTTTTGTTTTCAGAGACTGACCTAAGAAAATACTGCATTAATTTATGTCCAAGAATATTTTGCCTGTGTTCTGGTCAAGGAGTTTTGTTGTGTCATGTCTTATATTTAGGTCTTTAAATCATTTTGAGTTTATTTTTGTATACGGTGTTAGGGAGTGTTCTAATTTTATCGATCTATATGCAGCTGTCTAACTCTCCCATCACCATTTGTTGAAGAAGCTGTCTTTTCTCCCTTTTATATACTTGCCTCCTTTGTCATGGATTGACTATAGGTGCATGGGTTTATTTATGGGCTCTCTATTCTGTACTGTTGGGCTATAAATCAGTTTTTGTGCCTGTACCATGCTGTTTTGATTACTGTAGCTCTGTGATATAGTCTGATGTCAGGGAGCATGATATTTCCAGCTCTGATCTTCCATCTCAAGATTGCTTTGGCAATTCAGGGTCTTTTGTGGTTCCATATGAATTTTAAGAATATTTGTTCCAGTTCTATGAATAAAGTCATAGGTATTTGGATAAAAATTGCATTAAATCTGTAAATTGCTTTGGGTATGGCCATTTTAATGATATTAATTGTTCCAGCCCAAGGGCATGGGATCTTTCCCTTTCATTTTTGAATTGTCTTCAGTTTCCTTTATCAGTGTTTTATAGTTTTCAATGTATAGATTTTTCACGTCCTTGGTATTTTATTTTCTTGATGTGATTTCAAACAGGATTTTTTTTTTACTTCCCCTTGTTGATATATCATTGTTAGTGTAATGAAAGAGATTTGTGTATATTGATGTTTTATCCTGCTGTCTTGCTGAATTCATTTAGTAGTTCCACTGGTTTTTGTGTAGTGTTAGTGTTGGAGAAGGAAATGGCAACCCACTCCAGTGTTCTTGCCTGGAGAATCCCAGGGACGGGGGAGCCTGGTGGGCTGCCGTCTCTGGGGTCGCACAGAGTCGGACACGACTGAAGTGACTTAGCAGCAGCAGCAGCAGCAGTGTATAGAAATACAATTGGTTTTCATTTATTATATTTTGTATTCTGCAACCTTGCTGATCTCGTTTATTAATCCTTAAAAGTTTGTATGTATGTGTATTTTCTTTAGAATTTTCTGTATACAAGATCATATCATCTATGAATAGAGATAGTATTACCTCTTTCTGTCCAACCTGAGTGCCTTTTGTTCCTTTTTCTTGCCAAAGTTCCTAGCTAGAATTTTCAGTGCAGTGTTGAATAGAATTGGTGAGGGCAGACATCTTTGACTTGTTCCTGATCTCAGGGGGAAAACTTTCATCTTTCACCCTTAAGTCTAATGTTAGATGTGGAGTTTTTCTAGATGTTCTTTGTCAAGTTAAGGAAGTTCACTTCTATTCCTAGGTTTTTTGAGTATTTTTATCATGAAATGGTATTGAGTTTTTCCAAATACTTGTTTTGCATCTGTTGAGATGATCATATGATTTGGTTCCTTTAATGTATTAATATGGTGTATTACATTGATTTTCAAATATTAAACCAATATTGCACTCCTAGGATAAATCCCATTTGGTCATAACATGTAATCCTTTTCATATGTTGCTGGCTTCATTTTGCTAGTATTTTGTTGAGGATTTTTGTATCTATATTCATGATATTGATAATATAGTTTTCTTATGGTATCATTGTCTGGTTTTGATATCTGAATAATACTAGACTCATGGTATGAGTTGGAAGTGTTCCTTCCTATTCTATTTTTTGTAAGAGTGTGAAGGATTGTCATTAATTAAACATTTGGTAGAATTTACCAGTGAAGCCACCTAAGCCTGGACTTTTCTTTGTGGAAGGTTTTGAAAATACTGCAGGGTTTTGAGGGCTTTCCTGGTGGTTCAAATGGTAAAGACTGTGCCTGTAACACAGGACACCAGGGTTCAATCCCTGTGTCAGGAAGATCCCCTGGAGAAGGAAATGGCAACCCACTCCAATATCCTTGCTTGGAGAATTCCATGGACAGAGGAGTCTGGTGGGCTACAGTCTGTGGGGGCACAGAGAGCCAGACATGATTGAGTGACTAAGACTTGAAAACACTAAACAATCCCTTTACTTGTTTTAGGTCTATTCAGACTATCTACTTCTTGAAGCGGTTTTGATAGTTTGTGTTTTTCAGAGAATTTGTCCACTTATATATATTATCTCATTTAGTCTAAACTTATTCATAGTGTTCCTGTATAATCATTTTTATTTCTCTAAGGTCTCTTTTTTCACTCCTGGTTTTGGTAATGTGAGTCTTCTTTTTTTTTTTTCTTGGTCAGTCTAGCTAAAGATTTGTCAATTTTGTTCATCTTTTCAAAGAACCAACTTTTTAAAAACTATTTATTTACTTAGTTAGCTGTGCCTTAGATGCAGCACTCAGAATCTTTATTTGCAGAATGCACACTTTTATTTGTGGCATGCGAACTCCTACTTGTAACATGTGGGATCTAGTTCCCTGACCAGGGATGAAACCCAGGTCCCTCGAATTAGGAGCTTAGAGTCCTAGCCACCAGACCACCAGGGAAGTCCCAAAGAACCAACTTTTATTTTCACTAATTTTTTCTATTGCCTTTCTGTTAATAAGGTGATTCTTGAGCACCCAGATGACACAAGCTGCTTAGGTCAGCATAAACTCAGACCGGGACCCTTCCTTTGAATGGCTAGATTCAAACTCAACTCTTTGACTATTTCCTTCTTAAATCAGGATGCTGTCTATTTTGGTGTCCCCCTCATCATCCCCAGAGTAACATGACAGAGAAGACAGAGACTGCATTGTTATCTGGGGGCTGTGTGAGGGACAACAGTTCCATTAAATCCATAAGCATTTTTTAAACATCTGTAATGAGCTCCATGGAAAGCACCAAGAGGCACAGGGATGAGAAGCCAGAAGCAGCCTCAGGCTGTCCAACCTCACCGTCTAGTTGAGGCGGCACACACGGACACAGCCAGCTTTAACACAAGCTAGACTACCATGATGGAGAAGGCAATGGCACCCCACTCCAGTCCTCTTGCCTG
>NW_011494889.1:8468811-8472167 GCF_000754665.1 Bison bison bison
ACTTTGGAGGAGCCTGAAGGATGTGCTGGGCTTCCTTGGTGGCTACAGAAGATTAAAAAAAAAAAAATACCTCCTGCCAGTGCAGGAGACAGCTTCAATCCCTGGATCAGGAAATGACAACCCACTCCAGTATTCTTGCCTGGAAATCCCATGGACAGAGGAGTCTAGCAGGCCACAGTCCATGGGGTCGAGAAAGAGTCGGACACAACTTAGCAACTAAACGCCAACAACAACAAAGGATGTGCTCCAGAAACTAGAACTGTGTCTTTAAGCTGCATGGAGCCCACTGAAGGGTATCGCGCTGAAGGATGACATGTCCGGCCTTTATTGAAGCTGGAGACCGCAGCAGACATCTAGGTTGGTTTATTTGGGCTCTCTGATGCCTTCCTCACCTGGAGGGGCAAGCAGAGATGGCGGTCTTTACCCGTGTTGGTCACCCCATCCTGGGGACTCTCTCCTCCCTATGCTTCCATACAGCAGCTCTCCCCTGATTTTCTTCCTACCTGTCTGGTGGCTCCTTTTCAGTCTCCTCAGCAGGCTCCTCTTCCTCTGCCCATCCTAAGTGCTGGTGTTCCTCAAAGTTCTGTTCTAGAACTTTTCTTCATCTCACAAGACCATTCTTCCTTGGAGATCTCATAGGTTACCATGGCTTCAAGGACCAAATATGGATTGGGAGATTTCTCAGGTCTCTCTGCTTATTTAGACCCATCAGATCTGTCCATGGGACATCTCCATTTAGTTATTTTCATTAAAATTAGCTCCAGCCATGAGTAGAGGGAAAACTCTAAGTAAAATGGCTCAAACAAGATAGTTTATTTCTCTATCAGATAAAAGGAGTCCAGAGCCTGATATATTTCCAAGCCTGGTATAACAACCTGGGAGTCACATCTCTGAAATCTCTCCCTTTGTCTCTATCCCCAAGCCAGCATCCTCCCCCTTGGTCACTTGCACCAACTTCCCTGTTCTTGCTCCTCTCAAATGCATTGTCCACATCTACGCTGCTCAGCATGGTGGCCAACAAACACATGTGGTTATTCCTAAGTACTCAAAAGGTGGCTAGTCCAAATGGAGATGCACTGTAAGTGCAAAAGGCACACTGGATTTCAAAGGTTTAATATGAAAAAAAATGTAAAATATTATGGTTTCTCTACTGATTATATGATAAATGATAATAGCTTTGATATATTAGAGTAGATAAAATATATTATTTAAAATTAATTTCATCTGTTTCTTTTTACATTTTTACTAGAAAATTTTAAATTACATTTGTGGCTTTCATCACATAGCTATCAAATAGCACTGCTCTACACCAAAGCAAAAAGCATCCTTCCAAAACACCAATCTGGACGTGTCACACATCTGAAAAGCCTTTCAGTGGCTTATCAGTTGTCTTTAGGCTAAAGTTTCATCCACTCCATATGGCTTTCCAGTCCTCCGTGGCCCAGCTTCTGCCTCTCCCTCCAGCCTCATCGTTCACCATCTCCTCCCTTTGCCTTCCCCTTGCCTGCCTTTCAGTTCCTGAAACATGACAAGTGCTCTCTAGCCTCTGGGCCTCCACACATGCTGTTCCCTGTGTCTGGGACACTCTCTCCCCTCTTGAGTGGCTTCGTGCTCCACTCATCTCTTTCCCACCTCAGCCTAGATGCATCTCTTCCTGGGAGGCCTCCCCAGGTCCCCTGCTTCTCAGAGTTCCCTTCACCTCTCTACCCTGACCTCACCCCACCCACCCACAAATGACTGTGCCCACTTACTGTGACTTTTACCAGATTGATCAGAACCTTGTGTTCACTGTGGTACCCCCACCCCACCCCCATGCCTCACCACAGCACCTAGAGCTGGCACGTGGTCAGTAGTCAACAAACGTGTGCAGGATCAATGAATGACTCACCTCAAAGCCAGATAAACAAAGTGCCAGGGTAGGGCCTGACTAGATGTTTCTAAGCCTCGTCAGCCAGTGACCAGAGACTCCCAGTTTGGGAGATGGAACACAGGGCCTACACAGGCCCACTGTGTGGAGACCCAGGCCACCAATATCCTGTGCCCCTTCCCAAGGGCAACAGCAGTGACTCTCCTCCCAGGAAAGCTCCCTGGCACGTCCCCAGAATTTTCAGAATGAGTTATGCTGAGAATTCTCTCAGAGATGAGCTTCCTCCTGGGTGGGGTTAGGAGCTGTGGATGGTGGAGGAATAGAGGGAGAAGGGGAGGAGGGTGTCTGTTTACCCAGCACCAAGAGAATTCACGTTCCTGTTGCTCATGAAGTATGAGCCTCTCTGTGAAGATTTTCTTTCAGGGTCAAGAAATGAAGGAGATGGGGGCTGGCGGGGAGGTGGGCACCCAGAACTGAAGACACAAGTGGGTTTACATGAAGACAGAGCTGGAAACCGTTCTCCCAAGCCAGGGCCCAGTAGCCTGATCTGCTTGTTCTAAACTTGGACCAGAAAAGCTGAATCCTTTTTTTTTTTTAAGTTTTTATTTTGTGTTGGGGTATAGCTGATTAACAACGTTGTGATAGTTTCAGGTGGACAGCAAAGGGACTCAGCCATACATATACATGTATCCATTCTCCCCCCTCCTCCCATCCAGGCTGCCACATAACATAGAGCAGAGTTCCCTGTGCTATACGATAGGTCCTTGTTGGCTATCCATTTTAAATATAGCAGTGTGCACATGCCCATCCCAAATTCCCTAACTATCCCTTCCCCTCATCCTTCCCCACCCCTGTAACCATTAGTTCACTCTCCAAGTCTGTGATTCTGTCAGAAAAGCTGAGTTTTGAACAGAACCTGGCAGGAACTGTGCCCTGGTGGTTCCCCAACCTTGGGGGGCCGGAAAGAAGCTCATGTCACATTTTGGGTTCCTTTGCTTCTCCTGACACACTCAGGCATGCACAAACAGACAGGCACACACAAGCACACACACTTTGTAGATGATTCTCTGCCCAGTGCCTTGCACCCAAGAGCCTCCTGTTACTCCTCCTAAACTTAGAAAGTCTCCCAGGGGATTGACCCTGCCCTTAATCCAGCTAGAGACCACCCTGCCATGGGCTGTTTCATATGGAGTCCCTGATCCCTGGAGTATGACACAGAAAGGGTGGCTAGAGTCCTCTCCGCCCTACCAAGTGGACCTTGAAGGTAGGATGCATGCTGGAGGCCTCTGCTCTCAGGGCAGACCCTGCCCCTGGCAAAGCCATCGCTCCCAGGATGTATTATCCTCTCCTCTCTTTTCCTTTCACTGCCATGTCAGCTCACACAAAGCAAGAGGTAGTACCTGCAGTTCCCAACCTGGAGAACTGAAAACACGTTCCCCAGCGTGCTGCCAGCAGCAGTGGCTCGAAGAGGCTCTGTAATTACAGACAT
>NW_011494889.1:8472267-8477728 GCF_000754665.1 Bison bison bison
CAGGGTTTTGCGCTACTGTTCTCACTCATCTATGAAACCCTTCCGTTCCCTTCATTTCCCATGGTGCCTTTAAAAAGGAAACGTGAAGCTGGGACCTTCAGAAAAGTGACTTCCAACTCCCTGCTCTACCATGGGCAGACACATTAGCCCTCACTACGATTCAGATTCATTCGGTCGTGTATTCATTCTTTCATCCGAAACATTTAATGGCCCCCTGCCATGTGCTAGCACTGGGCCTGTGCTGGGGACACACCAAATGTGACCCAGGTCGTGCTTTTGAAGACTCACAGTCTAGTGAGGAAGTGAAAGCATATGATCTAAGTAGTTACAGTCAAAATTCAAAAAGTGATGCGAGAAAAGGAAAATGCAGATAAAATCCAAGCGAAGAGCAAGATAATTTTGGAAAGGGTCGCTGCTTCTTGAGAGATAATCAACTGTAGTGACTGAAAATATAGACCCTGGAGACTACAGTGTGTGCATGCGTGCTGAGTCACTTCAGTTGCGTCTGACTCTTTTGTGTCCCTATGGACTGTAGCCCACCAGGCTCCTCTGTCCATGGGATTCTCCAGGCAAGAATACTAGGGTGGGTTGCCATGCACTCCTCCAGGGGGTCTTCCCTACCCAGGGGCTGAATTTGCCTATCCTGCATTGCAGGCGGATTCTTTACCACTGAGACACTGGGGAAGCCCCAACTTGTGGAGAAATGGGGAGAATTTTGAGGTTAGAATGAAGACAAAATGCAAGGTCCAGCACCTGATACAGCTCAATTGATATCAGTTGCTAGAATCAGGGAAAGTGACTTAGGACATGGGTTTTCCACATGTGTAGAGCAGGCATTCTAGAACAATTGGGACACAGGGAAGATGTGGTGCTTGGATGGAATTCCTTTTGGGTGCAGCCTGTGAGAAGGGAAGAAAGAAGACATGAGGCCAGAAAATCAGGTTAGGGTTAAACCTTGGAACACTGAATGCCAAAAATCGACCTTAGAAGTACAATGACATCAACAGCCTTAAGAAGACAGTGCCCACCTAGCCTCATGCAATGGGCCTCATCTTTAAAGCCATGTTCAATTGGGCCAAATTTCAGGGTCTTCAAAGATGGGAGCCAGCCCACGGGGCTTGGTGCAGTTTTGGCCTGTCTCCTGATTCTACCCACCTAGAAAGGCCTGGTTCTGCCTCTCTGGCAAACTGAGCTCTGGAGTCAAAGCTGAGGGAGAAGAGCCATCTTCTTTTCAAGGATGAGTAGATACGGGCGTCTCTGCCCCACGTGAAGGCTGGTGCTGGGGCACAGAGGCTGGGAGAGGCCACACAGAAGGGGCCAACCAAGGGGAGGAGGGAAGGCAGGGCGCTTGAGGCCGGGCGAGGCTGAGCAGGCTCCCAGTTATTATCAGCAGCCTCTATTTTCCCCTGCGGATATACAGAACCTTTTCAATCCTATTTTCCAGAGGGGCAGACTGAGAGCAAAGATTTCATCAAGTACAAAACAAATTTAGGAGCAGCCCTGCTGGGAGACCTTAAACGGGGCGGGGGGTGGGGGGCCAAGAGTCTCAGAGAGCGAATCCCAGCTCAGATGCATCCCCACCCCTGGGTTGAGGGGCCAGATTGGGAGGCAACGCAGCACAGCTCAAAGGCTCCTCACCTGGAGAATCTGGAGGCCCGGCCTCATTCTTGTCCAGGTTGTATCTCTGTGCAACTTTGGGGAAATCGCTTCCCTTTGGCCTCTGTTCCTTCTCAGTAAAACAAAAGATCTTTGCTGGGAGAATCTCAGAGGTCTTTTCTAGCTTGGAAATTTAATGTGTAGTTAAATGAAGCAATGCCCTGCTGTTAGAATGTGGGGTGCCTGAGTGCATGCTAAACCCAGGAAGGAACCCAGAACAGCCAGACTTCAGAAAAATAAGGAACTAGAGGGGTTGTCTGGAGCCCCCAACCCTCAGGTGAAGGGCAGAAGGGGTGAGGAGAGCGGGGGGAAGGAGGGGAGGGTGGGGGCCGCCTATCTAAGTGCCTGGCATCTCAAGGGCAAAGGAGGCTAACTGGTAAGAGGTTTCTTCTCCCGGCTCCAGCTACCTCGGGAGCCTGTGGAAAAGCTGCATTCAAATCGATAGCCTCATCAATAAATAAAGAGTCAACACATCCCATCTCCAGCTCAGGGCTCCTTCAGGAAAATTGACCCTCGACCCACTTCTGCTCACCCATTCTGGATTTCAACAGAGGCTGCCAGAGGGAAGGGACCCTTAAAGGTCATCTTGGGCACCCCCCTGCCTCCAGGCTGGCCTGCCAGGTGCCCCATCCAAGAAGGTCTAGGCCGGGCCCGTGCCCTCTGCCCACCACCCCACTGCCTCTCCTGGCCGGCTCCTTCCTCCCAGTCCCCTGGGGCCACTACCTTCACTCCCTCACCCCCAGTCAACTCTCCTCTTTCAGCTCCACTCTTTGCTTCTCACCTCTTCCGACTCCGTGTCTTTCATCTGACTATTGCTTCTCATCAAATGGAATGAGCACCAGGAGAAGGGCTCCCCACTCCCCTGCAGTCTCCCCTCTATATCCACCCATCAGACTTCTTGTCATCCACTGTAAATGAGCCCCTCAGGGTCGGACAGAGAAAACGCATCTCTGGGAGCAACGGATAGAGACCTTTATAACTTTACAGAACAGATAACGTGTCAGCAGTTTGACTGCGAGGCAGCCCTTTCTCTCTCTGACTTCTATTACAACAGAGGCTCTTCTCCTAGGAAAACGCAAGTCTCCAATAAAGCAAGTTCATTCTTTCAGACCTCAGAGACCAACACAGTGGTCACCCATGTATGACGATGGATGACTGCCTTCTGGGTGGGCCTTGCAACACCTCAAGACCTCTCCTCTGCTTGGCTGCCTCGGTCTCCCCTCACCCTCCCTAGCCTGAGTGGAGAACATCTCCACACCTAAGGAGGCCTACGGGCTGCTGGGCTAGTTAGCTCAGAGAAGAGACTTGTAGGGTTGTGACAGCCTCTCTGTTCCTAGTACTTGGCCACTACGCTCCAGCAGATCCCTGGGGACTGAACATTCCTTTAATTAAAGGTTTCCGACAAGAAGAAATCGCATCCCTGCTTTCTCTGTTCTAAGTATAAAATGTAGACAATTTCAGCTCCTCCTGAGTTATCCAAGGCAGAATTGCAACCCCAGCTTCCCAGCCCCACCTGGCCTCCTCCTGTCAGTAGTCATTATGTGAAGGAAACAATCAGGAGGCGAATCTGTAGCCAGTGTACCCACCGTGCTTCCTGGCACACACACCTAAGCAGGACAGTGTTGTTCTGAGATATCTGCTCTGAGGTTCTTTCCCTCCATGATACCTCGGACTTAATCATCTGGGGAGCGGGGATGGGGGTGAAAGATGGGATGTGGGGGGAACTCAGGCCTTGGAGGTAGTCAGTATTCCAGGCTCCTGGCTCTAGCTTAACCACCTCACAGCTGACTGGAGGCTCATCTGGCCTCCCAGAAAGTGGCAAAGGATTCATTCCCCATATCTCCTAAGAGGCAAGGGTGGCCAGTAGCAGAGCTTGGTGGTCTTGGAAAGCTGGTTACTAATTTGCAAGGGGGCATTAATGAGCTCCCCCTGTGTCAAGTGTGGGGAATGTGTTTATGAGACAGACTACCTACCCTAGGAGGAGGCCACACAGCAGCACAACCAGCTTCAGGCATAGCTCTTAGAGCCATAAAGGTCTCAAGAAGTCATTTGGCCCAGGCCTCCCCCTTTCATCAGTCCCCGAGGCCCAGCCTTGCAGTGACCGGCCCGGGGTCTCCTGCAGGAGACTAGAGCCCAGCTGCCAGCTCTCCTCACAGCACAGCCTGGGCTGGCGCTGAGCAAATGGGTTGTGGCTGTCACCAGAGAGGAGCTGGCAGCAGACACAGCAGACTATGTTTTCTTTGCAGACTGAGGGTAACTAGAGGAAGCTGAGAATTCCGCTGTTCTGCTCCGCTCTGCCTCCAGCAGGCAGGCAGCCGGCGGGCAGGAGGAGGGGAGAGGGAAGGCCAGCCGCTCTCATGCCAAAGCAGGAATCTTTCCTCCTAGGATAAGCAAGGTCATACCGACCAAAGATGGAAGGGAAGACCACCTTAGGGCCCCATGGCATCCCTGGGGAGGATGTCGGAGCCTAGGTCCCCTGTCTGGAGCTGCTCTGGGGGTGTCATGGTAAGAGCTCACATCCATGAAACACTTGCTCTGTGCCAGGCCTGGCACTGCAAACTCTGTTGCAATGTGAAGGCAGTTCGTGTGAGGGATGGGAACATGGTCTAAAGGGCACAAGAGTGGGTTCAAACCCCGCTTTGATACCAGCTCTGTGATCTTGGGCAAGTCACTTAACTTCTCTGGGCCTCAGTTACTTCATTAATAAAATGGGAGTAATAATAGCACCCACCTAATGAAGTCATTGGAAGATTAAGTGCATTCACACACATACAGCTCTTCAAACAGTGTCTGCCATGGAGTCAACAGTAGATAAGTTATTGCTATTACTGCGTGTTGGAGCCGACACAAAGCTTTGAAGTAGATATTCATCCCTGAGGCTCAAAGTCCATTGACTTGCCCCAGGTCCGTCTGATTGACAGCACAGGTACCAGCTCCCCAGCTCCCCACCTCGGGTCCATTCCTGTTTGGAAACCTCTTCCAACCACAGCGGGAACAAAGGTGGATCTCTGTCCTGCCTCTGGGGGCTAGGCTGGTTGGTGGCTTCAGGCCCAGCCAGAAAGTCCCTGCCTCACACTCCGGCAGCCCCCGGACCTGGGAGCCTCTCACACTCCCGCCCAGGCTCCCCTGGGGCCTCCACCTTCCTCGGCAGTCTCCCCTCCTCGTGCAAGGCGCAGGCCGCCTGCCTGGAGCGGGGACCCTCTGGATCTCAGGATAAACAAACCGTCGCTCTGGCCCAGCCCTCCGCCGGCTCGCGCTCCCCGCCCCCTCCTGCCGCAGTGCACAGCCGCTCTGCCGCTCTCTGCTCCGCTGCCAACTTGGCAGCTTGTCTCTGCTGTTACTATCAACACCTCCGAGGGAAAAGAGAGAGAACTCAGCTCTCTCTGATCGCTTGGCGCACCGAGCAGCGAATTCGTGTCAGAGCCAGCCCTGGAATACCTCCGAAGCTCCCAAGACTTCCTTGGCGAGGAAGAAAAGGTGGGAGCAGCCCTTAGAGCAAACCAGCCTCCTAGCAGAGCCACCGGGCCTGGCCAGGGCTGCAGGCTTCCAGGGAGCAGGCAGCTCTGATCCAAACGGCTGTAGGAGGGTGCTTTAGGCCAGGCAGGTGCACAGGAGAGGGCTAGGAGGCCTTCTCTCTCCAGACTGTGAGCCCCTGGAAGGCATGGACTGTACCTTCTTCCCTACCCGCCTAGGATGCGTGGGCAGAGCTCTGGTCATATTCCCCTAAGAGATGACGTTTTCACCACCAAATGGGAACTTTTCCCAGGCCGAAGCCACCTTTGTCCTTTCCCAACCCCCACCCCAG
>NW_011494889.1:8477828-8506755 GCF_000754665.1 Bison bison bison
CCCCCCCCAGACTCTCAGGCCTCTCCCACTGGCTCCCTAAAGCAGTTGATGGCGGTCTATGGCTCCTGCCAGGACTTCAGCCTAAAAGAACAGAGAGCCAGTACCTTCAGGAACCCAGTGCCCACAGCGCAGCGTCTCTGGTCAGTCACCTACCCCTTGACAGGCCCCAGGTTGGAGGAATTTCCTTTCTAGCGTTCTCTCTGCTTGACAAGGGAAGGCCTGCATTCTCTGCTCCAGAGCTTTTGGCATCAACCGAAGCAGTGGGTTCAGGGTCATCAGCTTCCTAATTCTACATCACCCGGCCACCTAGTCGCCCCAGGGATGCAGGTGTCGGCTCCCACTCTGGATGCTGCCAGCCTGTTTCCCTCCCTGTAACGTGGAAATAACCTTTTATAACTGACTGGATTACAGCTGATAGTGCTAAAGACATGAAGACTATGGTATACGCTTCTAGAAGTGCTTAACACTTAGAATCAGTATGCTTCCCTCTCCTCCTTTCTTCCCTCCTTTCTTTCTCTATTCCCTCCAGGAACCCTTCTCCCATATGTGAAACTGATCTGAGACCCCCTCTATTCCCCTCTCTGGATGTCTGAAAATGACCACCAAGAGAGACACAACCACTTTTCTGGTGAGAAGCCCCCAGATCCCCAAAGGCCAGCTGACTTTCCAGTAGGCAAGAGGAACAGAGAATTCATTCAGTGTGCAGGGTTGTAAACAAGCCACGAAGGACTGTGCCATTCCAGGCTGCACCTGTGAGCATCCTTCTGCTGAAGCCCTGTCAGCGTTTCCATGACAAACTCGTGTTTCCGGATGCCTCTCTCCCAGCTTCAGGAGGATGCCTTGCAATGAAACGCAACACTGAAAATGCCTTCATAATTTTCTCCCTAAAAAAGGTTGCATGCTCTAAAATTCCACCTGCCTGTTATATGTGTTTGCTTTTTATTCTGAGAGTTTTGTTGGTATTCTGTTTATACTGTATACCTGCAAGCATATGATATCCACGTGGGAGTTCTGTGCTGGAGAGCTGTGGTAGCAAATACACCACCACATAGTGTGATGAGACATCTCTCTTCCCTAAAACGTCTCCTACATCCATTTGCCCATCCCAAAGCCTGAAATACCACCATTAGGGATTTACCACTTTTGAACTTGAATGATTATCCATCCCTAAGAGTCTACTGTGACAATGTACCAACCCCTGATAGGGACTAAGCTACCATTTGATGAGGGGCTAGCCAAAGAACCTTGAGACATCAGGAAGGATGACCAAAGGGTGCATGCATGCATGCTAAGTCGCTTCAGTTGTGTCCAACTCTGTGACCCCATGGACTATAGCCTGCCAGGCTCCTCTGTCCATGGGATTCTCCAGGCAAGAATAGTAGAGTGGATTGCCATGCCCTCGTCCAGGGGATCTTCCCCACCCAGGGATCCAACCCATGTTTTTTGTGGCTCCTGCAATGCAGGCAGATTCTTTACCGCTGAGCCACCGGGGAAGCCCCCACCAAAGGGTTTTTCTTTTAAGAGGATATGAGAGGCATCCAAGACATGTCACCTACTTTACACATTTGCAAGGCTTGCCTGTGGGAGGACACATGGTTGCATACACATGCATGCATGCACACACAGTGCTCTCAATAGAGAGCAATTTGTCCCCAAACCTAAACAGTGTTCAGATTCACCTGTTGTTGTGCAGTCGCTGTCATGTCCGACTCTTTGCTACCGCATGGACTGCAGCACACCAGCCTTCCCTGTCCTTCACTATCTCCTGGAATTTGCACAAACTCATGTCCGGATTCACCTGCGATGCGTCCAAAAATGCAGATACCCAGGCCCTGCCCATTCATACTGAGTCAGAGCTTCTAGAGCTGGAGCAGAGCCCGAGACTACGTAGGAAGCGTCGGGTGCCGCTGCTGATCGGTCAGGTTTAGAAACCACTACGATAGAGCAGCATCCCCAACCTCCAGGACCCAGTGCCTGATGACCTGAGGTGGAGCCGATGTAATAACAGAAGTGAAGTGTGCAATAAATGTAGTGCGCTTGAATCATCCCCAAACCACTCCCCTCCCCCATTTGTGGAAAAATTGTCTTCCATGAAACTGGTGCCTGGTGCCAAAAAGGTGGGGACAGCTGCCAAAGGATAGAGCCCCAGGAGAGGAAACAGAACAGCTGAACTGGGGTTGCAGCACCACCCCAGGCGTTGCAGCACCACCCCAGGCGTTGCACTCTCTAAACCCTGAGGGAGACATGTGAGACCTGGCTCCCATGGTCTGGCTAGGTGACTGTTATGGAAATACCCACTGAAAGTCATCAGACATGGCCAGTGCTATCCCATTCCTACAAGGTGTGCAGCACGTGTGGGTATCCGTGTACCTGGCTTTCCTACAGAGAGGGCAGAACTGATATTCATTGCTCTCCTTCACCTACGCTCATGGCTGTCTTTACATCCAGATGGACTTTCTCTCTTCAGGACTTGCCCCCTGCTCTCCTCTCTCAACCTCTTGGCATAGTCACTGATAATGTTGTTTGAAATTTCTCTCTAATAGGTTTATCTATCATCTACGATCCCTTCTAGAGAGGAAGAAGGAAGAGAAGTAGTCACTCCTGCTTTACAACAAGCGGAAACCCAGGCAGGGGGCATTAGAGGGCTTTATACCATTTAAACATAGAGCAGTGACACTTTCCTTTTGAAAACCTGGTGAAAATGTACACACACATTTCCCATACAGTTTCAGGGTTTCATGGGCTTTCTGGCACCTTTCCTAGGAGTCCAGGAAGCCCAGATAAAGAACATCTGCCCCACCTGGATCTGACCTCTGAGCTCCCAGACGGTCACATTCAAGCTTGACTAACATGTCACCCCCTTGCCCCAGGATGCAAGACGAACTTGCCTGACCTTCTCTTTCTCCCCAAGAAAGAGGGTTAAAACCCGGTGATGCACTGACACATCATCTGTGTCAAGACAGGATCTTCTCAGACCAGACTGGGCCTCCCCTTGCCTGAGCCTGTGGTACAAAGTCTGAGCTGCTATTAGGTATCGGAAGGGTGGATGACCTTTACTGCAATAACAGAAGATACACCTCAAACTGACTTAAACAATGAAAGGAATCTTCTGATCCCATGACAGTTAAAAAAAAAAAAAAAGTTCCAGGTGAGCAGGCTTTATACAAGGTCTGATTCATCAGCTCTGTGCTGTGTCTTTCTTGTCTCTCCACCTTCCTGCGTGGTGCAACTTCATCCCAAGACTCTTAGCCTTCAAGGTTGCAACATGGTCTCCAGCAGCAACCAAAGCTGTTCATTCATTCTCAGAAGAGACAGTGAGCTGCTTTTTTTGATAGTTGACTGAAAGTAGAGGTTTCTTTCCAGAACCCCTCAGTCGGTAGCTCCCCACATCTCCTTAGTTCATGTTGGGAAACAGCTGATCCTGATTGGAGCCTCTTATTGGAGTGTCGCCTGGCTGGGAAATTCAGAACATGGTGTAGAAGGCTTGCCTCAGTGCTCAGACTCCCATGTCCCTAGGCTTAGCCTCCTCTGCAATTTAAACTGCTTCCAAGAAAGGAGTTAAGGACTCAAAAGAAATGATTTTATAAATGCTAAGGCTCTGGTCTTGTCCCACAAAGGTCCTGGACAAAAGCCTTCTCAGAAAGGAAAGAGGAGATGGATTCCACTTTCTTCTTTAAAAATTTATTGATGATTGATTTTTGGCTGTGCTGCCTCTTGGCTGCTGAGCGGGCCACTCTCTAGTTGCGGTGCTCAGGCTTCTCAGTGTGGTGGCTTTGCTCGTTGCAGAGCACAGGCTCTAGGTCGCGCAGGCTTCAGTAGCTGCAGCCTGCGGGCTCAGTATTCGTGGCTCCCCAGCTCCAGAGCATAGGCTCAATAGTTGTGACACACAGGCTTCATTGCTCGACAGCAAATGGGATCTTCCTGGATCAGGGATCGAAACTATGTCTCTTGTATTGGAAGACAGATTCTTTACCACGGAGCCACCAGAGAAGCCCCAGATTTTCACTTTCTAAAAAGGAAAAGCAACAGAATCTGCACTCAGTCAGTTGAGGGGGATTCAGGTCACACAGGTGTTCAGAGAGCTGGGATATACCTCCTTCCTCCTTAGAAGCCTTGGATGATCATCAACAACCTGTTTATCCTCTCTGACTTCTGTCCAAAGAGAGAAAAATGGTCATCCCTTCCCTTTCACAGTGACCCGTGTAAGGCACGACAGCTTGGAACGAAGCTGAATTCTCAGAAGTCTCCAGGCTTGTGTGCTGCCCCACAGAGGATCATGAGTGTGGTGTGTGCAGTGGTTTTCAGCCAGTTCTTAATTGCCAGAACCATCCAAAAGGTCTTTTGTAACACCAATAAAACTAAAGGTTCCATGTGGCTCTGGATCTGTTTGGGGCTCATATAAAGAAACATTGCTCAGCAATTGAAAGTCTTTTATCTTTTATTTTTGGGCTGATCTGGGTCTTCATTGCTGTGCGAACTTAGTCGCCCTGAGGCAGGTGGAATCTCCATTCCCAGACCAGGGATTGAAGCAGCATCTCCTGCATTCTAAGGCGGATTCTTCACCACTGGATCACCAGGGAAGTCCCTGAGAGTCATTAAAAAAAAAAAAAAAATCCAATTAGTTCTTTATATCTCTTGAAGAGATATAAATGCTTAGTAAAGTTTTTCTAAAGCCCCTTTTACTCCTCCCCAGTTCACTCCCATCCATAGCTACTCAAGGGCCTTTTGCATGTCAAAAGCTCCCATGCCCTCTCCAGCACCCAAATATCTCCCCTCTTTCTGAGTTCTTTATTATGAAAGGTGTTAGTGTCTGGTCTTGTTCCTTGTCCTCCAGGTTCTCTTCCCACTCATTGTCCCAGTTCTACATCTCAGAAGATCTTTATCAAAGTTGAGGCAGAACTCTCCTTAAAATGCTCATTAAAATACTCTTTAAAATACTCATACATTTCAATAAGTCTGTCCCTCCCTGTCTCATAAGCATTGTCGGGGAAACAGATTTACAGTCTCATATGTTAATACACATAGGTTATTCTACTACTATGTATTTCAGAGAAACAGAACCCATAGGATTTATATAGATAGATAAACAGATTAGATACAGATATGAGTTTTATTATGGGAATTGGCTTGCTTGGTTATGGAAGCCAAGAATTCACACAATCTGCCATCTGCAAGCTTAAAAACCAGGAAAACTAGCTGGTGGTATAATTCTGTTCAAGTCTCAAGGCCAGAGAATCTGAGGAGCTACTGGATGACTCCTGGAGTCCAAAGGCTTAAGAACCAGGAGTTACTATGTCCAAGGGCAGGAGAAGGTGGACGTCCCAGCTCAAAAAGAGATGGGGAATTCGCCCTTCCTCCACTTTTTCACTTTTCAGTTGAACTGGGTGATGCCCACCTACACTGGTGAAAGCAGATCTTCTTTACTCAGTCTATTGATTCTAAATGCTAATCTCTTCCGGAAACATCCTCACAGACACATCCAGAAATAATGTTTTACTGGCTATCTGGGCATCCTTTATCCCAATCAAACTGACACATAAAATTAACCATCACACATTCCATCTGTCTTTTGCTCTTTTTTTGGACAGGCATGCAGGCTCTTTAGTTGTAGCACATGGACTTAGTTGCCCCACAGCATGTGAGGTCCAGGAGGCTGACCTGTGGGGGTCTGTATCAAGAGCATCCCTTGCCCTCTGGTTCCTTGTTGGGCTTGGCCAGTGGGAGCCATTGACAAGAGATGGGAAGGCAGAGGTTGGGATGTTTATTCTGCCAGCTCCCCCATTGCTGGATTGATGGTTGGCCCAGGCTCCTACCCTAGGCCCTCTCCCAACTACTCTCCTCCGGCGGGTTCTGGTCACTACTCCCCACTTTCCCCTGAAGCCTGGAGGTGCTAGTGAGTTCCTGTTGTTGCCGATCCCTGAGTGTCTTACCACCTTTCCTGGCTTCCTTACCCTTGTTGCTTCTCTGCAGCCTATAAACAGCTCCTTCATCCAGCTCTCCTCATTGCCTGGAGTGACAGCACCTGGACGATTCAGGGCCCCTGTCTCATATAGCTTTATCACCTCATGGACTCTCATCGCTATGGACTGGAGAGGTGAAGGAGGATTACACTCTTATTTTATGGAGGTTCTGGCATGTAAAACTTTCAATAGTGATTCAGCCAGATGTCAAGGTCTAACTTGTACCTTTGGTCTGGAACACCTATTAATACCATTTTGGGCCAAGTTAAGGATATAGTCAGTGGCTAAAGAACAGTGTCTCTCTGAAAAGCTCAGTGACAATGAATACACCAGTTGTCACTACTGTGACCTAACTGAGGGACAACCCCAACCAGACAGAAAGCGCTAAAATTCAGGGTGGGACTCTGCTGCACTGTGTAGCCAGTTTACCTTACTCTGACCACAAGACCAAAAAAGATAGAGAAATACCCAGTACATGCCACCGGAAGACTGAGCCAGCAATCAGCATGATCTGAGCTATTCTGAAAAAGCTCCTCACTCCAAAAAAATCTACCCACATCCCCCATTTCCATCCCAGGCCTGATTAGAATAAAATCATATCTGCTCATATCTGAAATTTCATCATTGAAGACTTACAACTTTGCCTTTAGGCCAAATGGAAATATTGCCCTGAAAGGAGTCATTTAGTTATATTTGATGAATATTTCCAAATTCTGTGCAAGGCACTGCTGAACGCTATTGAATGTTTTAATCCTACCAGTCACCCTTGAGTAGGAATAAGCCAAATACCAGGAGAAGAAGGTGAAACTGCAGAGAGGTGGAGAGAAATATGCTAAAAAGAGAGGAAGTTGCCTTTATTCATACTGGGCTCTGGGGAGAGGCTCTGGATTAGAAACATAAATAAGGGGTCTGCAGCACATCAGTCAGTTCAGTTCAGTCGCTCAGTCGTGTCCAACTCTTTACGACCCCATGAATTGCAGCACGCCAGGCCTCCCTGTCCATCACCAACTCCCGGAGCACATGGATGGTGTTAAAGCCATGGGGCTAGATAAGCACCCAGGAGGAAGGACTAAGAGGAGAAGAGAAAGGCAAGGCATTAAAGAGAGGAGGGGAGTAGGACACTGGGCCCTGGAGCACTCCAGTCTTAGAGCTTGTGAAAAGGGGGAAAGGGAATCCAGGAAGGAAAATGGAAAAGGAACAGCTGGTGAAGTAGGAGGAAGATTGGAAAACTCTGGTGTTTGGAAGCAACTGAGAAACTGTTTCATGAAGTGAATGATCAAATGACTTGAATTGTTGCTGATGAGTTAAATGAGAACAGAGAATTGACCACTGAATCCCAGAAGTCCCTGGAGACCTTGAAAAATGTGGTTTTACTGTCATGGTAGGGACACGAGTCTCACTGAGGGGTATGTGACAGAGAACAGGAGGTAAGGAATTAGAAACAGTCCAGATAATTTTTTTTTTAATTTTGCTATGAACGGTTAGCAGACAAATGGTGAAGTAACTGGAGAGGAAAGTAGGAGCAAAGATTCTTTTTTTTTTTTATTTTATTTTATTTTTAAACTTTACATAATTGTATTAGTTTTGCCAAATATCAAAATGAATCCGCCACAGGTATACATGTGTTCCCCATCCTGAACCCTCCTCCCTCCTCCCTCCCCATACCATCCCTCTGGGTCGTCCCAGTGCACTAGCCCCAAGCATCCAGTATTGTGCATCGAACCTGGACTGGCAACTCGTTTCTTCCATGATATTTTACATGTTTCAATGTCATTCTCCCAAATCTTCCCACCCTCTCCCTCTCCCACAGAGTCCATAAGACTGTTCTATACATCAGTGTCTCTTTTGCTGTCTCGTACACCGGGTTATTGTTACCATCTTTCTAAATTCCGTATATATGCGTTAGTATACTGGGCCAAAGAACTAAATAGACATTTCTCCAAAGAAGACATACAGATGGCTAACAAACACATGAAAAGATGCTCAACATCACTCATTATCAGAGAAATGCAAATCAAAACCACTATGAGGTACCATTTCACACCAGTCAGAATGGCTGCGATCCAAAAGTCTACAAATAATAAATGCTGGAGAGGGTGTGGAGAAAAGGGAACCCTCTTACACTGTTGCTGGGAATGCAAACTAGTACAGCCACTATGGAGAACAGTGTGGAGATTCCTTAAAAAACTGGAAATAGAACCTGCCTTATGATCCAGCAATCCCACTGCTGGGCATACACACTGAGGAAACCAGAAGGGAAAGAGACACGTGTACCCCAATGTTCATCGCAGCACTGTTTATAATAGCCAGGACATGGAAGCAACCTAGGTGTCCATCAGCAGATGAATGGATAAGAAAGCTGTGGTACATATACACAATGGAGTATTACTCAGCCATTAAAAAGAATACATTTGAATCAGTTCTAATGAGGTGGATGAAACTGGAGCCTATTATACAGAGTGAAGTAAGCCAAAGATTCTTTTTTTAAAAAATAAAAGTTATATACCATAATGGAAATGGTCCACTAAAAAGACAAAATTTGACAACACATATGAGAGAGCAGATAATTGCTGGAGTGATGCCTTCTAATAAGCAGGAAGGAAAGGATCCAGTGCACAAGAGGAAGGCCTGACCTCAGATAGAAGCACTGGATGGTCCATTCATCATAAGAGGATGGGGGCGGAGTTAAAGGGCCTGAATACTGGAGGTTGGTATTTTTGATGGGATGATAAGGACTTATTTTTTTCTGACTTCTTCTATTTTCTTGGCAGGGGAAAAAATGATATCATTGGTTGAAAGTGAGAAGCAAGGAGAGTTGCGTGAAGGCCTGGGAAGGGAGGAGTATAATAGTTATCACAAGGAGTAGGAGAGTGACTTACCTAGGGAGAGACTGTAGGATTGCTGGGCCACAACATGGTCCTCTTGAGGTTTAAGTCCATGGTTTTTAAGGGAGACCTTTCAGCACAGTCACATCTATTTTTCCAGCCACATTCAGCAGCTGGAGTGCAGGTGTGGGATAGGTGGAAGTTAGATTTAACCAGCGTTGGGGCTTCACTGGGCCCACAAGTTGGAAGGGAAGAAGGTCAAGGTGGTCGTTGTTCAGTTGCTCAGTCGTGTCCGACTCTTTACGACCTCATGGACTGCAGCACACCAGGCTTCCCCGTCCTTCACCATCTCCCTGAGCTTGCTCAAAGTCATGTCCATTGAGTCAGTGATGTCATCCAACCATCTCGTCCTCTGTCGTCCCCTTCTCCTTCTGCCTTCAATTTTTCCCAGTATCAGGGTCTTTCTAATGAATCTAATCAGGTGGCCAAGCTTCAGCTTCAGTCCTTCCAATGCATATTCAGGATAGATTTCCTTTAGGATTGACTGGTTTATTTATCTATTGCTGTTGAAAAAAAATTCCCAACACTTAGTAGCTTAAAACAATAGACATTATCTCTTATTTTTAAGAGATAGAACTTGGAATTTGGAGGGAGCTTATCTGGACAATTCTGGGATCTCTCATGAGGTTGCAGTCAAGATATTATCAGGGGACTTCCCTGGTGGTCCAGTGGCTAAGACTCTGTGCTCCCAATGCAGGGGGCCTGGGTTCCATCCGTGGTCAGGGAACCAGATCTTGCATGCTGCACCTAAGACTCAGTGCAGCCAAATTAATTAATTAACTTTTAAAAAAATATATTTTGTCTGGACTTTGATCATCTGAAAGCTTGACTGGAACTGGAGAATCTGCTTCCACGATGGTCCACATGCATGACTGGCAAACCAGATGTGATTGTTGGCAAAAAAGACCCAGTTTCTCTTTGTGTGAGCCTCTACACAGGCTGTTCAAGTATCCTCAAAACATGACATATGGCTTCTCACAGAGCTAGCAATCCAGGGAGAGGAGACCTAAGCAGAAACTATATTTTTATGACCTAGACTCAAGTCACAATGCAATCCTTGGCCACATTCTATTTGTTAAAAGCAAGTCACCAAGTCAAGCCTATGTTCAAGGGGAAGGGAATTAGACTCCACCTTTTGAAGAGAGGAGTGTCATTATGAATGGAATGTTTTTGTCCCTGCCCCAAAATTTACATGTTTTAGCTCTGACCCTTAGCATGGCTATATTTGGAGATGGTGCCTCTAAAGTTATTAAGGTTGTATGAGGTCATGAAGATGGGACTGTGATCTGATACAATTAGTGTCTTTATAAGAGACACAGCTGCCTGATACTCTGTAATAACCTAAATAGGAAAAGAATTTGAAAAAGAGTAGATATATGTATGTGTATAACTGAACCACTCTGCTGTACATCTGAAACTAACACAACATTGCTAACCGACTGTGTTATTGTTTAGTAGCTAATTCGAGTCCAACTCTTTTGTGACCCCACGGCCTATAGCCCACCAGGCAGCTCTTGTCCATGGGATTTCCCAGGCAAGAATACTGGAGTGGGTTGCATTTCCTTCTCCAGTAACCAACTACGTTCCAATATAAAATAAATTTTTTAAAAAAGAAATATATTTAGAACTAAATTAACAGTGGGAAAAAGGGCTTAACATTTTCCTAGTGATTAAAAAAAAAAAAAAAAAAAAAAACAGAAGAGACAAAGAGCTTGCTGCTTCTGAAAGCGAAGAGACCCTTAAACTGAATTGGCCAGAACTTTGATCTTAGACTTCTAGCTTCCAGAACAGTGAATAAATTAATTTCCATTTAAGTCACCCACTGTCTGATATTTTGTTATGGCAGACCAAGAAGACTAACGCAAGTGTCAAAGAACTTGCAGACACATTTTAATGCCATTACAAAGGGCAAGGACATATGCAAATGTTTTTTGTGATGGACCAGGAACTCCAAGCCAAGAACTGAGAGAACTGATGGTCTAGAGGGATGAATTAATGGACTAGAGAATCACTAAATGGAAGAGAGGTCACTGAGGGGGTGAAAAAATCTAGGAGTGGGAAGCAAATGGAACAGATACGAGGTAGCAGCCAGGGAGAGCTGCTTGAAATGAAGATTCCTGGACTTGGGGCAGTTGGTCCTGGTGACAAGATCTCGGCTAGGATGACAGAAGCTGGTGACTCAGGCGGGAGGAGGTTAATCAGCAGAAACGCAGAGCATTGGAGAGATCATCTCATAGACAATGAAGGGAGCAGGAGTGATGCCGAGTGTAGGGATGCCGGTGACTCAGAGAACTAAGGACAACACTCTGCTTACATTTACTGAGTAAAGAACACAAACGAACAGCTGGATGAAGAGGTGCACAGGGCAGATCTGGAAGAGTCTTGATGCAGGAGCATCTGTCCATGGAGTTGGGAGGCACCACCCTTCCTACACATGGATATATTATTCGCCAGACCAGAAGCTCTTCGAATCTTGCTGTTCAAGAGGGTTTTTTTTTCTAAGTCCATTTTTTAATATTATTATGACCAAAAAAATCTAATAATGTCATATGAAGAAAACCCTGGGTCCCATCACTCTGGTCTCCTAAACTTTTAGAATAACCATTATCAACAGTTTAGAATGTATTCTTCTATATTTTTTCTACACATGTACCTGTGTGTGCATGTATACAGTATCAAACATTGTATGTGTACATGCATGATAATTTTTCAGGTGCTATTATGCTAACCATATGTATTTTCTAAAATAATTTAACTGGAGAATAATTACAATATTGTGATGATTTTTGCCATACATCAACATGAATTGGCCATAGGTATACATGTGTCCCCCTATCCTGAAGCCCCCTCTCACCTCCCTCCCCACACTATCCCTCTGGGTTGTCCCAGAGCACCGGCTTTGGGTGCCCTGCTTCATGCATCAAACTTGCACTGGGCATCTATTTTACATACGGTAATGTACATGTTTCAATGCTATTCCCTCAAATTATCCCACCCTCTCCTTCTCCCATTGAGTCTTAAAGTCTGTTCTTTACATATGTGTCTCCTTTGCTGCCCTGCATATAGGATCATTGGTACCATCTTCCTAAATTCCATATATACATGCATTAATATACAATATTTGTCTTTCTCTTTCTGACTTGCTTCACTCTGTATAATAGGCTCCAGTTTCATCCACCTCATTAGAACTGACTCAAATGTGTTCCTTTATATAGCTGAGAAATATTCCATTGTGTATATGTACCACAATTTCCTTATCCATTCATCGGCTGATGGACATCCAGGTTGCTTCCATGTCCTGGCTATTGTAAATAGTGCTGCGATGAACATTGGGGTACATGTGTCTCTTTCAATTCTGGTTTCCTTGGGGTGTATGCTCATCAGTGGAATTGCTGGGTCATATGGCAGTTGATGAAAGTGACAGAGGACAGTGAAAAAGTTGGCTTAAAGCTCAACTTCAGAAAACTAAGATCATGGCATCTGGTCCCATTACTTCATGGGAAATACATGGGGAAACAGTGGCAACCATGGCAGACTTTATTTTGGGGGCTCCAAAATCACTGTAGATGGTGATTGCACCCATGAAACTAGAAGACGCTTACTCCTTGGAAGGAAAGTTATGACCAACCTAGATAGCATATTCAAAAGCAGAGACATTACTTTGCCAACGAACGTCCATCTAGTCAAGGCTATGGTTTTTCCAGTGGTCATGTATGGATGTGAGAGTTGGACTGTGAAGAAAGCTGAGCGCTGAAGAATTGATGCTTTTGAACTGTGGTGATGGAGAAGACTCTTGAGAGTCCCTTGGACTGCAAGGAGATCCAACCAGTCCATCCTAAAGGAGATCAGTCCTGAATGTTCTTTGGAAGGACTGATGCTAAGCTGATACTCCAATACTTTGGCCACCTCATGCAAGAGTTGACTCACTGGAAAAGACTTTGATGCTGGGAGGGATTGGGGGAGGAAGAGATGGCTGGATGGCATCACCGACTTGATGGACATGAGTTTGAGAGAACTCCGGGAGTTGGTGATGGACAGGGAGGCCTGGGGTGCTGCAATTCATGGGGTCACAAAGAGTCGGACACAACTGAGCAACTGAACTGAACTGATGGCAGTTCTATTCCCAGTCTTTAAAGGAATCTCCACACTGTTCTCCATAGTGGCTATACCAGTTTGCATTCCCACCAACAGTGTAAAAGCATTCCCTTTTCACTACACTCTCTCTAGCATTTGTTTGTAGACTTTTTGATGATGGCCATTCTGACTGGTGTGAGATTGTACCTCATTGTGGTTTTGATTTGCATTTCTCTAATAATGAGTGATGTTGAGCATCTTTTCATGTGTTTATTAGCCATCTGAATGTCTTCTTGGGCACCTGATTTGAAGAACTGACTCATTGAAAAGACCCTGATGCTGGGACAGATTGAAGACAGGAGAAGAAGGGTACAACAGAGGATGAGATGGTTGGATGACATTACCAACTCGATGGACATGAGTTTGAGCAAGATCCAAGAGTTGGTGATGGACAGGGAAGCCTGGTGTGCTGCAGTCCATGGGGTCACAAAGAGTCGGACACGACTGAGCAACTGAACTGAACTGATTTGATGTCTTCTTTGGAGAAATGTCTGTTTAGGTCTTTTGCCCACTTTTTGATTGGGTTGTTTGCTTTTCTGGTATTGAGCTGTATGAACTGGTTGTGTATTTTGGGGATTAATTCTTTGTCAGCTGTTTCATTTGCTCCCATTCTGAGGGCTGTGTTTTTACTTTGCTTATAGTTTCCTGTTAAAGAGCTTTTATCTTGAACAATCTTGGGCCCTCCTCTTTCTCCAGAATTTGGAGGATGGGACTGAAAGCTTCCATCCTCTTATCTTGCCTCTTAGGTCTTTCTCTCAGCCAAGCTCCATCCTGAAGCTGTCTAGGGCCTTCACCCTGAATCATCTCATTAGCATAAACTCAGATGTGGTCAAAAAGAGCTCATTATGGATGACAAAAGACACTATCATCATTCAGGAAATTCCATGAGTTTTAGGAGTTCTGTGCCAGAACCAAGGACAAAGATCAAATAAATTTTATTATACCACGGCCTGTCTCATAATAAGCACTATATAAGTATTAATAATCCCTTGTTACAGATAAAGTCACTGAGGCACGGAGAAGTTCCGTAACTTGGCTTATGGGCACACAGCTACTAAGGGCCTGAGTGAGGGACTCAGAGTCGTGTTAAATGAGAGAAAGAGCCAATCTATTCAAGGAGCAGAAGATCTTAGGTGAACTCTCCCTGAGGCTCCATTGGTCAGCTCTGCCTGAACCCTCCGCATCTAACAGTATCTGCTACCATTGTTTTCTTCTCCTTCTTCTTGAGATAGTCTGAGCTGGTGCTCTGGCATAGCTTATGTGACCAGTGAAAGCCAAGAGTGGCTGGAAACCATATTTAAAATGCCAATGGCAAAATTTCTCTTTGGAAAGAACTGTTTGAATCTAAAATAAAGGCTTTTAGGCAAAATCTGAAAGCGGAGGGCAGAACAAAAGGAGAGTTGAATTGCTTTGCTTAAAAATCAAAAGGAATTTGTTTTTTTCATTTGGCCTCCCCAGGAGAAATTTTAGGTTGTCTTTAACCTGATTTTATTATGAAGCTGTCAAGAACAAATATACTCAAACTTTGATCATACTTCTTTCTAATTATTTCCTTAAGACCAGATTCTAAGAAATGTAATTATATGGTCTAAGGGCATGGATATCTTAAAAATATTTTTTAACCAACTGCTCTCCCAAAAGATCAACATAGTTTATACGTTGACCAACAGTGTACGAGTTCTGGCTTCCTAGTCTGTGTGTGTGTGTGTGTGTGTGTGTGTGTGTGTGTTTTGGCTGGGTCATGCCGCACAGTTTGTAGGATCTTAGTTCCCCTATCAGGGATTGAATCCACACCCTAGGCAATGAAAGCACAGAGTCCTCCTCCAGGGAATCTTCCCCACCCAGGGATGGAACCCAGGTCTCCAGCATTGCAGGGAGATTCTTTAATGTCTGAGCCACCAGGGAAGCCCCCTAACCACTGGACCACCTGAGAATCCCCTGTATATATTTAAATCTTTGACAAATAGGTGAAAATTGCTTTAGCTTGTATTTTATATTATCAGTAAATTTAGATGTTTTCAATGTGTTTATTGGCCATATCTAGTTCTTCTTTTAAGAACTGCCTTCCCACAGCCCTCTGGAAAGATGTTTCCCATCTTTCTGGTGAACAAACTGTGACCAAGTCTTTTTTTCCTTCCCACTCTGCCCACATGGATTTACTCCTCACAGCCCCTTATAGGGTGATTGACTTCTCTGATCTTAAAACTGAAAATCCTCATGTTATAGAAATCCCTCATTCCTAGGCAAACTGAGACAGCTGGTCACCCTACCTCTAGGTCTTAGACCTTTCCATGGAAAACGAAGATCAGATGCCCTTTCATGCCCCTCCCAGATCCTCACTCATTCACCCCACAAGTATGGACCATATTCTGCTGCTCTGGACAGGCATTCTACTTCGGGAGGCACCAGAGATTCCTCCGTGATCAGGACCCAAGTATCCCTCATGTTTATGATGATAGTTCTTGGAGGGATACCATCTTGAAAGATTTTCAACTAAGACCTTCATGTGATGGGTTGACAGCAGATTGTTGTTCAGTCACTAAGTCGTGTCCGACTCTGTGATCCCATGGACTGCAGCACGCTTGGTTTCCCTGTCTTTCACTATCTCCTGGAACTTGCTCAAACTCACGTCCACTGAGTCGGTGATGCTATCCAACCATCTCATCCTCTGTTGCCCCCTTCTCCTGCTTCCTCTTTCCCAGCCTCAGGGGCTTTTCAATAATTTGGTTCTTTGCATCAGGTAGCCAAAGTATTGGAGCTTCAGCTTCAGCATCAGTCCTTCCAATGAATATTCAGAGTCGATGTCCTTTAGGATTGACTGCTTTGATATCCTGGCTGTCCAAAGGACTCTCAAGAGTCTTCTCCATCACTTCAAAAGGATCGATTTTTCGGCACTCAGTGCTCTTTATAGTCCAACTCTCACATCCAAACATGACTACCAGAAAAACCACAGCTTTGACTAGATGGCCCTTTGTCAACAAAATGATGTCTCTGTTTTTTAATATGCTGTCTATATTTGTCATAGCTTTCCTTCCAAGGAGCAAGTGCCTTTTAATTTCATGGCTGCAGTCACAATCTGCAGTGATTTTGGAGCCCTAGAAAATAAAGTCTCTCATTTTTTCCATTGTTACCCCATCTATTTGCCATGAAGTGATGGGACCAGATGCCATGATCTTAGTTTTTTGAATGTTGAGTTTTAAGCCAACTTTTTCACTCTCTTCTTTCACTTTCATCAAGAGGCTCTTTAGTTCCTTTTCACTTTCTGCCAAAAGGGTGGTGTCATTTGCATTTCTGAGGTTATTGATATTTCTCCTGGCAATCTTGATTCCAGCTTGTGCTTCATCCAGTCCAGCATTTCACATGATGTACTCTGCATACAAGTTAAATAAGCAAGGTGACAATATACAGCCTTGATGTATTCCTCTCCCAATTTGGAACTATGCTGTTGTTCCATGTCCAGTTCTGACTGTTGCTTCTTGACCTGCATACAGGTTTCTCAGGAGGCACGTAAAGTGGTCTGGTATTCCCACCTCTTTAAGAATTTTCCAGTTTGTTGTGATCCACACAGTCAAAGGCTTTAGCATAGCCAATGAACCATAAGTAGATGGTTTGTCTGGAATCCCCTTGCTTTCTCTAGTAAGTCCTAATATGGAATCAGAGAATACCAAAAGGAAATTAGATATCAGGGAGAGTAAGTAACAGGCAAATCTGACCTTGGAGTACAAAACAAAGTAGGTCAAAGGCTAACAGACTTTTGCCAAGAGAACGCACTGGTCATAGCAAACACCCTCTTCCAACAACACAAGAGAAGACTCTACACATGGACATCACCAGATGGTCAAAACCAAAATCAGATTGATTATATTCCTTGCAGCCAAAGATGGAGAAGCTCTATACAGTCAGCAAAAATAAGACAGGAAGCTGACTGTGGCTCAGATCATGAACTCTTTATTGCCAAATTCAGACTTAAATTAAAGAAAGTAGGGAAAACCACTAAACCATTTAGGTATGACCTAAATCATAGATTTAGGGATTAGATAGGGATTAGATCTGATAGACAGAGTGCCTGGGATTAGATCTGATAGAGTGCCTGAAAAACTATGGATGGAGGTTTGTGACATTATACAAGAGGCAGTAATCAAGACCATCCCCAAGAAAAAGAAATGCCAAAAGGCAAAATGGTTGTCTGAGGAGGCCTTACAAATAGCTGAGAAAAGAGATGTGAAAGGCAAAGGAGAAAAGGAAAGATACACCCATCTGAATGCAGAGTTCCAAAGAATAGCAGGGAGAGATAAGAAAGCCTTCCTTGGTGATCAGTGCAAAGAAATAGAGGAAAATAATAGAATGGGAAAGACTAGAGATTTCTTCAAGAAAATTAGAGATACCATGGGATTATTTCACACAAAGATGGCCACAATTAAGGACAGAAATGGTATGGACCTAACAGAAGCAGAAAATATTAAGAAGAGGTGGCAAGAATACATGGAAGAACTATACAAAAAAGATCTTCATGACCCAGATAACCACAATGGTGTGGTCACTCACCTAGAGCCAGATATCCTAGAATGCAAAGTCAAATGGGCCTTAGGAAGCATCACTATGAACAAAGTAGTGGAGGTGATGGAATTCCAGTTGAGCTATCTCAAATCCTAAAAGATGATGCTGTAAAAGTGCTACACTCAATATGCCAGCAAATTTGGAAAACTCAGCAGTGGCCGTAGGACTGGAAAAGGTCAGTTTTCATTCCAATCCCTAAGAAAGGCAATGCCAAAGAATGCTCAAACTACCGCACAATTGCATTCATCTCACATGCTAGCAAAGTAACGTTCAAAACTTTCCAAACCAGGCTTCAACAGTACGTGATCCGTGAACTTCCAGATGTTCAAGCTGGATTTAGAGAAGGCAGAGGAACCAGAGATCAAATTGCCAACATCTGCTGCATCATAGAAAAATCAAGAGAGTTCCAGAAAAACATCTATTTCTGCTTTATTGACTACACCAAAGCCTTTGACTGTGTGGATCATAACAAACTGTGAAAAATTCTTAAAGAGATGGGAATACCAGACCACCTGACCTACCTCCTGAGAAATCTGTATGCAAGTCAAGAAACAACAGTTAGAACTGGACATGGAACAACATACTGGTTCCAAATTGGGAAAGGAGTATGTTAAGGCTTGTGTCACCTTGCTTATTTAACTTGTATGCAGAGTACATCATGCAAAATGCCAGGCTGGGTGAAGCACAAGCTGGAATCAAGATTGCTGGGAGAAATATCAATAACCTCAGATAGGCAGATGACACCACCCTTACGGCAGAAAGTGAAGAAAAACTAAAAAGCCTCTTGATGAAAGTGAAAGAGGAGAGTGAAAAAGTTGGCTTAAAATTCAACATTCAGAAAACTAAGATCATTGCATCTGGTGCCATTACTTCATGGCAAATAGATGGGGAAACAGTGACAGACTTTATTTTCTTGGGCTCCAAAATCACTGCAGATTGTGACTGCAGCCACAAAGTTAAAAGATGCTTCCTCCTTGTAAGAAAAGCTGTGACCAATCTAGACAGTATATTAAAAAGCAGGGACATTACTTTGCCAACAAAGGTCATCTAGTCTAAGCTATGGTTTTTCCAGTAGTCATGTATGGATGTGAGCGTTGCATTAGAAAGCTGAGCACCGAAGAATTGATGCTTTTGAACCATGGTGTTGGAGATGACTCTTGAGAGTCCCTTGGATAGCAAGGAGATCCAACCAGTTCATCCTAAAGGAAATCAGTCCTGAATATTCATTGGAAGGACTGATGCTGAAGCTGAAACTCCAATATTTTGGCCACCTAATGCAAAGAACCGACTCATTGGAAAAGACCCTGATGCTGGGAAAGATTGAAGGCAGGAGGAGAAGGGGATGACAGAGGATGAGATGGTTGGATGGCATCACAGACATGATGGACATGAGTTTGAGTAAGCTCCAGGAGTCGATGATAGACAGGGAGGCCTGGAGTGCTTCAGTCAGTGGGGTAAACAAAGATTTGGACAGGACTGAGCTACTGAAGTGAACTGAACTAAATAGAGATGAAGAGGTAAAAGATAAGCCTGCAGGACTTTGAAGTTTGGCTAGGAACAGTAAACAATGTACATTTCCTAGTGGGCAGATTCTCTACAATCTGAGGCTATTCCTTTGTACCCTTCCCAAAGACCTTAAAATAGGCATTTGAGGGAATTCCTTGGCATTCCAGGCTTTAAGACTCCTTACTGACGAGGGCCTGGCTTCAATCCCAGGCTTCAGTCCTAGAGAACTAGGATCCCACAAGCCCTTGGGTGCAGCCAGAAAAAAGAAAAACACATTTGAGAAACTCTCCTGGGTTCCCAGGGCTATAGTGACTAACATGGGTCTCTCTTGCTGATCCAGGTTTACACGTCCCAAGATATGGAAAGAGTCCCTCTCCATGGGACATCCTGTAGAAATGAGCATCACTAGAGATCATGTATATAAAGCGAGCACTTTTCTGCCCCATGTTATTGAAGGGCAGAAATATATTCTCACTGTCCCCAAGAAAGGACCTGAGAGAGAAGCCACCAAGGACACAGAGCTGTCCAAAACCTCTCTCTCCTCTGCCAGGCTCAAATAGGCCTATCTTTTGATTCCAGTCAATAGACTGCTCGGCAGATGGTGAGCTCGCTGAAGGCAGGAACAAAGATACCCCCTGCAGCACTGAATACAACCCGCACTCCTCAGAAGCTGAGAAAGCTTGGCTCAGACCTGGCTCTGAGAGGAGGCAGCAGAAAGGGGGAGGGAGCCAGAGCCAAGAGCTCCTGCCTCCCCCTTCAGGCGGCGGGGAAGTTCTAATGAAAAGCCTGCCAGGCCTCTAACGAGAACTAAACCGCCAGCAGGCTGTGATTGCTCATTGTTTGGTTATAATTAGCCGTGTGTTCCGCGATGGCAAAGCTGCAGCCTGCTGCAAGCAGGAGCAGAGCTGGGGGAGGGCTGCCACCCTCGCAGCCACCAGCCTCTGGCTCTGGGCTCCAAGACCTGCTTCCTGGCCCTGCCTGCCCTGCACCCTGGGGCAAGGCCCCCGGCTGGCCTACGTAATCACTGGTACTGGGCCCACACCAAGTCCTGTCCCTAAGCCAGAGAGGAACTGCCTACTGTGGCAGCAGGAGAGAGTGAGCTGAAAAAGCAGGTACGGCTGAGCGGTAGACCAAGTTGTAATTCCAAGCTGTGTGACCTCAGACAAGTTATTTAACCTCGGGGCCTCACTTTCCCCACCTATAAAAAGGGACAGTAACAGTACCCGTCTTCCTTGTGGGGTGTAGTGAGAGTTGAAAGGGATACCTCATCTAAGGCGTTTGGCAGAGTGCCTGGTGTGCTGTTGGAGCTCAGTGCCCTGTGCCTGCAGTTGTGGAGGGGATGGGAAGTGGGCCTCTTCCACTCAGGCCCTTTCCTCTCTCCTATCTCCACTCCTTGTCCTCACACCCTTGGTTGGGCTCCACACCCCTCCCCGACTCCCCCAGCCCCCACTCCAGCCTCTGGCTACTCTTTTTTTCTTCCCTATGGAACCAACTTTTGGGTGAGGGTCTGCCTTAGCAGTTTCAGTCTCAGTGTGAACTCTGTGACCTCTCCTAGGAGGTCTTGAAGTTTTTTTAGTGACCATCAGAAAAAAAGGGCTTCCCAGATAGATGATGATTTAGTTGTTAAGTTCTGTCTGACCTTTGCAATGTCGTGAACCAGAGCCCACCAGGCTCCTCTGTCCATGGGATTTCCCAGGCAAGAATACTGGAGTGGGCTGCCGTGCCCTCCTCCAGGGGATCCTCCCGACCCAGGGATCAAACCCAAGTCTCCTGATCAAACTGATGTCTCCTGCATTGGCAGGCAGTCTTCTGCATTGCAAGCAGATTCGTTACCACTGAGCCACGAGGGAAGTGTTAAAGAACCCGCCCGCCAGTGCAGGAGACATAAGAGATGCAGGTTTGATCCCTGAGTCGGGAAGATCCCCTGGAGGAGGGCATGGCAGCCCACTCCAGTATTCTTGCCTGGAGAATCCTATGGACAAAGGAGCCTGGTGGGCTACAGTCCACAGGGTCTCACAGAACTGGACATGACTGAAGTAACTTAGCACTCACATGATGGAAAAAAAAAAAAAAACATTTTACATAGTGACCCAAGACACACATATATATAGGTAAGTAAAACAGAAGAATCAAAAGATTCAGGAAACAGTATTTATCCAAATCAAGTGTGATATATTCTGACACATTCTGTTCTCTTCCTTTTTCTTTTCTATTCTGTGTCTCTGTCTAAATCTGTATCTCTCTGTCTACCTGTAGTTTTGAAGTTTTGCTAAAACTTAGTACCTTTTAAGGGAGAAGGCAATGGCAACCCACTCCAGTGTTCTTGCCTGGAGAATCCCAAGGACGGAGGAGCCTGGTGGGCTGCCGTCTATGGGGTCGCACAGAGTCGGACACAACTGAAGCAACTTAGCAGCAGCAGCAGCAGTACCTTCTAAATGGATTTCAGGACCTAACAGTGTGTTGAGACCAGTAGTGTGAAAAACAATGCCCCAGGTGGAAGAGGCCAGTTAACTCTCACCTTTGATTATAGAGTCAAACTCTATTCCCTCTTAAATGGATTTTTATCAGGGAATTAGTGGAAAAGAGAATTCTGAAAGCTGAAGCCATACAGCCACATCTGAGACTTAAAGATAAAAGCAAGTTTGAATCTCTGTTTATCAGGAGAGTGGGTTTTTTTGCATAAGTTTTGGGGGCTTCAGAATCAAGCTTCCAAATACAGGAGATCTCCCATCCTTTGTTCCTACACCAACCCACAAGCTAACTTTTCCTTAGCTGGGATTCCAGCAAATCTTTCAAATGCCACTCTGCCTAGGTGCTGGGGAAGGACAAGATTTATATAGATTCAGCTGGACAGGAAATGCTCTGAGTTAAGATTGTACTTGCAGTTTTTTTTTCCGTAACAGATTCAGGGCATGTGGCCTTGCAAGTACTTATGAAGACAATCGGATAAAATATTTAAAACTAGAACTGTCCTGGCAAGCCCCCAACTTAGAATCACAAGGTTACCATAAGAAGTGAAGAATCTGATGCCAAAAGAGTCAGAAGGAGGGCGAAGTCCTTTATCCCATACACCTAGGTCCAGGTGTATTGATTGGAGGAAACGAGCCTTGGGCTTCCAGAACCTTCTGGAATACCAGAAATGTCCCCTAATACCCTTGAGGGTGCTTAGTAATTAAATACACTAGTAGATTTGTAGGAGGACTGGCTCCTGATTGGGAAGAGAAGAAATAGAGTAAGGGGAAGAAGGCTTCCAAAGTGTGTCTTGATTTGGCTTACAGCCTCATGGGCTCTCAGTTTCTTGCTCACCCGGCTCTGCTCCAATCTCCCCCTACTCCCTGCCAAGCCCTCACAGCTCCCTCAGCCGACTCTGCCCTTCACAACTTGACTTTGGCCAAAGGTGGCTGTTTTTATTGAAGAAGGAAGAAGTCCTGGGCCGGGCTGAATGTTCTCACTTGATTCTTCTTGGATCAGTACCATGGAGAAGAGTGACTGAATAATTTCCTCGTCATTTAGGCGCTCAGATGCTGGGATTCCTTCTTTCTATACTACAACCTGGGTTTCTGAAGCTTGAGTAGGACAACAGTCCCTTGGAAGGATCTAAGGATCCCACTCTTCAAGACTGTCTACTTCCAGCCCTAGCTGTACATGCTGCCTGCATCTACACTTCTCAGCAGGACACAGAGTCGGTCGGAATGGTCATCTCCAGGCCTGGGCCTCTGTGAGTCCCTCAGGAAGGAGGTTGATTCCAACATATACAGAAGGATTTGCTTTGGGACACAAGGGAGAAAACCAGGTGAGATGAACAAAAGCCTCATCTGAGACCTTCCTCTCACAGACCACAAGGAGAGAAGGTGAAGGGCGCAGGGGGTCATCTTTCAAGATGTTTTTCGATTGCTATTAAACAAATTGGTTCAGCCCAGCACATGAGATCAATGTTCACAGACTCCCAACCTCAAAGCCAGAAAGTAAAACTCAAGTCCTTTAAACCGTTTACCCAGTCGCCTCCTGCCAAGCTCCGACCTCACTCTTCCTTAGCCCTGCACCTTTGGAAAACAGTGCCTTTGATGAAAAGCCCTGGCTGCTGTTACTTTCTGCCATCTACCTCCTTTGCCTACTGGTTTCCTATGTCTATGTCTCTGGGAGTCTAATTGTGATTAAATTACAGGGTAACGCTAATAGGGGGGTGAGAACCCAGCTAATGGCTCACTGTTCCACTAGGCAACAATTGCAGTAATCACAAAGTGAAAGGCTCCCGCATGTTAGCTGGAGGTTGCTGGGGTTTCCTGGCCTACGCTTCCTCCACACCCCTGTCTGAGCAAGTGAATACAGTTCACAGGGCACACCAAAAACCCAGAGGCAAGTGAAGACGAAAACAACATTATTGAAGGAGTGAGGGGAAAAGCAAGAAAACTTTCAGAAATGAGAACTGGCGCCACAGCAAAAGCAGAAGCAAAGAGAACTGGGTTCGACATCTTGGAAAAAAATACCTTGGAAAATGAAACCAGGTAACCACATCAATACGAAAGGGCTTTGGTGTAGGATATCTCGGATGTGATGAAGTTGGAGAAGCACCGGTCCTGCCCTCACTTTCTCTGGATTTGGCCTGACAGAGAGCACATGTGAAATAAACAGGCAACTCTGCAAAGCAAATCCACACCACAGGTGTTCCAAAGAGACACAGGCAGCAGCACTACCATTCCACCTAATAAACTGTACTCGCCTTGAGATAGGAGAAAAACAACAGGACCCAGTACTCGCCTTGAGATAGGAGAAAAACAACAGGACCCAGTACTCGCCTTGAGATAGGAGAAAAACAACAGGACCCAGTACTCGCCTTGAGATAGGAGAAAAACAACAGGACCCAGTACTCGCCTTGAGATAGGAGAAAAACAACAGGACCCAGTACTCGCCTTGAGATAGGAGAAAAACAACAGGACCCAGTACTCGCCTTGAGATAGGAGAAAAACAACAGGACCCAGTACTCGCCTTGAGATAGGAGAAAAACAACAGGACCCAGTACTCGCCTTGAGATAGGAGAAAAACAACAGGACCCAGTACTCGCCTTGAGATAGGAGAAAAACAACAGGACCCAGTACTCGCCTTGAGATAGGAGAAAAACAACAGGACCCAGTGTCTGACGTCAAGGTCCACACAGTCCAGGGTGGGGGACTCAACAGTCCCCAATTCCTGACCCTTATGACCCATTTCTCAAAAAGCACTTCATAGGATCTCAGCTATAAGGAACATAGGGCTTCCTTTTCTCATTCTACAGATGTAGAAACCAAGACTCAGAGAGGTAAATTGCTCAAGACCACATACAGTCCAAGTTTCCAAATTTCTTTGGCACTTGCCTCATCCTGCAGGAGTCCCCAGTGATGTCTCAGTCCATTCTTGAAGAAATCTGCTCCACCACCTCATACCACACCCTGGAGATGCTAGAAAGCAGGGAGGGACTGCGAAACCAAAACAGCAAGAAAGATGGCAGGGTAGAGTTTACTTTTGGAAAGTAACTATACTCACAGAGTTGTTGGGGTAAACATGAGAGCTTGTGAGTGAGTGAAAGAGGGATGCCTAGAATAGTCAGAGATCCTACCAAGAGAATAGCTGAGAGGGGCAGAGAGCCCTCAGCCAGGAGGAAAGTGAAGGGAAAGCGCAAGTCGCTCAGTTGTGCCCGACTCTTTGTGATCCCATGGACTATACAGTCCATGGAGTTCTCCAGGCCAAAATCCTGGAGTGGGTAGCCTTTCTCTTCTCCAGGGGATCTTCCCAACCCAGGGATTGAACCCAGGTCTCCCACATTGCAGGCAGATTCTTTACCAGCTGAACCACCAGGGAAGCCCAAGACTACTGGAGTTGGTAGCCTATCCCCTCTCCAGGGGATCTTCCCGACCCAGGAATCCAACTGGGGTCTCCTGCATTGCAGGTGGATTCTTTACCAACTGAGCTATCAAGGAAACCCAGAGAAGCTAGAGGTATGGCCAGATTCCTAGGGATGGGGGAAGGAGCAAGTGATAAGCCCAAGGAAAGTACATCAGTCCGACTAAAGAACTGTGGATGACAGCAATGGAGGTGTTATGGACTGAATGTTTGTGCCTCCTCAAAATTTGTATGTAGAAATCCTAGCCCTAGATGTGACGGTGTTTGAAGGAGGGAGATCTGGGAGGTGATTAGGTCATGAGGGTGGAGCTCTCATGAAATGGGATTTAGTGTCCTTAGAAGAAGAGGCCGAAGAACTAACTTGCTCTTATTCTGCCATGTGAGGAAACGATGGGACTGGTTAGCATTCGGCAACCAGAATCAGCTCTCAGGAGAGCCCCGCACCTCAGACTTCAGCCTCCGGAACTGGGAGTAATCAGTTTATGTTCTTATAAGCCACCCAGCCTATGGTACTTTGCTATATAGCTCCCTGAACTGATTAAGACAGGAGGTGACATAAAGCATCCACACAAGTCAGCTTTAAACACCTGCCAAGCCCAGAAAACAAGGCCAGATTCCCACGCCTGCACCAAGCAAGTGGGAACTTCCCTACTTTTTCCTGCTCCAACACTGTAAGCATCAAAAACTACAGTTAAAAAGATGGAAGAATAATTCTCTAATAAAAAAAGATATCCAGCATCTAAAAAATAAAAGATGGAAGAGGAGGGACAGAGGTGTTGTTGACTGTGAGTGCTTCACCTAAGCTGAAGGAGATGGGAAAAGCCTTAATTTTACATCATATTTGGAATGTTAATGATTATATGAACTTTTTAATCACTGAGTTTTTTCCTACTCCAAGGGCCCTTCCTGACCCAGGGATCGCACCCATGTCTCTTGTGTCTCCTGTAGGCGGATTCTTTACCACTGGGTCTCCTGGGAAGCCGGTCTATATTCATCCAAGCCTGAATGAATACAGGCTAAGAAAGATCAAGAAAGTCACAGAGCCTGCCTGAAATTTTATCCAGGTGCAGCAGATACAACAGCCCCACCCAATGAATTTAAAGGCTTAACAAGAGAGAAAGCTTAAGGTTCTTTACAATTACTTCCCATGAGTTGTACTTGTTTAATGTGACAGTTGTTCAAAAAATATATTGATTGGAAGCTATACTCAGTATTTTGTAATAACCTGTAAGGGAAAAGAGAAATGCTGGGCTGGGTGAAGCACAAGCTGGAATCAAGATTGCCGGGAGAAATATCAATAACCTCAGATATGCAGATGACACGATCCTTAGGACAGAAAGCGAAGAAAAACTAAAAAGCCTCTTAATGAAGGTGAAAGAGGAGTGAAAAAGCCAGCTTAAAACTCAATATTCAAAAACTAAAATCATGGCATCCGGTCCCATCACTTCATGGCAAATAGATGGGGAAACAATGCAAACAGTGACAGACTTTATTTTCTTGGGCTCCAAAATCACTGCAGATGGTGACTGCAGCCATGAAATGAAAAGACGCTTGCTCCTTAGAAAAAAAGCTATGATAAACCTAGACAGCATATTAAAAAGCAGAGACATCACTCAGCTGACAAAGGTCCACCTAGTTAAAGCTATGGTTTTTCTGGTAGTCATGTATGGATGTGAGAGTTTGACCATAAAGAAAGCTGAGCATTGAAGAATTGATGCTTTTGAACTGTGGTGCTGGAGAAGACTCTTGAGAGTCCCTTGGACTGCAAGAAGATCCAACCAGTCCATCCTAATGGAAATCAGTCCTGAATATTCATTGGAAGGACCGATGCTGAAGCTCCAATACTTTGGCCACCTGATGTGAAGAACTGACTCATTTGAAAAGACCCTGATGCTGGGAAAGATTGAAGGCGGGAGGAGAAGGGGACGACAGAGGATGAGATGGTTGGATGGCATCACCAACTCAATGGACATGCATTTGAGTAAACTCCAGGAGTTAGTGGTGGACAGGGAGGCCTGGTGTGCTGCAGTCCATGGAGTCACAAAGAGTTGAACATGACTAGCAACTGAACTGATAAGGGAAAGGAATCTGAAAAAAAAAAAAAAAGATGGATTTGTATGTATAACTGAATCACTTGGCTGTACATCTGAAACTAACACAACATTATATATAAACTATACTTCAACTTAAAAAAAAAAAAACTGATTTGTTAAACTGCTCTCCTAAGAAAGCTAGGAACAGTGATGCCATTCATAAATAGACCTTTACTCCTCAGACTGGCTACTGGGGAGAGAGAAGCCAATGATAGACCAGGCTCCACTCCCACTAAAGGACCTGTTTGGCCAGGAGCCACCCCCCTCTACAGGGTGGAGCTGGGGGAACCGATACCCAAGGTCACCCTGAGCAAAGTCTGCAGCTGGTGGAACACCACCAACGTGTTCTGAGGATGTCCTGAGTGTCCGAGGCTCTCCCTGGACAGGAGGAAGGGGGAACCATGAGCAGAATCTGGTGCAGGAGGAGCCAGGAACAAAGAACCTGCTCCACTTGTCTGGATGGGAGGAATTCTGCTCTGGGCTGGCTGGGAGGTCGTGTTGAACTGTCCGTGCCACCAGGTTCTTTGTTCACAATGTATCATCAATAGGCCTCTTTGTGCCTGGGGTGAAGCAGACTCATTTAAGCTGGAGGCCCACAGGTGGGCAAGGGAGGATGGACATGGACATGTTGGAAAATAATGAAGGAGTTTAGAGGTCATGCCTCTGGATAGAGGCCCACCCTGTTCCCCAGTCGAGTCCCAAGTCTGAATTCTAGCTGAGCATCAGGCTGAGACCTCTCTCTCTTACACACATACACACACACACACTCGTAGAAGCAGCATTAGGAAGTAAAACATAAAACCCCAGGATTTCTAGCACACATCTTCCCCATCGTGTCCTCACTGAACTCCCTGCCTTAAAATATCCCTCCTCAAACACAGCCCACACATCACCACCAGGTTAACATCTTCAGTCCCATTTTTACCTTGTCCCTTCCTCCAAAGTGCTCCTGGAGTCCCCGTTGCCTTCAGACTGTAGCCCAAGTCCTAGGAGGGTTTCAAATCACCCACGTTCTTGACCTTCGGTGGCGCTTTCTTCCAAACAAACCTGCTCTGCTTACCCCCAAAGCTGCTTTGTGCTTCCTGCCTCATTGGTCCATGGGCTTCCTGGGGCCTCAGCCAGGTGGACAGAGCTGCGGGTAGTGCACTGGACCTGAGACCTGGCCACTGAGTCTGCATCTGCCACTGCCTCTTTGCAGACAGGTGACCTTCAGGAAACCTCCTCACTCTCTAAGCCTCATTGTTTTCCGTCTTAAATTATTAGACAATGATTTTGACTTTTTTGTTTGCTTCTAGCTCAAAGTTACTGATTTTCCTGCTTTTAAGCAAACCTCTGCCTCTTAGGTAATTTCCAGATCCAAAGTGACCTGAATCCAATGACAGTCACTACATCTCTTCTGCTGCTCTTTATACGCATTTTTCTCTCCTGGGCAGCGAAGAGCTTGCTTTCCTTTTATGAGCAAATGTACCAGAAAAAGAAATTTTGTCTTCTCTTTTTTTTTTCTTAGTATTTTCTGGGTTCCAGTATTTGTGTTTTTATGGCAACAACTTGACTGGAGGCCCTTTCAAATGGTTCGAGTATTTTAAATTTCTGCTGTCCAAGCTTTAACTGGACACAAAAGGCTCTGAGTTCATTTGGGGCCACGGGAACAGGATTCTGAAGGAGAGAAGGGCAAAGGGCTAATTGGAATGATGCTTTCAAAACCCAAACCTGACTACAATTTCATCACTCAGGGAAAACTGGAAGCTTTCACATTCCAAGAAGTGTGCCAAGCGATGTTATGATTACCCACTTATCTGCTCTAGGTGCCTGTTTTGGTCCCACTCTGGGTATCAAGGGTCTCAGGGTCTATCCTCCCACCTCTCCCATTTGAGAACCCCATTCAGATGAACATACGGTCATCAGAATGGACATC
>NW_011494889.1:8506855-8523505 GCF_000754665.1 Bison bison bison
TCAGTCCTCAGAAACGCAACATCTGCATTAAGAACCGGGCATCCCTGGGTACCAATATTAGACACTTGTTTTACTAGCTAACTGAGTTTGGGCTAGGGTCTTAACCTCTTGGTGCCTAAGTTTATTGTCTATAAAAGAGGAAGTGAGACTTCCCTGGTGGTCCAGTGGTTAAGGCTCTGCTCTTCCACTGTAGGGGCCTCTGGTTCAATCCTTGGTCTAAGAACTAGGATCCTGCATGCCGAGTGGCGCGCTCACACCCCTCGCCCACCACCAAAAACAAAACAGAACTCGGCTTATCAAGGAGGAAGTCACAATAGGGTCGTCATAAGAATTAGATGAAATAATGCATGTGAAGCCGTTAGCACTGTCCTTGGCCCTCACGGTTCATATTGTGCTTGTCTGTGCTCAGTCACTCAGTCGTGTCCAACTCTGCAGTCCCACAGACTGTAGCCCGCCAGTCTCCTCTGGCCATGGACTTTTCCAGGCAAGAATACTGGTTCATGTTACAGTAATAGTAATCACCATACCAAGGGTTCAAGGTCGCCTGGCTCTGTGCTCTTGAGAGTAGAGTTGGATAATGAGAGGACACAGAGAAAGAACAGAAAGGCCCAGGTTCTAATCCTTGCTCTCATTTCCTTGCTTTCAACATGAGTTCCAAAGCACCCCTTTCAGCATCAATGCTATAAAAATCAAAAGTAACATACATCGGGCAGTATGAACAGTTATTATGAGCAGCCATTAGAAAAGGCTTCTGTGTACAGTAAAGGTAAAATGTAAGAACTGGAGGAGCCTCAGGAAATCTGGACTCCATTCACCCTTGAACTTGTCTCAAAAGAGTCCAAAGAGTAACATCAAACCAAGAGTAGGACTAATTCAGGGAGGTTTTGGTAAATTGGAGACTCAGGGGAATATTTCTCCATCAGGTTTTAGGGAATTGTGAAGAAACTAATATTTATTGGGGTTTGTTGGTGGGTTTTGTTTTTGTTTTAAGTAAATGTTTACTGAAGGGTAGACCTGATGTTCAGAGAGAAAGAGCATTCTGTCATTGATTAAGGGAGCTGAGGGGAGAAATGGTCTGACTTGAACCAGAGAAAGAAGAGAGGGACAGAAGAGGTAAGCATGAGTCGTGGGAGCTCTGAAGTGACCGCAGACGAGGTGCGCCCCAGACACAGTCAGTGCAGAACCTGGGTTACACAGCTGCTTCAAGCCAACTGCTGGCCCCTCAGTAATCAAATGAGTGTCATCTAAGGTTGTCCTATCCTAGGAGGTTCCTCCGAGGATGACAGCAGGCAGCAGAAGAGGAAGATTCAAAGGATGTGGTATTTGTGTGAAAAGAGAAAATCTTGATTGCTAAGATGTATGTCCTCAGTTACGTCCAGCTCTTTGCAACACTGTGGACTATACCCTGCCTGGCTCCTCTGTCCATGGAATTTTCCCAGCAAGAATACTGAAGCGGGTTGCCATACCCTCCTCCAAGGGATCATCTGACCCAGGGAGCAAATCTGCATCTCCTTTATCTCCTGCATTCACTGCAGGCAGATTCTTTACCACTGAACCACAGGGGAAGCCCTAATTGCTAAGATGCTGCTGCTGCTAAGTCACTTCAGTCATGTCCGACTCTGTGTGACCCCAGAGACGGCAGCCCACCAGGCTCCCCCGTCCCTGGGATTCTCCAGGCAAGAACACTGGAGTGGGTTGCCATTTCCTTCTCCAATGCATGAAAGTGAAAAGTGAAAGTGAAGTCGCTCAGTCGTGTCCGATTCTTCTCGACCCCATGGACCGCAGCCTACCAGGCTCCTCTGTCCATGGGATTTTCCAGGCAAGAGTACTGGAGTGGGGTGCCATTGCCTTCAATAGTGGTAGGTAAAAATACTGTCAGAGGTGAAAAAAATCCAGGAAGTCTCAGGTAGGGAAGTGTGGAGAAGAACAAAGAGAAAAATAACTTTTCAGTCTCTTTAGTTCAGTTCAGTTCAGTCGCTCAGTTGTGTCTGACTCTGCGACCCCATGGACTGCAGCACGCCAGGCCTCCCTGTTCATCACCAACTCCCGAAGTTTACCCAAACTCATGTCCATTGAGTCGGTGATGCCATCCAACCATCTCATCATCTGTCGTTCCCTTCTCCTCCCGCCCTCAATCTTTCCCACCATCAGGGTCTTTTCAAATGAGTCATCTGTTCGCATCAGATGGCCAAAGTATTGGAGTTTCAGCTTCAGCATCAGTCTTTCCAATGAACACCCAGGACTGATCTCCTTTAGGATGGACTGGTTGGATCTCCTTGCAGTCCAAGGGACTCTCAAGAGTCTTCTCCAACATCACAGTTCAAAAGCATCCATTCTTTGGCGCTCAGCCTTCTTCACAGTCCAACTCTCACATCCATACATGACCACTGGAAAAGCCAGAGCCTTGACTAGATGGACCTTTGTTGGCAAAGTAATGTCTCTGCTTTTGAATATGCTGTCTAGGTTGGTCATAACTTTCCTTCCAAGGAGCAAGCGTCTTTTAATTTCATGGCTGCAGTCACCATCTGCAGTGATTTTGGAGCCCAGAAAAATAAAGTCCACTACTGTTTCCCCATCTATTTGCCATGAAGTGATGGGACCAGATGCCATGATCTTAGTTTTCTGAATGTTGAGCTTTAAGTCAAATTTTTCACTCTCGTCTTTCATTTTCATCAAGAGGCTCTTTAGTTCTTCACTTTCTGCCATAAGGGTGATGTCATCTGCATATCTGAGGTTATTGATATTTCTCCCAGCAATCTTGATTCCAGCTTGTGCTTCATCCAGCCCAGTGTTTCTCATGATGTACTCTGCATATAAGTTACATAAGCAGGGTGACAATATACAGCTTTGATGTACTCCTTTTCCGATTTGGAACCAGTCTGTTGTTCCATGTTCAGTTCTAACTGTTGCTTCCTCACTGGCATACAGATTTCTCAAAAGGCAGGTCAGGCAGTCTGGTATTCCCATCTCTTTCAGAATTTTCCACAGTTTATTGTGATCCACACAGTCAAAGGCTTTGGTGTAGTCAATAAACCAGAAGTAGGTGTTTTTCTGGAACTCTCTTGCTTTTTGGTGGTCCAACAGATGTTGGCAATTTGATCTCTGGTTCCTCTGCCTTTTCTAAAACCAGTTTGAACATCTGGAAGTTCATGGTTCACAATTGTTGAAGCCTGGAGAATTTTGAGCATTACTTTACTAGTGTGTGAGATGAGTGCAATTGTGTGGTAGTTTGAGCATTCTTTGGCATTGCCTTTCTTTGGGATTGGAATGAAAACTGACCTTTTCCAGTCCTGTGGCCACTGCTGAGTTTTCCAAATTTGCTGGCATATTGAGTGCAGCACTTTCACAGCATCATCTTTCAGGATTTGAAATAGCTCCACTGGAATTCCATCACCTCCACTAGCTTTGTTCGTTGTGATGCTTCCTAGGGCCCACTTGACTTCACATTCCAGGATGTCTGGCTCTAGGTGAGTGATCACACAATTGTGATTATCTTGGTCGTGAAGATCTTTTTTGTGTAGTTCTTCTGTATCTGTGTCTGTATTTATAGTTCTTTCAGTCTCTGCTGCTGCTGCTGCTAAGTTGCTTCAGTTGTGTCCGACTCTGTGCAATCCCATAGACAGCAGCCCAACAGGCTCCCCCATCCCTGGGATTCTCCAGGCTACCATGGGTCAAAAAATGCTAGATGGCTTTTTTTTAAATATTAGTTTTCATGAGATATAATTCACATTTCATATAATTTACCGATTAAGATGTATGATTCAATATTTAAACGTACAATTAAAAATATACAATTCAATGATTTTTAGTATATTCTGAGAGTTGGGCAACCATCATTGGTATCTGATCTCAGAACATTTTCAAAGCTTCCAGAAGAAACTTCATACCTATTGAGAATCACATACCCCCACCACCATTTTCTCCCAACCTTTACCCTGCTGCTGCTGCTGCGTCACGTCAGTCATGTCCGACTCTGTGTGACCCCAGAGACGGCAGCCCACCAGGCTCCGCCGTCCCTGGGATTCTCCAGGCAAGAACACTGGAGTGGGTTGCCATTTCCTTCTCCAATGCATGAAAGTGAAAAGTGAAAGTGAAGTCGCTCAGTCGTGTCCGCCTCTTAGCGACCCCATGGACTGCAGCCCACCAGGCTCCTCCGTCCATAGGATTTTCCAGGCAAGAGTACTGGAAACCTTTACCCTAGGTAACCACTAATCCACTTTGTCTATCTTGGACATTTCATATAAGCAAAATTTTATACTATGTGGTCTTCTGTGACTTGCTTTTTTTACTTAGCACGATGATTGAAGGCAGGAGGAGAAGGAGACAACAAAGGATGAGATGGTTGGATGGCATCACCAACTCGATGGACATGAGTTTGAACAAGCTCTGGGAGTTGGTGATGGACAGGGAAACCTGGCATGCTACAGTCCATGGGGTCACAAAGAGTCAGACACCACTCAGCAAATGAACTGAACTGAACATTTCCCTGGTGGCTCAGGCAGTGAAGAATCTACCTGCAATGTGGGAGACCCAGGTTTGATACCTGGCTCAGGAAGATCCCCTGGAGAAGGGCATGGCTACTTATTCCAGTATTCTTGCCTGGAGAATTCCATGGACAGAAGAGACTGGTGGGGCTTAGTCCATGGGGTCACAAAGAGTCGGACGTGACTGAGTGACTAACGATTTCACTTTTTAATATTGCCAAGGTTCATCCATGTTGCAGTGTTTCAATACTTCATTTCTCTTTATTGCCAGATAATACTCCATTGTACGGATATACATTTTGCTTATTTATTCATCAGTTGATGGACATTTAGGTTGCTCTACCTTTTGGATATTACGGATAATACTGCTATAAACATTCATATACAAGTTTTTGTGTGGACATATATTTCCCTATGTCCTAGAATATATACTCGGAGAAGGCAATGGCACTCCACTCCAGTACTCTTGCCTGGAGAATCCCATAGACGGAGGAGCCTGGTAGACTACAGTCCATGGGGTCACTAAGAGTCAGACACGACTGAGCGACTTCGCTTTCACTTTTCACGTTCATGCATTGGAGAAGGAAATGACAACCCACTCCAGTGTTCTTGCCTGGAGAATCCCAGGGACAGAGGAGCCTGTTGGGCTGCCGTCTATGGGGTCGCACAGAGTCAGACACGACTGATGCAACTTAGCAGCAGGAGCAGCAGCAGCAGAATATATACTTGGGACCCAAAGTGTTGAGTCATATGGTAACCTATATTTAACTGTATGGTGAACTGTCAGACTGTTTTCCAAAGCAGTTGCACCATTTTACACTCCTACCAGCAGTATATGAGGGTGCTAGTTTCTCTACACCCTTGCCAATACTTGTTATTAGCTGACTTTTTGATTATAGCCACCCTAGTAGGTGATGCTGTTAAAGTGATGCACTCTTTATGAAGCAAATTTGGAAAATTCAGCAGTGGCCCCAGGACTGGAAAAGGTCAGTTTGCATTCCAATCCCGAAGAAAGGCAAGGCCAAAGAATATTCAAATTACCATACAATTGCACTCATTTCACATGCCAGCAAGATTACGCTCAAAATCCTCCAAGCTAGGCTTCACCAGTACGTGAACCGAGAACTTCTAGAGGTACGAGCTGGTACGAAAAGGCAGAGGAACCAGATATCAAATTCCCAACCTACACTGGATCATAGAAAAAGCAAGGGAATTCAAAAAAGCATCTACTTCTGCTTCATTGACTATGCTAAAGCCATTGACTGTGTGGATCACAACAAACCATGGAATAGCCTTAAAGAGATGGGAATGCCAGACCACCTTACCTGTCTCTTGAGAAACCTGTATGCAAGTCAAGAATCAACAGTTACAACTGGACATGGCACAACAGACTGGTTCAAAATTGGCAAAGGAGTACATCATGGATGTATATGGTCACCATACTTACTTAACTTACATGAAGAGTACATCATGAGGAATGCTGGGCTGGATGAAGCACAAATGGAATCAAGATTTCCAGGAGAAATATCAACAACCTCAAATATGCAGATGATATCACTTTAATGGCAGAAAGTGAAGAGGAACTAAGAGCCTCTAGATGAAGGAAAAAGAGGAGAGTGAAAACACTGGCTGAAAACTCAACATTCAAAAAATGAAGATCATGGCATCTGGTCCTATCACTTCATGGCAGATAGATGGGGAAAATCTGGAAACAGCGTCAGATTTCATTTTCTTGGGCTCTAAAGTCAATGTGGATGGTGACTGAAGCCACGAAATCAAAATATGCTTGCTCCTTTGAAGAACAGCTATGACAAACCTAGACTGTATATAAAGAAACAGACATCACTTTGCCAATGAAGGTCCATATAGTCAAAGCTATTGTTTTTCCAGTAGTCATGTATGGATGTGAGAGTTGGACCATAAAGAAGGTTGAGTGCCAAAGAATGGCTGCTTTCAAACTGTGGTGTTGGAGAAGACTCCATAGAGTCCCATGGACAGCAAGGAGTTCAAACCAGTGAATCCTAAAAGACATCAACCCTGAATATTCATTGGAAGGACTGGTGCTAAAGCTGAAGCTCCAATGCTTTGGCCACCTGATGTGAAGAGCTGACTCACTGAAAAAGACCCTGATGCTGGGAAAGACAGAAGGCAAGAGGAGAAGGGGGAGACAGAAGATGAGATGGTTGGATGGCATCACCGACTCAATGGACATGAGCTTGAGCACAACTCTAGGAGATAGTGAAGGACAGGGAAGCATGGCGTGCTGTAGTTCATGGGGTCACAAAGAGTTGGACAAGACTTGCCAACTGAACAACATAGTAGATGTGAAGTAGTACCTCACAGTTTTCATTTGCATTTCCTTGATGCTAATAATGTTGAGCATCTTTTCAGGTGCTTATTGAAATTTGTGTATCGTCTTTGGAGAAATGTCTATTCAGATGCTTTGTCCATTTTTTTTAATTAGATTGTCATTTTATTATTGATTTATAAGAGCTTTTTATATATTGTAGAGATGAGGTCTTTTATCAGAGATTTAAAAACATTTCATCCCATATTTTTTTTTAACCTTCTTATGTTTTCCTTGGAAGCACAAGATATTTTTACTTTTGATGAAGTGAAACTAATTTACTATTTATCTATTTTTTCCCCATCACTTGTGCTCTTAGTGTCATCATCTAAGAAACCATTGTCTAATCCAAGGGCATAAAGATAATTATTTGCTTCTCTGGGTATTCTGCTGGTATGTTGCAATTTTGGATGAGCTATAAAGACATTTAATTAATAAATGATTATATCTTTATTGCATAAAATGATTCCAACAATAAGAATTTAGCTCCCACCATCAGCCACCCATTTACTCAATTGTTCAATTCCAGTGTATGCATGTAGTGATTTTAGAATTGTTAAAATGAGAAGCAACTTATTTTTTATCAACTAGCGTACAGGGATTATATACGGTTGTTTTTATCTTTAGTTTCATAAACTCCACTCATTTCCTTTATTCCCCTACCTGCTTCAGAGAGGTTGCTTTATATATTTGTAGCATATTTAGATTATTTTAATCACACTTTGTATTTCATGCTGGGTTCCCCAAATCTCCTGAATGATAATTAAAACTTGTATGAATTAGCACTATTTACAATAGTCAAGACATGGAAAAAACCTGAATGTCTATCAACAGATGGATGGATAAAGAAAATGTGGTGTGTGTGTATATACACACACACATATGGAAACCAAATTTGGAGCTAAAATTTCCAACATCCGTTGGATCATAGAAAAGGCAAGAGAGTTCCAGAAAAACATTTACTTCTGCTTTATTGACTAAGCCAAAGCCTTTGACTGTGTGGATCACAACAAACTATGGAAAATTCTTCAAGAGATGGGAATACCAGACCACCTTATCTCAGTTCAGTTCAGTTCAGTCACTCAGTCATGTCCAACTCTTTGTGACCCCAAGAATCGCAACACGCCAGGCCTCCCTGTCCATCACCAACTCCCGGAGTTTACTCAGACTCATGTCCATCGAGTCAGTGATGCCATCCAGCCATCTCATCCTCTGTTGTCCCCTTCTCCTTCTGCCCCCAATCCCTCCCAGCATCAGGGTCTTTTCCAATGAGTCAACTCTTCGCATGAGGTGGCCAAAGTATTGGAGTTTCAGCTTTAGCATCAGTTCTTCCAATGAACTCCCAGGACTGATCTCCTTTAGAATGGACCAGTTTGATCTCCTTGCAGTCCAAGGGACTATCAAGAGTCTTCTCCAACACCAAAGTTCAAAAGCATCAATTCTTCATCATTCAGCTTTCTTCTCCTTACCTACTGATTGAGAAATCTGTATGCAGGTCAAGAAGCAACAATTAGAACCAGACGTGGAACAACAAACTGGTTCTAAATTGGGAAAGGAGTATATCAAGGCTGTATATTGTTACCTTGTTTATTTAACTTTTATGCAGAGTACATCATATGAAATGCCAGGCTGGATGAAGCACAAGCTAGGATCAAGATTGCCAGGAGAAATATCAATAACCTCAGATATGCAGATTACACCACTCTTATGGCAGAAAGTGAAGAACTAAAGAGTTTCTTGATGAAAGTGAAAGAGGAGACTGAAAAAATTGGCTTAAAACTCAACATTCAGAAAACTAAGATCATGGCATCTGGTCCCATTACTTCATGGCAAATAGATGGGCAAACAGTGGAAACACTGACAGATTTTATTTTGGGGGGCTCCAAAATCACTGCAGCTGGTGACTGCAGCCATGAAACTAAAGGATGCTCTCTCCTTGGAAAAAAAACTATGACCAACCTAGACAGCATATTCAAAAGCAGAGACATTACTTTGCCAACAAAGGTCCATCTAGTCAAAGCTATGGTTTTTCCACTAGTCATGTATGGATGGGAGAGCTGGACCATAAAGAAAGCTGAGTGGTGAAGAATTGATGCTTTTGAACTGTGGTGTTGGAGAAGACTCTTGAGAGTCCCTTGGACTGCAAGGAGATCCAACCAGTCCATTCTGAAGGAGATCAGCCCTGGGATTTCTTTGGAGGGAATGATGCTAAAGCTGAAAGTCCAGTACTTTGGCCACCTCGTGCGAAGAGTTGACTCATTGGAAAAGACTGTGATGCTGGGAGGGATTGGGGGCAGGAGGAGAAGGGGACGACAGAGGATGAGATGGCTGGATGGCATCACTGACTCGATGGACGTGAGTCTGAGTGAACTCCGGGAGTTGGTGATGGACAGGGAGGCCTGGCAAGCTGCGATTCATGGGGTCGCAAAGAGTTGGACACGACTAAGCGACTGAACTGAACTGAGTTTGTCATTAACCCAACCACAGACCCCAGGGCTGGACTGCCTCAGGCCAAAAAGCCACCAGGGAGGGAGTGCAAGCCCACCCATCAGCAGAAAATTGGGTTAAAGCTTTACTGGGCAAAGACCTGCCCACCAGAGCAAGACCTAGTTTTTCCCACCACCAGTCTCCCCCATCAGGAAGTTTACACAATCCTCTTGGCCTCCTCCATTAGAGGGCAGACAGAAGAAGCAAAAAGAACCACATCCCACAGTGACTAAAACAAAAAGCACATCACAGAAAGTTAATCAGCATGAAAAAGCAGAAAGTTATGTCCCAGATGAAGGGACAAAATAAAACCCCAGAAAAACAACCAAAAGAAGTGGAGACAGGCAACCTTCCAGAAAAAGAATTCAGGATAATGATAGTGAAGATGATTCAGGATCTAGGAAAAAGAATGGAGGCAAAGATTGAGAAGATGCAAGAAATGTTTACCAAAGACATAGAATAACTAAAGAACAAACAAACAGAGATGAATAATACACTAGAAGGAATTCATAGCAGAACAACTGAGTCAGAAGAAAGGATAAATGACCCGGAAGACAGAATGGTGGAAATCACTGCTGCAGAACAGAATATAGAAAAAAGAATGAAAAGAAATGAAGACAGCCTAAGAAACCTCTGGGACAACATTAAATGCACAAACATTCGCATTATAGGGTCCCCCAAAGGAAAGAGACAGAGAAAGGACCTAAGAAAATATTTGAAGAGATATAGCTGAAAAATTCCCAAACATGTGAAAGGAAATAGTCAACCATGTCCAGGAAGCACAGAGAGTCCCAGGCAGGATAAACCCAAGGAGGAACACACCGAGATACATAGTAATCAAACTGATAAAATTAAAGACAGATAAAATATTAAGATTCATCCCTGTAATGGATAAAGAAGATGTGATACATATACACAATTGAATAGTACTCAACCATTAAAAAGAATGAAATAACACCATTTGCAGGAACATGGATGGACCTAGAGAGTCACACTGAGTGAAGTAAGTCAGACCGAGAAGGAGAAATGTCATATGACATCCCTTCTATGTGGAATCTATAAAGAAATGATACAATTGAACTTACAAAACAGAAAGAGAATCACAGACTTAGAGAATAAACTTGTGGTTGCTGAGGGGAAGGAAGGGGAGAAGGGATAGTTAGGGAGTTTGGGATCGACATGTTCACATTATTTAAAATGGATAGCCAAATAAATAAATAAATAAAATGGGTAATCAACAAGGACCTACTGTATAGCATATGCAACTCTGCTCAGTGTTATGTGACAGGGGAGTTTGGGGAAGAATGCATACAGGTGTATGGATGGATGAGTCCCTTCGCTGTTCACCTGAAATTATCACAACATTCTTAATCAGCTATGAGTGTTATGTCAGCGTTTTCGCTCTCCCCTTAGAAAGAAAGAAAGTGAAGTTGCTTAATCATGTCCAACTCTTTGCAACCCCATGGCCTGAAGGCCACCAGCCTCCTCCATCCATGGAATTTTCCAGGCAAGAGTACTGGAGTGGGTTGCCATTTCAATATAAAATACAAAAAACTTTTTTAAATCCATCCATGTCTTTTTTGGCTCATTTCTTTTCATTGTTGAGTAATGTTTCATTGTATGGATATAACATTTTTCACACACTTAAATTTCTTTGAACTTAAGAGTTAAGTCTTGATATTCCCCAATATAGAAATGTTTTTTTCTTTTTGGCCATTCCATGACACTTGTGGGATCTTTGTTCCTTGACCAGGGAAGAAACCAGGGCCTTCACCATGAAAGCGTGGAGTCCTAACCATTGGACCACCAGAGAATCCCTGGGAATGTTTCAGTACAAGCTCTACATGGTCAATTTTTTCAACGATGTATTTGTTACTTTTTTCCCTGCTAGAGGCACCATACGTACACTTTCTCACTGTCCAGCTCCGATCTAGACTAGCTGTCTTCTAAAGAACCTGCAGGATTATCCTCTTGGGTCTATTCTTTGACATCATGCTGGGAATTTCCTTTATCTCTATATAAACTTATTCCTCTGCAGCCAGTGTCTTCCTCCGGTTTTTGGTTTACTTCTTTCTTCTAAGTCCCCCAGCAGCTTCCCAAATTTCACTAAAAATTTTGGCTTCTTTCATGATTCACAGTTTGGCTCGGTATAGAACTGAACACTTAATATAAATTTTCACTCAGAAAATGTCAAGGGAGTTCCCCCATTACTGTTATCATTGCTGTTTTAGCTCCAGTGTAGTTACTAAGAAATTTTAAGATACTCTGATTCTGGGGCAAGGATGAAGAAGACAGGGAGGGGAGAGGGAAGAGTTTTGTATGTAATCTATTTGTTTTCTTTAGAAACTCTTACAACAAATTCTAAATTTTTACAATGATGTAATTTGATAAGAGTCTTCTTTTTTTCATACTGCTGGGCGTTTGTGGTCTCTATCAATTTGAAGATTCATATCCTTTAGTTCTGGGAAATAGAACTCTGATAATCTTCTCCTTACCATTTTGCTTTTTTAGAATGCTCATTGTCACTTTTTAAATTTCTTGAATCAATCCTCTAATTTTCTTATCCTTTCTGTCCTTATTGTTATATATTCACTTTTCCATTCTAATTTCTGTGAGGTCTCCTTGATTTTATCTTTTAACACTTATGTTTAGTTATTTCTTTAATTTTTACTGTCATATTCTGAATTTCCAAGAGTACGCCTCTTTTTCCATGATTATATTATAGATACACCACATGCACATGCCCAATCTCCTTTTTTCCTATTTATTTGCTCGGTCTCTCTCTCGTTAGACGTTTTCCTTAAATGTTGGGCAGTGAGACAGGCTCCAGAGGTAGGGGATATATGTATACTACGGCTTATCCACGTTGATCTATGGCAGAACTAACACAATATAGTAAGTATCCTTCAATTAAAAATAAATAAATTTAAAAGAAAACATGTCTGGCAGCCATTGGCTGGCCATTCATGCATATGAGTAAGGCACCAAAAAGTTAGTAGAAAGCGCCATTTACAGGCAGGACTTCACTGCTGGGAGAGCTGGTACAACTCCTTTGCTACTGGTCAAATTGAACTTTTCCAGAGATTCTATCTCCTGTGTTAGCCTCACTCACCCAGGTACCTGGAACCCCTGTTTCTGAGCCATTCATGGGTTTTGTGAGAGAATTCAGCTTATTGTTTAGGGGGTTCAGTTTTTGCCCTTCTCTGACTATGCCAGTCTGCCAGGTCATCCATCACTTTCTACTTTGACTTTCTACTTTCCTGTATGATTTAAGGCCTCAGATGTCTTCTAGTTGCATCAAAGACTGAGTTTGCATTTCTTGTATTTTTTCAGATGAGAATGGGACAGCAGTCTCTATATTCTGCCATCTTAAAATCAGAAGTCTCCTAGGATCATAATTTGTTTGGAAAGTTTTGATTCTTACTGGTGATTTTAATCTGCAAATGGAAGAGAATTTGGTTAATTTTCTAAATAAAATTTTTAAAATTATTGGATTGGAGGAAATTGTTCTTTATATAGATTTTCAAGATGGCCATGAGTGTTATTTACGGGTTCCATTGCCAACACATTTGTGCAGTTAGGGCTTTGGATATAAATGAAGTTAGACGTATTGACTCTAATATAATGAACTATAAAACCTTCCTTTGTGGACAAACACTACTAAACATCTATTATCAGCAAATGTTTATAACCATATAAGAAGTGCCTACAATGGATGTCTCTGACCAGTTGCCATGGAAGTGATCCAGTTCTTCAACAGTATTTACCATGCATGCTCAGTTGCTTATGGGTGGCACCCTGGAAGTTGAGCTGAAGGAGATGGGAGATTAAAATAATCAATCAAAACCAAGGCATCAAAATGACAGCATGAAATACCAATTTACTGAACAGTCAAGCATCAGTGTGTATTTACTGAACAAATTCTGTGTGACTGTGCTACAGGCTGAAAAATAAAAAGAAATCGTGGCACCTTTCCTCACCGAAGTTTCAATTCACTCACTCATTACACACATGAGCAACAACGATCAAATAAGTCAGAAGATAGTGTGGCAAGGTCCATCTTCCTACTCCTGTGCAGTGTGTAGTGCTGGTCAAATCTGGAGTCGCCAGTGTCCAGTCCCCAGCTTCTTGGGTGCTGAGGAGCAACTGCAGCAGCAGCAGCCAGAGAGCAGAGTTCAGTGACCAGGCAATCGTGGCGATGGCTACTGCAGTTCTGTGATCTCTGAACTGTGTTTTAGTCAGTGTCTGAGATTTTTTTTTCAGCTGACTAGCTCGGGTTCTGGCCTCCAGAGCTCCACTTTCCTAATTGTGGCTGAGGAAGCAACATTCTTGGGACATCAGTTGTGCAATGTTCTGGGTGTCACACCTAGAGGTACACCTTGAACCCACTTCATTTCTTCCAACAATTTTGTTAAGTACCTAGTCTCCTGTATTTAATCCCTTTCTGCTTAAAACACCTAGAGCGTTTCCTGCATTGAACTCTAATGTAGAATGACGTTAAGAATTTGAAAAGCTTGAGAGAATCAGATATATTAAATGTGTGTGTGTGCGTGCTAAGTCACTACAGTCATGACCCTATGTGACCCTATTAAAAGTGTACTTCATGGGGAGGGAGGTGGGATGGGGATTCAGGATGGGGGAACACATGTACACCCATGGCTCATTCATGTCAACATATGGCAAAAACCACTACAATACTGTAATCAGCCTCCAATTAAAATAAATAAATTAATTAAAAACATTATAATAATCATAAACACCATTAAATATATACCATTATGAAAAATTTTTTAAGTGTATTTCAAATGTTTAATAAAATTTGATAAACTACTTATACGCTAAATGTTTCAGGATTTAATCCTTAAACATTGGTATTAATTGAATATTAATCATAGAATAAGTAAAAATAACAGATCTTACCTTTATACACATATGACTAGATTAATCATTGATAATTACTATAATAATTACCAATTAATAATTGAGAAAGGAGTTATCTCCTAAGGAGTTACCTTGCTGGCGCCAAGAGGAAATTGCTCTCTTTGGCTGAGTAGGCATTCCCACGTCTTCTAACAGGATCTAGTTACTGTATAACAAAGACTCACAATGCATGCTAGAGGGAGCAAGGCAGTGGATCAAACCAGCAGAGAGAGAATTATATATTTAGTTTTTCTTATCTGGCCTTGAAATAATTGTATCCCATTGTTTATAATACCTATACAATGTAAATGTTACGTAAGTAGTTGCTAACATATAGCAAATTCAAGTTTTGCTTTTTGAAACTTTCTGTGCATTTTTTTTCAAATATCTTCAATCTGCTGTTGATTGAACGCACAGATACGGAACCTGCAGATACAGAAGGCCAACTATATTGAATATCAATTAAAACATAAGTAAGTATAATAGTATCCCCCACCCAATGGAAGTTTCCCCTTAGACAGTAAAAAAACACAGCTGACATTTAAAGCTCCAGTCCCTTAGACAGAATCTAGTTCTGGAGAGTGTTCAGCGAAATTCAGTAAGTGAATGAATGAGCAACAATACCATGAAACAGAGTTCATCATCACAATTTTAATGACGAGAAAAGTGAAGTTTAGGTAAGTTTACCACTAGGCCAGCAGCTCCTAAAGTGGGTATATGCACCCAGGTGGTATGTGATATAACACATTTAAAAATCAAATATCTTTTTATGTCCATAACAATGAAGTCACATATACAATATATTAAAATGTACACATATGAAAGTTTTCTGCTCAAGAATGTTTTACTGATAGTGTAAGTGGTCAGGAAAGTTTGTAGGCTACTGTGGTAGACCAAGGGCAATTATCCTGGGCAGGAGTCACATTCATTTATATTTGTACCCCCATCATTGTGAGGGTATTCCAGAAATGTTCTGAATCAGAATGAATACACAAATAGATGAATCAACGAATAAAAGATTAACTTAGATGTCCCAGATAATACAGGTTGTAAGCAGAGGTGTCAGGATTCAAATTCAGATCTGTTTAAACCCAAAGTCCATACTTTTCCAAGAACAGGCTCCTGCTCAGCACACCAGACTAGCAAGGGAGAACCTGAGATGTTTCTCTAACTAGGTTAAAAAACAAAACCAAACACACATAGATAAGCCCCAAGCAATGAAGAAAAGCATCACATTGATCAGTTCAGTTCAGTTCAGTCGCTCAGTCGTGTCTGACTCTTTGCCACCCCATGAATCGCAGCACGCAAGGCCTCCCTGTCCATCACCAACTCCCGGAGTTCACTCAGACTCACGTCCATCGAGTCAGTGATGCCATCCAGCCATCTCATCCTCTGTTGTCCCCTTCTCCTCCTGCCCCCAATCCCTCCCAACATCTGAGTCTTTTCCAATGAGTCAACTCTTCGCATGAGGTGGCCAAAGTACTGGAGTTTCAGCTTTAGTGTCATTCCTTCCGAAGAACACCCAGGGCTAATCTCCTTTAGAAGGGACTGGTTGGATCTCCTTGCAGTCCATTCATCAGGAGGTTTTTAATCATCCAGTCAGCTTTTCCACAAGGGAGACATTCTTCAGAAACATAGAAAGACAAAAGAACTACACCACATTTCCTCTAGCTACATTTGCCAAAAAAGCTCAAACTACTGTACGGTACAGTTGCACTCATCTCACACGCTAGCAAGGTAGCGCTCAAAATCCTTCAAGCTAGGCTTCAAGCATAGCATCTACCCATGCTCCATTTCAAATCCTGAAAGATGATGCTGTGAAAGTGCTGCACTCAATATGCCAGCAAATTTGGAAAACTCAGCAGTGGCCACAGGACTGGAAAAGGTCAGTTTTCATTCCAATCCCAAGGAAAGGCAATGCCAAAGAATGCTCAAACTATTGCACAATTGCACTCATCTCACACGCAAGTAAAGTAATGCTCAAAATTCTCCAAGCCAGGCTTCAGCAATATGTGAACCGTGAACTTCCAGATATTCAAGGTGGTTTTAGAAAAGGCAGAGGAACAAGAGATCAAATTGCCAACATCCGCTGGATCATGGAAAAAGCAAGAGAGTTCCAGAAAAACATTTATTTCTGCTTTATTGACTATGCCAAAGCCTTTGACTGTGTGGATCACAATAAACTGTGGGAAATTCTGAAAGAGATGGGAATCCCAGACCACCTGACCTGCCTCTTGAGAAATCTGTATGCAGGTCAGGAAGTAACACTTAGAACTGGACATGGAACAACAGACTGGTTCCAAATAGGAAAAGGAGTATGTCAAGGCTGTATATTGTCACCCTGCTTATTTAACTTATATGCAGAGTACATCATGAGAAATGCTGGACTGGAAGAAACACAAGCTGGAATCA
>NW_011494889.1:8523782-8530360 GCF_000754665.1 Bison bison bison
GAATTGATGCTTTTGAACTGTGGTGTTGGAGAAGACTCTTGAGAGTCCCTTGGACTGCAAGGAGATCCAACCAGTCCATTCTGAAGGAGATCAGCCCTGGGATTTCTTTGGAAGGAATGATGCTAAAGCTGAAACTGCAGTACTTTGGCCACCTCATGCGAAGAGTTGACTCATTGGAAAAGACTCAGATGTTGGGAGGGATTGGGGGCAGGAGGAAAAGGGGACGACAGAGGATGCGATGGCTGGATGGCATCACTGACTCGATGGACGTGAGTCTGAGTGAACTCCGGGAGTTGGTGATGGACAGGGAGGCCTGGCGTGCTGTGATTCATGGGGTGGCAAAGAGTCAGACACGACTGAGCGTTTGAACTGAACTGAACTGATGCTCCATTGACTATGCTAAAGTCTTTGCGTGGATCACAACAAACTGAAAAATTCTTAAGTGATGGGAATACCAGACCACCTGGCATGTCTCCTGAGAAACCTGTATGCAAGTCAAGAATTGACAGTTAACCAGACATGGAACAATTGACTGGTTCAAAATTGGGAAAGGGGTATATGAAGGTTGTATACTGTCACCCTGCTTATATAACTTATATGCAGAGGACATCATGTGAAGTGCTGGGCTGGATGAATCACAAGCTGGAATCAAGATTGCTGAGAGAAATAACAGTAACCTCAGATATACAAATGACACCACCCTAATGGCAGAAAGCAAAGAAGAACTAAAGAGCCTCTTGAAGAGAGTGGAAAAGATGGCTTAAAACACAACATTCAAAAAACAAAGATCATGGCATCTGGTCCCATCACTTCATGGCAAATAGATGGAGAAAAAGCAGTAACAGTGACAGATTTTATTTTCTTGGGCTCCAAAATCACTGTGGATGGTGACTGCAGCCACAAATTAAAACGCTTACTTCTTGAAAGAAAAGCTACGACCAACCTAGACAGCATATTAAAAAGCAGAGACATCACTTTGACAACAAAGGTCTGTCTAGTCAAAGCTATGGTTTTCCCAGTAGCTATGTATGGATGTGAGAGTTGGGCCATAAAGAAGGCTGAACGCTGAAAAATTGATGCTTTTAAACTGTGGTGCTGGAGAAGACTCTTGAGAGTCCCTTGAACTGCAAGGAGATCCAACCAGTCCATCCTAAAGGAAATCAGTCTTGAATATTCATTGGAAGGACTGGTGCTGAAGCTGAAACTCCAATACTTTGGCTACCTGATGTGAAGAACTGACTCATTGGAAAAGACCCTGATGCTGGGAAAGATTGAGGGCAGGAGGAGAAGGGGGCAACAGAGGAAGAGATAGTTGGACGGCATCACTGACTGAGTGAACATGAGTTTGAGCAAACTCCGGGAGACAGTGAAGGACAGAGGAGCCTGGCGTGCAAGAGTCCATGGGGTTGCAAAGAGTCAGACGACTTTGTGACTAAACAGCGACAACAGAGGCTGCATCCTGCATGGCTGCATCCTTCTTTTCCCTACATGATCCACGGGGAGGATTCCTCAACTTCTTTGCTGCATAGACCAGATCTTCTCTCTCACAAGCAAAAATCTAATTTAGGCAAGACTTCCAATCTTCTTTTCTAAGCTATCCATCCAAAATATCAAGTTAGTCACAAAACAGACTTACCTGAGTTTCATTTCTTCCTTCTCTCAAAGAGGAGCGAAGTGGACAAACACCTGAACCAGAAAATCCAAGCTCATAGGCGTTTAGAGCCTGAATAAGTTGTTAATTATTGAACACCTCTGTGGGCAGAGCACTCTACTGCTAGTTGATTCCCACATTGTTTCATTTAATCTTCACAATCCCCAAAATATTATTATCCCCCTATTTTATATATGAAGAAACAGAGGCTTAAATAGGTTAAGGGAGTTATGCAAGACCACACAGGTAGTAAATGGTATAGGAGATTTGAACAAAAATCCATCTTATTCAAAGCTTATCTTTCCAATGCACTGGATTGCTGGATTCCAGGATAAAATATGCAGGGAAGTGCCTCTGCCGACCCCTGGTTGCCAACAAGTAACATAAGCAGGAAGTAATCCTTGGCTATTTTGTTAAGCCACTGAGATCTGGGGGGTTATTTTATTATTGGAGCATTACTTAACAGAGGTTGGTTGGTACAGGTATTTTTAAATATAGTGGTGTAAGCTTTAAAAACCACTTTAATAACATGGTACAGTGCAAATCATGCTTAGTGAGAGCCTCTATTACTTTATGCCATCCCCAAACAAGTACTTTCTTTTATTTAAGACCTCAAAAGTGCTTGAAGCTCTGCAGGGAAGACCATGAGTCTGCCAGGGCATGCATGGCTTTGGTATTCTAATTGTTGCATACAAATTGGTGCAAAAACACCTAAGAACATCAGTTTGAAGGCACACCAAATTATAAGCTATTTCAGTTCAGTTCAGTCGCTCAGTCGTGTCTGACTCTTTGCCACCCCATGAATCGCAGCACGCCAGGCCTCCCTGTCCATCACCAACTCCCAGAGTTCACTCAGACTCACGTCATCGAGTCAGTGATGCCATCCAGCCATCTCATCCTCTGTCGTCCCCTTCTCCTCCTGCCCTCAATCCCTCCCAGCACCACAGTCTTTTCCAATGAGTCAACTCTTCGCATGAGGTGGACAAAGTACTGGACTTTCAGCTTTAGCATCATTCCTTCCAAAGAAATCCCAGGGCTGATCTCCTTCAGAATGGATTGGTTGGATCTCCTTGCAGTCCAAGGGACTCTCAAGAGTCTTCTCCAACACCACAGTTCAAAAGCATCAATTCTTCGGTGCTCAGCTTTCTTCACAGTCCAACTCTCACATCCATACATGACCACTGGAAAAACCATAGCCTTGACTAGACGGACCTTTGTTGGCAAAGTAATGTTTCTGCTATTTTGGGGGTAGTAATTAGCTTGGTCTAGCCCTGTTTATAGCTCATATCAAAAGGGGGCTAATTGTGTGGAATTTCAAAGTCAGAGAGGTTGAGAGACAGTCTCCTTGACTGGGGAGAGACAATTATATTCTCTTAAGGGCAATTAGAGAATCTTAAGAGTACACTGTCAGATGGGAACTGTAACTGGAGCCTCAAATATTCACAGGTGGACTTGCAAAGCAATATTTTTTTTCTAAAGGAAGCCTTTATTTACTCATGCATTCATTCATTTTTGGCTGCACTGGGTCTTTGTTGCTGCACTCAGCTTTCTCAAGCTGCGGCGAGGAGGAGCTTGTCTCTAGTTGTGGTGGCTTCTCTCGTTGCAGAGTATGAGCTGTAGGGCGCTCAGGTTTCACTAGTTGGTGGTGCATGGGCTTAATTGCCCCAAGTCATGTGGAATCTTAGTTCCTTGACCAGGGATTGAACCCACATCTCCAGCACAGCAAGACAGATTCTTAACCACTGGACCACCACCGAAGTCTTACAAACCACGAATTTATAACAAAAGTTCAAGAAATGTGACTTGATAAAACATTAACAGAAATGCCTATAATTTTTTAAAAAAAATCTGGATTTAGTTGAACTAGGAAAACATAGTTTAAGGAGATAAGCAGTTAGTATATCTACAAAGGTGGAAAATATGAATAATCCTTTAGACTATTTCTTCTCTTTTGTGTTAGGAAGCCTACTTAATAGGGCTCTCCAGTTGCACAAATTTAAAATAACACCCACTTACCTGGGAAAAATTATAAAGAAAGCTCTTTCCTGACTACAGATATTTTAGACTGAGAAGCTGAATATTATTAGTTGGGCACATAAATCATTGTTTTTAGCAAAGATATGCTTTACCACTGCAAAGTTACTATGGGGAATTAGGAACATATAGATAAAAATACTTATCTCTATATGGATGTAGATGTTTTTGCAGGGATGTGTATATGTTTGTTTAAGCTGTGGCTTGTACTGTACCAGAAACTGAGACCTACGAGACCACATAAAGGTATTCACGCTTGTTTTTCATCACTTACTAGAACTAGAAACTAGAAAAAGAAAAATGTACTGGACCATGTTTGGCTGATGAGGTGAGAACCTTGACTATGCAGTGAGAACATGCTACATGTGTTATTAACTGTGAACAATCCAGACTTTGGAAAATACATCAGTGTTTGCCCATAAACATTGGAGGCAGAGGGAGAAGTTATCCTCCTGCAGAAAAGAGAGGAAATTCCTTTAAAAGAAAACATTCTCATTCTCAATCATCTTATATAACAGATAAATCCCAAGATAGGAAATGGAGATTTTGAATCAAGGGAAAGAAATCTTCCTCCCTGGAACCTGGATTCTACAAAGAGTAGAAACTGACTTGGAAGGAACTGCAGTTGGTGAGCTCCCGACCACATGGACGCACGCTGGAACCAGACACGGAAGGACTACACAGGTATCCACAGCGAGCAGTCCTCTGGGGCCTCACTGGTGGTACCAGCAGCAGCCTGAGAGCTGCTGGGTTCCCAGAACTGGGGAATACAATCCACAGATTTTGGAAATTTCATCTACAAATGAAACAGTGAGTAGACAGTAATACTTACTTAGAACAAAACCTGTTATGGGCTCTTTGCATGCAACATTATTTCAATGCAAGAACAATTACCTGAACTCTTACAACAAGCAATTTTGAGTCAATGAGACAACAAAAAAATGCAGTTCAAGCACAGCAGGGCCTCCTCTTCTCAGCTGGGCAAGCTGACAGGGCACCTTAGCATTAAACTGTACTAATGGTTGCTGAAGCATGTGTGTGTAAGCAACATATCACTTGAAAAAGTGTATTTCTTATGCTTACAACTCAAGATATTACCTATCAAAAACACCTACGAGAGAGAGAGAACATGACAAAACTGAATTTTTAAATTAGGTTTAAGCAAGAATTACAAAAGCAGGTTTTTCTCTCTTGGCCAGAAGCTGGAAGGAACTTTTCCTGTAAAGAGCCAGGTATTTTAGGCTTGTGGGCCATGTATTTTATGCTGCAACTACTGAACTCTGCAAGCAAATTTAGCAAAGTAATTCTGAGAGTTTTCAGATAATCTTTTAAACCAATAAAGGGGGGGGGGGAAGTCACATTCTCAAAGCTTCAAATACAATTTTTATTGAAATTATTCTAACATACTAGACAATAGTATTAACATATAACACCATCATTACTTCTACTACTAATAGCTAACACTTATACAGGACTCACACTATTAATACAAAACTGGCAAAAAGGTAGCATTTTTAGCAAATAAAGCACATCTGCTATATTTTCATTACAATTCTTAAAACAACTATTTATTCCAATTAAGATATATACAATATGATGAACTGGAGTTTTAATGTTTTAAGAGAAAGAACTAAGCAGGAAGCGAAGGAGAGGGAATAACAATAGTATTAATTGGAAAAGGGAGACATGGTGAAATACATGAAATACATGTACAAAGATACATCTCTTTGTAACGGATCATTCTAAGAGCTGTTTTCCAGCACAAACATATACTATTGTTATCCATAATGTGACAATGAAGATGGGCAGAATTAGCCAAAAACAAAACAAGAAGAATCAAAGAATGAGAACGGTCAGTCCTAAAATAAGATTACCGGGACTGTATTATTAAGATGGTTTATTTGGGCTTGAAAAGTGGCCATCATTACTACACTGTGAAATGAAAAACAACTGTACCCATGTGTCTATCCACTGACAGAAACACAATACAGTTTCCATAGAAACAACATACTCCTCATCTAAAGTCCCAGTTTGTTCAAAGAACAGTCAGTAAAAAGTCAATAATATTCATTTTAACAGCAAATTTACTGGTAATAAAGTGAATTATAACAGAAATCTGTCAACATAGTTTACTAGAGAAGATGAGACAAATATAAATGAAATAAAAAGAGATACTATTGTTTTTTTCTTTTTTCAGAGAATATTAGTCACTAAAACAAGGAGAGCAAGGGAACAGCGAATGATTCAGGTGAGCAGTTTCTGGAGGCAACTGCTATTCATGGAATCAAGTATTCCTAAACTTTGTCTCTTCTTACCTAGTAAAATGAACATATATCTCCAGAAACGACAGTAGGGATTGACATACAAATACTGAAAACAGAACTTCCAGATTAGGGAAGACATATTTCAACACAAATTACCTCGGAACTCCTCCAAGCCATGAAATTAAAAGACGCTTACTCCTTGGAAGGAAAGTTGTGACCAACCTAGATAGCATATTGAAAAGCAGAGACATTACTTTGCCAACAAAGGTCTGTCCAGTCAAGGCTATGGTTTTTCCTGTGGTCATGTATGGATGTGAGAGTTGGACTGTGAAGAAGGCTGAGCTCCCAAGAATTGATGCTTTTGAACTGTGGTGTTGGAGAAGACTCTTGAGAGTCCCTTGGACTGCAAGGAGATCCAACCAGTCCATTCTGAAGATCAGCCCTAGGATTTCTTTGGAAGGAATGATGCTAAAGCTGAAACTCCAGTACTTTGGCCACCTCACGCGAAGAGTTGACTCAATGGAAAAGACTCTGATGCTGGAGGGATTGGGGGCAGGAGGAGAAGGGGACGACAGAGGATGAAATGGCTGGATGGCATCACTGACTCGATGGACGTTGAGTCTGAGTGA
>NW_011494889.1:8530460-8550990 GCF_000754665.1 Bison bison bison
TGACTCGATGGACGTTGAGTCTGAGTGAACTCCGGGAGTTGGTGATGGACAGGGAGGCCTGGCGTGCTGCGATTCATGGGGTCACAAAGAGTCGGACACGACTGAGCGACTGAACTGAACTGAACTGAAGAGCAATGGTACTAGAGATCTTGCTGATTGTGAAGATATTTTTTTTTCCCAGTCATTTAAAAAATTTTTATCGAGTTATAATTTACATACCATAAAATTCCCTGGTGGTTCAGATGGTAAAGAATCTGCCTGCAATGCAGGAGACCTGAGTTTGATCCCTGGGTTGGGAAGATCCCCTGGAGAAGGAAATGGCAACCCACTCCAGTATTCTTGCCTGGAGAATTCCATGGACAGAGTAGCCTGAAAGGCTGCAATCCATGGGGTTGCAAAGAGTCTGACACGACTGAGCAACTTACACACACACACACACACATCATAAAATTCACTTGCTTTACTTCTATAATTCAATGATTTGGGGTATATGTTCAGAGTTACATAACTATCATCATAGGTATAGTTTTATGAATTAGGAAAATCACTGAAAAATTAGGTTTTGTGATCTCAACCCTTACAGTAACTAACTCTTTGAATTTCTTTTCCTTTTCTCCCCCCAAGTAATTATTTCCAGGGTACAGTACAGTGCTGACACTACTTTATACTTACTGGATTGAATCGAAAGCATTTAGAGTTTCTTTTTGAGGAAGTAACTTTACATATACACCAACAGTGTTGAAAATAAGGCAGCTTCTGAGAATTAAAATGGTAAAATCCATACTTAATAAATTAGCTGGTTATGGGAGCAATCCATAAAACTGTCTGTGAATGTGTAACTGAGAAGTTTGGAAACACTCTAAACCCCTAATTAAGATGAGGATGTAATTCAGGAGGCAAAATGAAGTGGCTATCATTTGGTCAGTAAAACTCGAATCAATTGCCTAGTACACTGTTTAAAGAAAGTTTGCTACAGAAAGAAAACTGCCAGTCTTTATGCAGCGCTATTCCGGCAAGAGATCTAGAGGGTATGATTTTTCCTGTATTTGAATAGGCACACTTGGTCGTGGGACAGGAATCCTTTATCAGGTTTCACCAGGATCTGAATGAACTCTCTCTCAAAATGATCCACCTCATTTTGTTTTGATTCCTCACTTACTTATGAAACTTCCTGACTTGCTTTCTAGACCTGACGAAGTGTTTTCTTGGCATGTACAATCTGATCATCCCCGTTACCAAAAATCAATCTGCTTCACCCTCTGCCACCAACAAATGAACAAATGGTTTGGTTTACTTGCTTTCTTGTTTTTTACTCTTCTGGACTAAAGCATGCCAGAAAACTCTGGGACACTGATAGTATAAGATCACACTCTTAATGTAATAATCTCCAAGCTACTATCATCCTGGGAGACCTTGATAAACAGCCACCCATGACCTTGGTCATAGACCTCAGAACCTATAATTTGGTTACACTCAAATACAACAGGCCAATAAAGAAACAAGAATGTTCTATTCACTCTATTAAATTCTACTTTGTATTTCTCTAAACTGAACAAAATCAGAAATGACTGCATTAAATTGGACAGAAAGAAAAGAAAGGGAAGTCGCTCAGTCGTGTCCGACTCTTTGTGACCCCATGGACTGTAGCCTACCAGGGTCCTCTGTCCATGGGATTTTCCAGGCAAGACTACTGGAGTGGGTTGCCATTTCCTTCTCCAAGGGATCTTCCCAACCCAGGAATCCAACCCGGGTCTCCTGCGTTGCGGGCAGATGCTTTACCATCTGAGCCACCAAACTGGACGAAAACAAATCAAATTAAATTTGTGGCTTTCTTATTTTCTGGAATTAAAATACCTGAAATTAAAAGCACCTATGTTTAAATCACTGCAGTTATTACTGATTTAACATTAATCAACAGAAAATCAACCTGTATAATCATAAATGGATGGATAAAGTTAGAAAGAAACTGTGTTCAGTAAATAACTATTGAGTACATCTGTTGAAACAGTGTCCCTTTTGGTCAGCTTCTCATTTTAAAAATTATTAGGGTCTTCTCGCTCTCTTTCTTGGTCACGCCTTGGCATTTGGGATCTTAATTTCCCAATCAGGGATGAATCCAGTGCCCCCTGCAGTGGAAGCTGGAGTCCTAACCACTAGACTGCCAGGGAATTCCCAGGGTCTTCTCTTTCTAAATTACAAGCCCAGTTTAAAAATATGTCAGTGAAGGCATTTGAGTCAGTTTTAATGAGGTGGATGAACCTAGAACCTATTATACAGAGTTAAGTAACTAAGAAAGAGAAAAACAAATATTGTATATTAACACATATATATGGAATCTAAAAGGACGGTACTGATAAATCTGTTTGCAGAGCAGCTATGGAGACGCAGACATAGAGAACAAACTTACGGACAAGGGTGAGGAGATGAGGGAGAGGGTGAAATAAATGGAGATAGTAGCATGGATGAATATATACTAACATATGTAAATTGAGAGCCAATGGGAATTTACTATAAGACCCAGGGAACTCAAATCAGGACTCTGTAATAACCTAGAGGGGTGGGACTGGGTAGAAGGGAGATTCAAGAGGGAGGGGACAAATATACACCTATGGTTAATTCATGTTGATGTATGACAGAAATCAAACCAATATTATAAACCAATCATCAACCAACTAAAAATAGATAAGTATTTAAAAAATAAAAAGGCAATAGATAAAATATGTCAATGAAGGATGATTTAAAGGACAGACAAAAAGTACACACACACATACACAAAATTTTGTCAACTATCACAGAAATTTTTAAGGACTACCAAAGATCCTCCATGGATCTGCTGAAGAGCAAATTAAATTTGTATTTTGGAATTACTGAGAAACATTTACTAAAATATATTCAATCAACTTACAGAACTAAAAACATGACTTCTAAACAATCTTCTTTTTTTAATTTCAAAGGCACCTAGATTTCTCCACCTAGTTTTAATAATGTTTTATAGTATCTTTATAAACTGCCTTACATCCCTGAGGAGACGGACTGTTACAAATAAATACATCAACTGAAGAAAATCATCCTTACACTTAGGATGCAGATCTGTTTTAGCATATTTATTGACTGCAGATTTGTTGTTTTAACTTGAATTCATCACTAATAATTTAAGGTCCCAGCATTTCATATAAAAATCCAGATTTCAGATAGATGTCTCTATAGGAAAAAATGTAGGAAGTCCTAATCTCCCTAGACCAGTACACTAGCAGATCAGTCCAGAGCAGCAACTGTGGTCTTCAGCGGCCACAGTAGTTCTCACAAGTTCATTGGGCTCATTCATATTACTTGAGAGGCCTGCTAATGAGTTCAAAAAAGGAAGGAACTTCAAGATTCTGCATACACACAGGCAGACGCGCGTGTTTTTTCTCGTTCTTTGAAAAGGGATGGAGAAGTAACAGGCACAATTCATTCTGCAACCTTCAATGCACCTTTCCGATGCGTTGGGCCTAGTAATAGGCGGTGAAAAAAAGAAACAGAGATCTGGGTCCCAGGTGGTACCACCACCGATTGGTCAGAGCAGGAATCGCCGCCACTAACACAAGCAATGTTGAATGTAGTTATTAAATATATACAAAGCTCTGTGCTGAACCGAAGGTAGAACGGTACTTGATGTAGAATCTGAGGAATCTAAGCTCGGTTCCCCTATATTACACACTCCTCTAGGCAGCGCACAGGTTCACAGGAGACGGGGCGGAAACACAAAATGATGGCTTGCCTCCGCACAGAATCACAGACAACGCCGAGTCCCGAACTGGGCGCAGTCTCCTAAGACGCCCCCGTTTCCGGAGCAACCGCCCGGTCCCTCCCCCTTTGACTCCGCCCCCGGGGGCGTCTTTCCCGCCCAAGGCCGTTAACACCGCAGAGCATGGTGGGATAAAGCTATAGGCTAGGTTTCATAAAATCCTTCCAAAGCGCCTTTGCTTTAAGAGACTTATTCCTGGGAAAATTGATTATTCTTTAGGACTCGACAAGATTAATAACCCTCTTTTACAAGTGCTCTGCCCTAAATCTTTACCACACGGCTGGTCAGTCCCTTTGCAAAGCTCTCGGCACAACGGGAACGCGGGAACTTTTTTCCCTTCGCGCGGAGGGTGACGTCGCGCGTGTGCCAGCGTCCCTTTCGCAGCACACCCGTTACGCTCTTGCGCGTGCGCAGTGAGATCGAATAGCTGCTTCCTCCCGCTTCTCTTCCTCCCTCCCCCCCATATCCGTGCGCCGAGCTGATAAAGGCGCCATTTTGGAGGGGCCGCGGGAGACGTGGTGTCGCGGCGGGCTCGCTCTGCCGTTCGCTAGGCTTGGTGGGAAGGCCTGTTCTCGAGTCCGCGCTTTTCGTCGCCGCCATGTCGGGAGGTGGTGTGATTCGTGGCCCGGCAGGGAACAACGACTGCCGCATCTACGTAGGGAACTTACCTCCAGACATCCGAACCAAGGACATTGAGGACGTGTTCTACAAATACGGTGCTATCCGCGACATCGACCTGAAGAATCGCCGCGGAGGACCGCCCTTCGCCTTCGTTGAGTTCGAGGACCCGCGGTGAGGCGGCCAGGGACTTGCGGCTTTGAGGATATAGGTTGGAGTAGTTGGGGAATGCTCCAAGGCCTTAGAGAGAATGGGGACGTGGGCTCTGAGGTTGGGAGCAAGACGAATCGCCCGTGCACGAGTGAAGCGAGGAGCCGAGGCGGTGAGGCTTCTCTGGTGACTGGGTCCCCCGGGCGTCTCCAGAGCCGGCTCGCGGGCTCGGAGCGGGAAACTGAGGCGCTGAGGGCTGCTGTAGTGGTCGGGAGCCTGGTGTACTTCTGGGTGGGGGAGGGGCCGTTGCTATTATGCAGCGCATGTGGGCTCTTCCACCCCCGGTGCGCATGTGCGGGGCTCTGTGAGCGCCCCGACGGAGTTAGCCACCCCTCCCGGTCCTTTTTCTTACCCTTCGGCTTTCTGTAATCACGCAGGGATGCGGAAGACGCGGTGTACGGTCGCGACGGCTATGATTACGATGGATATCGTCTGCGGGTGGAGTTTCCTCGAAGCGGCCGTGGTACAGGCCGAGGCGGCGGCGGGGGTGGAGGTGGCGGGGCTCCCCGGGGCCGCTATGGCCCCCCATCCAGGCGTTCTGAAAACAGAGTGGTTGTCTCTGGTGAGTTGACCGTTCCGTGCGGGTTGATGTCACTTTTGGACAGATACCACACTTTAAACTTTCCTTGCATGACCAGTTTGACAAATGCTAGTTTTCATGCTAGGTCTTAAATTATTTTAGTCGCATGGATGAATTCAGTAACCAGGAATTACTGTATTTGAGATTTGGCGAATTAGATTGCAATGCCTAGAATATGAAGAAAGTTACTTTCCAAATAATTTGCGGCTTTTAATTCTAGAATTTTGAATCTTTAACCTAGGATGTTAAAACTAATCATTAATTTTAAAGTAGTCTTGGTTCTAATGTAAATTTTAACTTTAATGTGAAATACTAGAATAATTGTTGAAAAAAATCTTTTTCAGGACTGCCTCCAAGTGGAAGCTGGCAGGATTTAAAGGATCACATGCGTGAAGCAGGTGATGTATGTTATGCTGATGTTTACCGAGATGGCACTGGTGTCGTGGAGTTTGTACGGAAAGAAGATATGACCTATGCAGTTCGAAAACTGGATAACACTAAGTTTAGATCTCATGAGGTAGGTTATACACTTATTCTTTTTATTGGCCAGAATTGGATACAGTGGTCTTAACTGTGGAATTTGAAGGTAAGATTCGGGCAAGGGTGTCCAAGTAAAGTGCCTCTGGTTTAAATACGTTGTATTCATTCAGCATGCCTGAAGACAGGTGAAAGCTTAGATCTTTCAATCGAAAGTTCTGTCTATTCAATAGGGAGAAACTGCCTACATCCGGGTTAAAGTTGATGGGCCCAGAAGTCCAAGTTATGGAAGATCTCGATCTCGAAGCCGTAGTCGTAGCAGAAGCCGTAGCAGAAGCAACAGCAGGAGTCGAAGTTATTCCCCAAGGAGAAGCAGAGGATCACCACGCTATTCTCCCCGTCATAGCAGATCTCGCTCTCGTACATAAGATGATTGGTGACACTTTTTTGTAGAACCCATGTTGTATACAGTTTTCCTTTATTCAGTACAATCTTTTCATTTTTTAATTCCAACTGTTTTGTTCAGAATGGGCTAAAGTGTTGAATTGCATTCTTGTGTAATACCCCTTGCTCCTAACATCTACATTCCCCTCATGTCGATAAATTGTATTTTAAGTGATGTCATAGCCAGGATTGTTTAAATTTAGTTAACTCTCCATGCTCTTCAGACTGTGATATTGTGTAAATGTCTATTCTGCTCTGGTTTGTGTGAACTGGGATGTTGGGGGTGTTTGTGGTTATCTTACCTGGGGAAGTTCTTATGTTTATCTTGCTTTTCATGTGTCTTTCTGTAGACATATCTGAAGAGATGGATTAAGAATGCTTTGGATTAAGGATTGTGGAGCACATTTCAATCATTTTAGGATTGTCAAAAGGAGGATTGAGGAGGATCAGATCAATAATGGAGGCAATGGTATGACTCCAAGTGCTATTGTCACAGATGAAATTGGCAGTATTGACCTTATACTAAAAGGCAAGGGTTTAAATTGATTATGTATACATCTACCATAAAACACTTGTAAGCATCTTATGCAGTTACCTTTAGCTACAATTGCTTTGCTCTTTAAACCTTGGCAATTGTGGCAAAATTACATTGCCCATTTTGTAACTATTTTGCTCCCTTCCCTTTTTTGTTTTAATAGGGACTAATGTGGGAAGAACTGGCTAATTTGTCATAATGCTTAGTTACAACTGTTAATGTGTGACCTGCTGTTGGTGTACATGTGGGTACAGGGTGTCTTTAATTCCAACCAGATAGAGTATAATATCAATACTGCTAAATCTGCATGTCCTCTGTGTGACTGATATAGCGTTGCTACTTCATTTTTTAAAGACAAAATGAAAGCAAAATATAGAATTCCAGCATATTGGTGTAGATAATCTAGTTGGGAATAATTTTAAGTCTCACCTTCCCCTTTAAACTAGTATTTGTAATTGACTCATGTTTAAAATACTTTTAATTTACAAATTAAATTACAAATGGGAGCGTTAGATTTAGTTTAGACTTAGGGGGGTAGCAGTACCAGTAAACTTTTCAACTACTTAACTTTTTGCAACCACAAAACCTGTAATACGCTGTACAGTAACAAGTGTTGGCATTATCAGTTGAACTGTAAATATAAAATGCTTCTTCCAATTAGTCTCTATGATGATTAAGTTTCTAAAATTTATCAGAACACCATTCAGAAACTTGTTTTGGGGAATTTGATAGTTATTGATGTACATCTGTTAAACTGATGACAGACATAACTCATCATTCCCCAGAAACCTTTTTTGATTACAGTATCTAACATTTTGCCTCCTCTTTTTTGGTTTTGCTGGTTATAAAGGTTTGGATTGGAGAGGGCTCACTGGATCCCAATCCTTGGAGCTGGATCATTGGATTCAAATCATAATGTGGATAGGATAGGGAGGATGAATTACAAGGATTCATGGAGCGGGATCAGATTACCAGGAACATAGGAGTGGATTCCTGCCCCAACCAAACCGCATACGTGTGGATTTTTTTTTTTTTTTATTCAACTTAATTGGCTATTCCAAAGATTTTTTTTTTCCTATTTTTGACGATTGGAGCCCTTAAGATGCACGATGGAATTGTGTTTTGCATTTTTGGTAAAAGGAGCAAAGCGAGGACCTGGAGATATACGCTGGAGCAATCTCCTTGGAAGGATTCAGCACGAGTAGATGGTAAACATTTAAAGGGGAAAGGGGGGGTTTGTTTAAAATAGTAAATCAGTAAGTCACTTCTAAATTTAAAGAAAACAAAATTGGAGTTGAAGAATAAGTAGGTTTCCAATTGGCTGTTGCCGTTTTTCTTTGAAAAAAATAAACATTTTTTAAAAAACTATGCATGGTTGTCCTTTTTCCTCTTGTAAGATTTTTTTACTGGGTGACTAGTCTCAGTTAATACTTAAAACTGATAAGATTCTGATTTTTGTGTTTGTGTTAGTAAATTAAAGGTTCTTGAAAGGAATTTGCTAATAAATGGTATTAGTTATCTCTTACTGTTCATTGTAAAAGTCTTCAGGGGAAGATAAAAAGTGAGAATAAGATAGTTGTGTATGTAATGTGGTAAATGAAGGGTGATTTAGTTTCTGGAGGATAAGCTTCAAAGCTTTGGTTAAAAATGACTAAGTTTATGGATACTGCTTATTTTTGGTAATTAGCATAGAGTTTTGTGTAAAATCAGGTAATGACTAGCGAATGTTGGTATTATTAGCCTTTGAGTTTCTCAATGAAAATAATTCATCTCAAAAATTGGTAAGTATTAAAATTCAGCACAGATTATAATTCTTAACATAAATTACATTTACTGTTTGAAATGTGAATAGCCCACTGGAAGATTTAACTGTTTATTTGAGTGAATCATTGCTAATAAAAAGCTGGGCATTCTTTAGAATTTTGCCTTGGAACTCTTCTTAACCATAAAGTTACTATCCAAAACATACCAAAGCAGTGATGACATCTTGTCACCTACTAGTTTTTGTATCTTTACTTGGGAGCCCCTTGGTGCTAAATTTTCATTTAGAGTTGGGGGAAGGAGGGAGTTTTTACTTAGTAGTCCTGATCTTTTTTCTTCTGATGTCCTGATAGCTAGTCACAATCATCAGACCACTTTTTGTGCACCTAGAAGATAGCTAAATCATAAGATTTCCCTGGAGTGTTAATTATAATTGGAAGCAGAATTTAAGACTGCTATTCAGGTGATGTGATTTAAAACCTAGGAGACACTAGAAATCTTGGTAGTGGAGACAACCTAAAGATTTGCATAAGGTCACCCAGCTAATACATTTAAATGAACCTTGTGGAATGTCTGGAGGAAGAGAAGGGATAGTAAAGTCAAGATTAGGATTCCATTTTTTAGAGCACTTTGTATAGATCCATTAAGGGAGTAACTAGTTTTAATGTAGGAATTCAAAATACAGTGTTCAAGAGTAAACAATATGTAAAACTAGGTTGTTTCATCTGAGTTGGCCAAAAAGTTCAAGTTTTTTTGTAAGACATTAAAAGAGTAAATGATTTTGTAAAGAGCTAGACTTTAGCAGGCCCTGAGTTCATTTGTTTTCATTATTTTGTAAACAGGACCAAGATGAAAATTGCCCTCACTCAAAAGTTGAGTGCATTTAAGCTAAGTTGAAAGATGAGCTCTACTTTAGGAGTTTTAGTAGTCCCAACCAGATTGAAGTGAGATGGAGAATACTACTTCCCTGGTATGTAGGCTGTTTAAGATTAGAGAGGATTTAACCTGTGTATGAAAGACGGGCCAGGTTTTCCAGTTCAGTAAGAGTAGACTAGACAGCTAAATGTAAGAGTCTTAGGAAATGGACTTTAAATCTCCACCTATATTAGCAACTCTTAGAAGAAAGTCATACTTCTGGGATTAAAAAAGCAGTCTTGGATTTTGCTCTTTTCTTCGTATTTATGTCCCCTTAGATGTTGTAGGGAGCTTATAATTTATTTTCTAATCAAGGAGAAGTTTAAGTCTCTAAGAATTATTTCTCATAACATCAGATTGAGTAACCCACCTTGCTGTTCAGCCTACATCCTGGAAACAGAAGGTAAGAAACCCATTTTCTGATTCCTAATTGTTTGGGATCTGAATTTTATTTTTAAAATTTAGTAATTTTTTTAAAATGCTGTTTGGAATGTGAACAGATTTCCTTCATTTAAAATGTTTTTTTCCCCCATAAGTTTTATAGTTTGGAATGTTAATGTATCTACTCACTGTAGTGCTTTAACTTGAATATAATTCTAGATTTTAACTTTATCAGTTTTGTCTTTGAAATATATCTTGCTTGTTAAGGGCCTTTTTTTTTTTTTTCAAGTTTCTGTGAAGAATTTGTGTGCTTTTTTGCTTACTTTGTACATGACGTTGTAATGAAATCACAAGTTACATGTCTGTATTTACCATAAAAATAGTATTAAAAAGAAAAACTATTAGACTGAAGTTCTCTTATAACCATTCTTTGGTTTAACCTATTTCTATCATGGTATGAAGAATGCAAAGACAGAAAACAGGTTCACAATCTTTTATCCCAGAACTCCAGAATATTTTGATGTTAAGCAAATTGAATGTCAAATATGACCAAAATCAGTGCATTTGTTTTGTACTTGGTGTGACCAAGAAATACTAATGTCAGTTGCCACAGGTTGTGCTGAGTGTTAATGTGGTAAAGGGTCTATATATGAAACCTGTATAAAATGCAAAACGCTCTGAATTTCAAATACATCTGCCCCAGAGAGTTTGGATAAAGGGTTGTAGAACTGTTACAGAATACACGGAGCGAAGGCTTCTGTGTAGTTTGGGCGTGTGAGTGAAAACAAACCCAGTTATCTGATTTCTTTATTAAACTGTTAGTCCCACATCTCTTTAGGCTGAAGCAGCCACCAGAAAAGGTATGACACATTTTTTTATATTCTGTTGCTATAGTGGACTTGTAATTTTCTCCATTGAAGGAAATAAGTACTCTACCATTCCATTGTATACAGTGGAATAATCTACTTGGGGGTAATTTTTCCCAGTACCTATTTTTTTTAATAAGAATCTGATCCTATAGGAAAGGGTGGGATTGGCATGAAGTAAAGGGAGATTATAAGGAAAGGTGTTCATTTTGTCTCCTGATTGTTGAATAAATAGTAATCCTGGCAAAAACTTTTGCTTAAAATGTAGATTCGAGAACTTACAGTATACTCGAGCTTATCCATGTAATTATACTTGAGATTGGGGTGGGGGGTGCTTCTTCTAACTTTGAAGGCTATACCTGACAACATTTTAATGTGATTTGTAGGGATGAAAGGAGAGAAAGATCTTTTTCTTATACAAAAGTTCTTGGTGCTTCTTAGGCAGAAGAAAATCTCAAACATTTTGAAATAGGTGACTCACTGGCAAGAGAGAAAACATAAGGCGATTGCCATTTATGTAGGTATGCAAAACAGAAGAGACAGTTGAGTAGATCCTGGGTGTTTCATCTTCATTTCTTAAAAAGGTTAAAATGTTTTAACTTTTTATAATTGCTGATAGAATTATCAGTGTAAAGATAGTAGTTACTAAGAGCTATAGAATGCTTTACTCCTACTCACCGAATATACTTTGAGCAGACAATTTTAAAGGTATGCCATATGTCTAATGAGTTGTCTGGAGGGATGTTATTTTGTTTACCAGGGTCTATTCCACTCCCCATATTTGAGTAAATGTTAGGAAAAAATCACATAGCCACTAGAGGGTGCTATGATGCAAAATTAACCAGGAAATACCCTAGGGCAAAGAATGGTAACAGCAAGGTGGAAACTTAATCCTCGATCAGCTCCAAAGTTAGAATTTTTTTGGTCTTAAGTTTTTTTTCCTGTAACTCTACCTTTGCCTCTCCATCTGTTGGTCAAAATCCTTTGCCTTTTCCTTTAGGTTTTGAATAATACTTAATGAGTACCAAGCTTGTATAAGGGCTTCCCTGGTGGCTCAGAGGTTAAAGCATCTGCCTGCAATGTGGGAGACCTGGGTTCAGTCCCTGGATAGGGAAGATCCCCTGGAGGAAATGGCAACCCACTCCAGTATTCTTACCTGGAGAATCCCATCCACCGGGTCGCAAAGAGTCAGACACGACTGAGCGACTTCACTTTCAAGCTTGTATAAATCACAAAACTGTCTAGCTTCTGGGACTTAGGACAAAATGCTGAAGATGTGAAGCTGCTTGTTTTTCTACCTGCCTTGTACATCTCCAAGTATGTAATAGTAAGGCCAGAAGTGTAGGAATCAGGTACAGGAGTGCCACCCATTCCCCCTCCTCCCCCCTCTAGCCATGAAATTGGTCATGTGATATACAAAATGAGTATCCTTTGAGAAACGTTTGTTTATATGGTGTGAAACACTTTCTGGAGTGTTAAGTCTTATTTCTTGACATTACTGAGACTTTGAGTGATTGTTAGTGTCTTACAACCCTGTCTGTTCATCAGGTTGGCTACTTACAAGTTTTCTGTTCTGCAGAACAGGCAGAGTATGCTGTGATCAAAATGTCAGTACAGACTTTTAGGAACTAACACTTCAGCATTTATCATTCCCATCTCCCTTCAACTTTACATTACAAAAATGTAAAGGACACAAGCTTTTTTGTCACTAAAAATAAGTTTTTAGGCCCACTTGTGATACCATTTAGTCAATATGGGAGCACTTGGCTTCAGACACACATGTTAGAAACTGCTTTGAAGAATAAGACACTAAAAGAGGATAAATGTATTCTAGAAGAGAATCACATTTACACAGAGATTACCTTGCCTGCCAATCTCACATTTTATGTAGCAAGTTTAGGCTACCAAAGGTAGTTGCTAACTAGTGAGATAGCCTTGCTGCAAATTGGATTGAGTACTGAAAGTGCACTAAATTATCCTTCATTTCAAAAAATGTTAGCTCTGATATCTTAATTTAACTTGGGAAGAGACTAAATCCTAAATTGCTCAACTGAAAATTTGGAATTCCCTTTGTGAAAGAAAAAGGCTAAACTTGAAGGTGGTTTTAAGTTCCAGATGGCATGACAGAATTGTACCCTGAAGTGCTGGGTATTAGGAGAGCCTTTGTAAGTTTGAGATAAGCTTTCAAGTTGTGTTTATTAAGGTTTAATCCTTATGAATGGACTACTACATCAGTTGACAAAACATAACCTACAGCCTTTAACTAGGACTTGGAATCTTGGGCTGAATCTAAAGCTGTTGATAACCTCGTCCCAGTATCAAAAGTCATCTCTCTGAAAACAACACCCACCATACTATGTTGGCACAGACTTTGTGTATATCTCTTATGGCATATGTCATGTTCTATCCATTTATCTGCCTCATCCGGATTCGTGAGTTTATTTTCTAAGGAACCAAGACAGTCTGTCACCTGATAGTCACTGAAAAAGCACTACTCCTCCTTCCTCACTATTCTGCATAGCACTTTTCTACCGTATCTTAAAACTAGCCAGCGTGCCTTTAGTCAGTGAGTTGTTTGTTGTCTCTTTTCTAACAGGTCATAACCTGTTTTCCCCTTTCTTCCCAGGTACATAGCACAATGCTCTGCACTGCTTAGACACTCGAAAGATAATTACTCAATTCAGTTGCCTAGAAAGAGAAACATAGAAATTTGAATTATTTTACTTCCCTTTCTGAGTGTCTTGAGTAAGTAACCAATAAATAGACTCAGGTTCTTCTATTTGCAAGTTGGAAATCAGTCCTCCAGTTGATACTTACGGAAGAAGCTAAGTAACATTAAGACATTTTCCATCTTTTTATCTCCTGATATTTCTAACAATTTTTGGAGAATTTTGCTTCTTAAATTGAATTACAAAGTAAGTGACATCCACAATGTTAAGGGGCTTCCCCGGTGGCTCAGCAGTAAAGAATCCACCTGTAATGCAGGAGATGCAGGTTCAATCTGAGTCAGGAAGATCCTCTGGAGGAGGGCATGGCAACCCACTCCAGTACTCTTTCCTGGAGAATCCCATGGACTGAGGAGCCTGGCGGGCTGCAGTCCATGGGGTCACAAAGGGTTGGACGTGACTGAAGCAACTGAGCATGCACATGCACAACTTAAAGATGTGAAACGTTGGTTAACAGTACACTAAAGTGTACACGACAGTAAGTGTGCTTGTTGGTTAACAAGCTCACTACAAAAAGTGATTCCTTTGTTCTCTGACACTACATAGTAAACATGTAGCGTGGTGAAAGTCAAGTTCTGTGTCTTAATATAACCAGTTTTTAGCCACGGTGCATTTGTGTCTGTCACTTGAACAAGAATAAGGTTTTGTTTACTTCCCAGATAGAGTACTTCAAAATGCTATTTGAATTTGTCTCCCAACTTCATTTGCCATGCTGACATCTTTGTCCGTACACCCAAAATCATTACTAAAGAAATGAAAAACCAGTTAACTGGCCACCTCCATCCTGGCCATCAAGTCTCATCTTATAAAACTTGCTCATCTAGTATGAAACAGTGGAATGTAGTCTACAATTTATCACCATTTTCAATCACATTTTCCCTGCTCTGGTTGACCTGGTAAATATCTTTTACTGATGATTATTGTTTTTACTTATATATATATATGTTTTCAAACTTTTCTGCCCTAATTAGCAGTCACTCTGCTGCTTCAAGTCCTTATCACTGTCAAGTTAGATTTAATTTCTGAAACTATAAAAAGCAAGCTTCAAAACCCATAAAATAGCTCTCTCCCTGTGATGCATTTAGTCTCACAATTTTATTACTGTTGAAATTTCTATGTTAATTTTTTCTACCCAGTAGAATTTTTGTTGTATTGGCATTTCCCAGTGAGCCAAATGTTTACTTGCTAGATGGAATTCTTCAAGACGCTATTTGGATTTGTTGCCCACCTCCAGTTGGCACAGTTTAATAAATGTTGATTGACAAAGAGAACTTTAGTACTCCTTAAAAGCAAAGTGGTATAGAAACCTAGTCCACAAACTATTGGTTAGCTGGGTAGATTATTGGAGAAAGTGGTAATCCTAACATTGCATCAAATAATTTCTCAGCTGTGAAAATAGGAAATGCAAATTACTGTTGACCATTCATGTTCGAGGTGCTGACCTGCCACACAGTGTAAAACTAACTACAGTCAGCCTTCTGTATCTGCAGTCAATGCATCTGCAGATGCAACCAAACATACAAGTGCACCTGCATAGTCAAGCCTGTGTTCCAGGGTCTACTAATGTAAATGCTAGTTTAAGCCATGTATAATTGTAAAAACAAATGTCCCCAAAATCAGTCTTGCAAAGTAAAAAGTTGTTTTGTAAGATGTGCCACACTTCAGTACACATCCTCTAGAATTGATGGTGGTGTCTCCTAAAGGAGCAGAGGGGTTCCCTCTCTTGCTTTCTCCCAAAGTGAAAGTCAGTTGTGTCTGATTCTTTGTGACGCCATGGACTCTACAGTCCATGGAATTCTCCAGGCCAGAATACTGGAGTGGGTAACCTTTCCCTTCTCCAAGGGATCTTCCAAACCCAGATCTCCCTGCTTTCTCCTGGATTTTCCATTATTAAGTATTATTCTTACAGAAGAAGCCTTAAATTAGTTACGAGTTTAGTAATCCTGTCTCAATGAGTTTCTACAGTTTTCTCATTAGGATTGAATTATTTTGGTTCTTTTTTATTAGTAGTTACACATAAAGAGATTTATATATAGAATGAAGAAACTGGGTAGTATATTACTAGTTTGGGAATCTTAACATTACTGCAGGACCCTGACCCTGATCCTTAGGCTGATAGAGGATCAACTAGCATAAGCAGTTCTCAAAGCCACAGACTCTGCAAACTCACAAATCTTAAAAGCACTCGCATTACTTTGCCTTTGAGAATTCTTCCCTTCATGATCTGCTAAAGACTAAAGCGTTCTTGCACTAGTTGCATTGTATTTGTGCTTTGCTTTTCTTCAGCATACATAGTGTCACGTAATGTGTACACCTGCATGTTGCCCTTAAACTGTTGTCTGATTTCAAGTATGTTTTTATTTCCTCCAGCTACATGGTAAACTCCTAGAGACCAAAATCTGTATTAACAACTTTCTGACACTTTTTCTAAGGTGCTTGGTGCACAACACTCACCTTACTGTTTATGTATAAATACGGTCATGAAGTCCTCAGCAGATGAACTGCATAGCTTAGATCTTATATGTAGTGTGGTCCTCCAGTCAGATTGGGCTTACTTCCAAAGTAGTGACTTTTCAAGAGTTTGTGCCATTTTCTACCTTCTTAATGGAAAAGTTAGAGGGGAAAATGCAAGGACACAGGACAAATACTTGGTGGAAGTAGTAGCTGGGTTTTTTTGGAGTGCTTTGATTCCTTTTAATTCTCCAATGTTTCTAGCCTTATTTTGGAGTTGGAGGAAATGAATTCGAAGATGTTAAAGTGACAGAACTTGAGTCCCTGTCTTCTAGTGACAAGTTCTTGTTTATTTTATTACTATATTGCTTTTTAAAAACGGCCTTTTTCCAGTGGAGAGGTTGCGGGGAAAGAGAAGTCTTCGACCCAAGTGATCACTATCTGTAATACCCACCTGATGCCACCAGGGTGCCCCGTGGTGCTGTCTTTGATCCATGTTCTTAGCCAGGTTGATGGGGCTGTTTTCAAAGTGTTCATCTTGTCACAGTGGCCATCGCCCAGAGCCCAACAGTACAAAGTGGGGTACTTAGCTCCCTGGCTTTCCAGTGTGCAGTGCACAGCCAACATCAGAGAAGCCCTTGCCCTCTTTTGACCCCTTCTGGTCACACTGGCCCACAGAAAACAGATCAGTGACCAGAGCCTGGCTAGCTACTTTTACCAAGCTACAGTCTCAGAGGATAGTAGCACGAAAAAGATCCTGAGAATGGGTAAATGTAAACATGCACTTGTTTTGTTAGCTAAGTGTACACTTAAATTCATATTAGCAAAATAGATGTGATACACAAAACCAGATTGAATTGCTTTATCAGTTTTAAAAGCAATGTGTGATGACTTTCAGTTTGCGGTAACAGTCTGCGTTATACTTGGTCCTGAGTGTACAGCCTATTAGGCATTAGTTGTGATATTCAACCCTAGATGACAGCCCAGTGTCAAAGCTGCCAGTTATGTGAGAACCAATGAAGTGAAGTCTCATTTAGCAGGGCAAGTAGCCCCTTTACTATTTTGTTTTCTTCCCAGTGCTCTTATAATCATTTTGTATAAACATTTAACTAGTCTGTAGTTATTTCCAGTTTTGATTTCTCTATTGGAGGAGATTCTTAAACATATTCCAGTGACTGACTAGTACAGTTCCTGGCCTTAAATAGATGCTTCATAAATATTTGCTTACTGAAAAAGCATGATAGTTATGGCATAGTTCTACACATGAGCCATTTTTCTAAGGAGAGAATCCACATTAGGAGGTCTTTGTTTTGTCCAATACATTATGAACTGAAAAGTTAGTACCTAGGGTGTCTTGGCTAGCCTTTCAAAACCTAGAATATATCATTCTAGGTTGGAGATAGCACAGCCTGAATTTTGGGCTGAAGCTGAGCTGATTATCTTTAGATAGCATCCATGCAGTATCTCTAGGACTAGGCGTTTACCAGAGTTCTTAGAACCATGGGGGAGACTTAAACTTTTCTGATTGAAGCTGTGTCCTTGGGGTGCCTTTTCCCTCTCCCTTTCCTGTTTTCTCAGGTACATTTCCATCCCCAAATTCCTGTGGTTTTAAGATCACTGTGGAACAAATCCCAAACCTCCCTCTAGTAGTCGAGGTTTCCTTTCAGTTTTTTCAGCTCTTCTGTGGGGAGAAAGCTAATCACAGATTGTATGAACTTGAACCTTCCATATGCTTTGCTTAAGTGATCAGAGTAACTGATCTTTAGCTAAATGAATTTGCGTATAGAACATACGTGGGGACTTCCTAAGGCTTCATGAGTTTTGCTAAATGTACTGTGTAGGTCCTGGACAAGTTAGGAATAAAACTTACCAATTCTAATGCAAACAAAAAAATCCTCTTGTCCCTGAGAAGCATAACTAAGCAAAACTAGTTATCTAATTTAGTTTTAATTCGTCTGAGGATAATTCCTTCATATGTGAAGAATAAACATATTCCTTTCCCATCTAAAGAATAAATCAGTGACAGGTAGAGAGTGTGTGTATTGCAACCCCCAGGATTCTTATTTCTGGGACTGCCTTTTACCTGATGCTTTGGACGCATTTTCACTGGCTTGAATTGAGTACTTGCCATCTGCTGTCAGCATTCACTGCTGAATAAAAGGGGAGGAAGGGGGAGAGAAAGTGAAATGAGAGATTGTGGGGTGGGTGAAGAGTGAGGAAGCTGGAAAAATAAGAGGAAACAGCTGGGAGCTAGGAAGTTGTGGAGGGACTTAATGTAAGGTCAGTAAAACAGCTTGCAGAGGACAGGGTCAGGCCTAGGGGTAAAAGGCTAATTAACTTCTGTCAACTAGTTGAGTAGAGCCTTGTGTGCTTTGTTTTGGAGACTAAAATTACTTCAGAGGAAACATCTAGATTCTCTGAATCTGATCCATTTTCCCTGTGTATCATAGTAAATTATTCACCAAGTCAGAATCTATCCTGCTCTCTAGGAATTGTCCTCTTTAGGTCTAGCAAAGAGCTTGCTGCCACAGTTCAGGCAATCAAGGGTGAAATGCTTCACATAGTATTAGTGGATAGCAGGTAAGCTTTATGTTTTAGTACACAACTTAAGGATTAAATGCTGACTACAACTGTTGTTTCAGTTCAGTTCAGTCGCTCAGTCGTGTCCGACTTTGCAACCCCATGAATCGCAGCACACCAGGCCTCCCTGTCCATTACCAACTCCTGGAGTTCACTCAGACTCACGTCAGGTTCCCTGCACCTGCTTATATACTGGGCCAGATGACTGACTGTAGAACTTTAGGCAGCTTCTGTAATAGTTCAGAGACTTCTCAGAGTCAAGAAACATCCTTAAAGAAGCAAATCTAGAGCTCGTGCCAGATCTTAACGCTGTTCTGGCCTTGTGTTGCCATCTCGGTATTGCTGTCTAGAGTGGAGCAACCTACCTAAAGCTTAGTCTAAGTTTTGTGATGCCACCTCAGTGTCTTAGGTCACCACTGCTCATGTCCCTCACTGAGGGAACATACTGAATAGGTTCCTCAAAACCTGCGTCATTATTTCCTGTTTCTTTCACTGTGAAGAATAGAGGGATCCTCAGCTGAAGATCAAATTGACCCAATGAGGCTTTTTTTTAATCTAGGCCAATGAAAGGAAGAGGAAGGAGCACCAATTCAGAAAGAGGGAGTCATAATATAAGATCCGCAATGTATTAACATGGTAACTCTTTGAAGACTAAGAGAAACAGAATCCTATTTGAATTCTGAACTATGGAGTCTGAGATGAAGACGAAATTGAGATGTTTCTATTGGAATTTGGGTAAAGAGCGTTTACTCAGTATGTATGTTCTTGCTCTGCCCCAGTGTTCACAAGAGCATCTGGACAGGCATTAACAAGCACCATTTTTTAATTTTTTATTTTTTTGCAAATGGATCATTTTTTCGGTAATGGAGATAAATGACTGCTAACTCAATGTGTGTAGTGTCATTATATCCCCGTTTTAAGCGGTGGAATATATTTGGGGTGGAGGCTATACCACTGGAAAGAGCTTTTCCTTTGTACCAGCATGCCTGCTTATGTAAGGATTTATGTTTTTGACTATTAGCATGATGTCACTGAACTAAGCTTTCTAGTTTGGTTCAGGCCCACAAAGTTTGTGTGATCTGTCAACTTTTTTCAAGCTCAGCCATCACCCTGGGCTTGGGGCATCTGAGGGCAGGGAGGAACAGGTGTCTAAAGGAGAAATGCTGGTGCCAGAGAGTATGTTTTCCAGTTGTATTAAATTTCTTACTTGGTGTATTTTTGACCTGTCTTAGTTTCTTTCCTTCTTGTGTCTATGCTGTTTTACTTGCTATCTGTTGCATGTCCTCTGTCAGCCATTCAGGAGTTGTAAAATGGAAGGTATCTCTGCTCAGATGTTTTATGGGTGGAACTGATGGGTTAAGCATGGTTTGTAGCCTCTTCTTTCAGAAAGAGTAAAGGTGATAAATGTGTTACCATGGCTTTGGATAGGTTTTGGGTATCTGGGGCATATGGCTCTTAGAAACAAATGAGTATGTTAGGACCCTCAACTACCAGTAGGTCTTACTAGGGAAATGGGTAGCTTTGTTCCCTGTCCCTTTGTTCTCCGTGACTATGTTCCAGCTGTTAAGGGATTTAAATAGGTATTTAGGGGGAAGAAAAGTCTTTGTTGTTTCCCCTTCCTCACCTTACCAGTTAAGACAGAAATAACTAGTGATGACACTTTAGGTGGTGGAATTGAAACACAAACCCAACTCTGACCACATGGGCCACAGGCAGTTGGCTTAAAGCCCTTAGTGTGGGGAGGTGGGAAGGGCAGATTAACTTCTGCTTTCTTCTCAGAGAAGCTTGGTTGTTTTTGTTTGTGTGTGGGGGGGGGGTGCAGGGTGGAGACGGGAGGTGTTGGTGGGGTGGTTGTTACCTTTGGTTTGGTCTGGTGTGTGTCCTTTCTCTTCAGTTGCATTGAGGCTGTTAAAGGTATCATTTCTCTAGCTGATAGTTTTGGTAAATATTGCAGTCTTGATTTTTACTAGTAGATCTGTTAGCTCCAGCTTTCTTACATGAAGCATTAGTTCTTAACTGCCAATTTGAAGCTGCTCCTAAGTAGATGGTCTCTATGAAAAGTTTTGGATTTGATTCGGTGTTAACTTTCTAATGTTTGCTAAAAGTTGTCTTTGGAAATGCTAATCTTAATAGGTCTCTTCCTTTGTCATGTGTCATTAGCCTTTTGACTGTTTACCTTAGGGCTCTTTGAGGGAGGGG
>NW_011494889.1:8551096-8553710 GCF_000754665.1 Bison bison bison
AAGCTTTTTATACACATTTCTCCTTCAGTCTACATTTCTCTTTTATCCACAATCCTATCTGTGAGGTAGGTATTTACTTCGTTGTCATTTTCCAGATGAGGAAATTGAGGCCCTGAAAGATTAAGTTACACGTTATACACATTGGGGCAGAGAAGGTGGGAAAGAACCTGAACAGGGTGGGAAATAAAAACCTGAATTTTATTTGGGTGGATGTAGGCATATGTGGAGAAGGCAATGGCACCCCACTCCAGTACTCTTGCCTGGAAAATCCCATGGACGGAGGAGCCTGGTAGGCTGCAGTCCATGGGGTCGCTAGGAGTGGGACACGACTGAGCGACTTCACTTTCACTTTTCACTTTCATGCACTGGAGAAGGAAATGGCAACCCACTCCAGTGTTCTTGCCTGGAGAATCCCAGGGACAGGGGAGCCTGGTGGGCTGCCGTCTATGGGGTCACACAGAGTCGGGCACGACTGAAGTGACTTGGCATAGCATAGCATAGGCACATGTACTTTTCTTTTTTCTTTTGTCTTAGACACCAGGCATTTCAGTTAATCATCATATCTGGAGGTAACACCGCTGATGCACTCACTGAAAGTTGTTTACAATAATCAAGATGAATTTATTATCTTTAGACATTGCTATGTTTTGATTGGGCCCCAGTATGGTCTGTGGAAGCAGGCTTGAGGAGAGGGGTTCATTTTGTTTGTAGTTAAAGATTCTGTCTGTCCTAAGGATGGAATCTGATCTTCCTAATTTCATTATATTCTTCAAAACAGTTGGAGCTGATTTTTGAGTACTCGTTCCAAACTTTTGGATAGTTTCTTTGGAATATAGCCCAAGATTTAACATTTCATCTGAATTTAAAAGATTGTTCATTTTTCTTTTTAAGGGGAAAGAAAAATCGGAGCAATTGGGAATTCTGGTTTCATCTCATGGGTAGAAAAATGAGCCATTTACCTCAAGAAAAGTGAAACTTCTGAATCCCGCTCTTCCATAATGAGAACTAGACGGTTTTCACTTGACATCTACTTTGTGGTAGTGGGGAACCCCCTCTCCAGAGGTTTTTGAGAAGGATTACTAAAAAGGGTTTTCTAGATTCTGGGGAAAGAAGTTCAAGAGAGTCCAGCAACACTGTCATTAGAAAAATGGTCTTCATCCAGTGCTAGTCTTAGAATCCTGAAGCTTCATTTTCAGCAGTTTGAAAGGCAGCAAAGTAGGAGAGGCTGTACAGGGGAGGAGAAACACTGAGGAGAGATGTAGTACAGAGACCTTGAAGTCAGTGTGTTAAGACAGGAAAGAAGCAGAGACCTGCATTCACTGAATGAAAACCAAAGAATGTGCAGTGTCTCAGGTCAGAGCCAAAAGGTTTTAGTTTACCTAGTTAATTTCTTAGGTTTACATCTTGGTTCTTTCCTTATCTTATATGTATATATAAGCTTAGGCTTCCTGAACCATTTTATTTCTCTTTGCAAAAGAGACTAATGGACATTTTTTAGCAGACGTAAAGGGCCACTGTAGCAGTTTAGCTGGAGTGTAATCAGAAACTATTCATTTTCTGTCCCCTCCTGTCCTAGGCTGACTGGTTCCCTGATGTGTTACCTGCTTCTGCCACTGATTGAAACTGCAGAACTTCTCATTCGTCCCCAAGACTTCCAGTAGGGAATCAGCTCTAAAAGAAACCAGACCAACGTTTGCCAGCCCCTGCATTCTGGTGACTGAGGAGAGGAGAGTGGGCAGCGGGTATACATGTGTAGTGGATGGAAAAGAAACACAGACTGTCAGATTACTATGCCTCTTCAGTTTCTTTTACCAATCAAATTCCACAACCGTATTATTTTTATTGTGTATGTATGGGGGAAACTGGAGATGGTGACCTTGATTAGAATGTGACTTAAGAGGAATAAATGGAGGGGATAAGATAAGAGAGTCAATTGTGAAAGATGTTGAAGTCTTGAAATAATGTGACTGAGGATTTTTTTTTAAACCAGAATTTATTAAAAAAAAACTGACAGAGCCTGCCCCCTCATTTCCCGCCACAGGAGACTTAACAGGACCGGAGGCAATTGTTTAATAATAGCCTGTCTCTGCTATTCCCAATAGCTACCTCTATGTGAGGAATGGATAGAATACGTTCAGGGCATCATCATGCAAAGCCCCAGTAGCAGTGACGCCTACACGGAAGACTTGGAACTGCAAACAGAGGCCGGGGTCACCTCAGTGACATCTGACGCTGTCCAACCAGAAGTTCGATTTTTGTTTGGGGCGGGGGGTTGGGGGAAGAAGCAGACTGTACTAAAGAACTAAAACAATTTCTTGTCTATAGTTTCTCTTTAAAAAAAATTTGGGGGGGCGGGAGAGGGGGGTGTTAAGTAGAATTTCACATCGTATCTGAAGTTAGGAGGAGGATGGGGAAGCTCAGCCCTTCACCCAAGAATAACCCAGTAATGACACCTCTGCGCGTGGGAAGTGTTTCCTTCTGCACAGGGAGGATCTGAGGCTGCACCCCAGTGGGATTCCCTGCTTGAGCTGGAAGGCCACTCAAGAGATGCGTGTTGCGCCAAGAGTGCGGAGGTTTCGCTGGGATGAAATACCAGCCGGGAGAGACACTCCAA
>NW_011494889.1:8554421-8554809 GCF_000754665.1 Bison bison bison
GCCCGCCCCGGCGGAGCGGGGCTGCTGAGGGGAAAGGAGGCGGCCTCGCGGGGCGCGGGGGAGAAAGCAGGCCTCGGGGTGACCCCCGGGCCCCCCCAGCACACACACGCACACGCACACACCCTTCGCTCCCGCCCCGGAGGGGAAGGGAGGAGGCCGGCCGCTGTCACCGCCCGCGGCCCGGAGAAAGGAGGGCGCCGGGCCGCTGGAGAGCGCGGTCCCCTTGGCCGCGGCGCGCCGGGCCGGGGCCCACGCCGTGGGGTGAGGGGGTCCCCGGGTCCCACTCAGTCCCCCCTACTTGGTCTGTCTTTCGCTCGTTCTCCGTTCTTTCCGCCTCTCTCTTTTTGTGCGTGTGTTGACTTTCTGACACCCCCCCCTCCCCGTCCCT
>NW_011494889.1:8555147-8571895 GCF_000754665.1 Bison bison bison
GGAGGCCCCACCTTCTCCCGGGGCGCGCTTCTCTCTCGTCCCACCTCGAGCGTCTCCTCCAGCCAAGTGGGGGAGACGGCAAGTGGAGAGAGCAAACAAAGTCCGCTTACAAAGCCCCCAGATGAGTCATTCGTGGGGTGTTGGTCTTCATTTTTTGCAAGAAACTTGAAGGTGACTGTGGCCGATATGTTGGCAGTCCTCTTGTCGGCCCACTTGAGGTGGGGACCCCTATTTAGAAGACCGAGAACTTTTTCTTTTTCTTTTTTTTTCCCCTGCTCCGTTTCTGTTTGCAAACGAAGCACTTGGTGGGCAGTAGTAATGAGCTCACGGGGAAACTTCGGAACCGGAGGCTAGGAAGCTCGTCACTTTAAGTGCGTTCTTCCCGCCTCTTTGAGTTATTTTCCTTCTTTGAATAACTTCGCGAAATCCCAAACGCGTAGCCTGGGTGCTTGAAACCTTTTGTGACTAACCAAGAACGGATGCAGAATTTTCAAAATTAATCCTCCCAGCCCCTGGACCCATCCCAGTGGAGTTAATATAGGGAACTGGATAATTCAAACGTTTCCTATTGTGTTAGAGATGGTTTATTGTTTGAAGACATATTCTTTAGAATGTAATTTGCTTTTTAAATAATTGTTGTATTATATTCAGGCTTCTTAAAATTGAGCATACTCAAAATTATGGAATTCACTAACTTGGCCTTTTTCTCATTCTGATCTAGTATTGTTTTAACGTGCTTTGATGCGCTTGATAATGAGATAAGTCAACTTAAAAATGCATTGGAAAAGAAATGATATATAACCAGCTTGCATCCAGGTTGGTGTGAAGGTGGCAAGTGCCCTCTTGAGAAAAAGCTTTCAAACGGTCATTTTAAAATATGGGGTTAATGGGCCACTGAAGTGATTTCCCACATGAGGAATGATTTAGATGTACCGTATTAAACATGCTCTCTCTTAATGGAGATTGGAAGAAATTGAGAGTTCTTTATGTAAAAGAAAACCCCCTAACTGATTTTTTGGAAAACTGTTGAAAAATCTTTTGGAATACTTTCATTATTCTTTTCCTGGGGAAAGCAAATGCCAAGCATTTATTGATCAACTTTTTAATTAGATTTTATATTATTTAATTTTTTTCAGCTATTAAAATCTTTTTTTCCACCTGATGGAGAAGTGTGAAAGCTAATATTTGATCCTGGGCTTGGCAATGTGTGCAGTGATAATTTAGAGCCGAGGACAGTTGAATGGGTAAAGAGAATATTTCAGTCTTTTCTCTGGAAAGGTATGAATAGACTTACTCAGTTCCAGTTTTAAGTAATTTTCACTGGGGAAATGGAGAGGTGGACTCTCTTGTTGTTTCCTGGAGCATCCTGTTGAATTTATATTTTAAAACAATTTTAATACCTGCTTGCTTTCCAGATAACCTGGTGGAAAGTGAAAGCCATAGCTGTTAAAATGTTTGATGGATGATTCTCCCAACAGGACATTCAAGATATGACTCACTGATGCTAATTTCTTTCAGTACAAAATCTTTTACCCTCTGGCACTGGAGATTTCATGGTGCCATATCCTACCACCCTGGGTGATGAAGTAACATTTCTGTTTTGTTTTTGCCAGCCCCATAAGAAAGCTTGGGCAGGGTTTTAAAAAAGAAAAAAAGCTTTGCTATTGAAAGAGATGGGAGATAAATTTTGGTTTGATGATGCTAGTCAAATAAAAGTCTACGCAGAAGTTATATATTTTTAAAAATCACCTAACTGAAGGCAGGCCATGGTTGTTATTTTACTCTGTCTCTTCCCCAGAGAACAAGTTGGGGAAACCCAGTTCCCCTCTTAGAAGGCTTCATATAGAAGTGTGGGGATCCTAGGAATCCTCAGAGAGTGATTCCCGTAGTGGTCGAGGCATTCTACAGCATTTCACCCGAGAAGCAGGGACCTGGTGTGACCCTCGTGTGAGAGTGAGCGTCAGCAATGCTGTAAAAATACTTTATGTTGCCACAGACATCTGAATTGGTAAAATGGCAGTAAGTGCTTTTAGTACTCCCTCGAACTCACGGCTGTTTAGATTGAGAAATGCCTCTGAACACTATAAGTCTGAGCTTTGTCCAGAAGATTTGCGTTTCCTAGTATCTGATCTGATAGCCTTTGAAATTGTGTATCTTGAGCTATCTTCAGCTATTAACTTTTTATATACTATATGGAAGCTTGGGTATCCTACAGCCAGGTTGGAGATGGGATAAGATTAGAGTCCAAAATCTGTAAAAGTGTCTACTGAGGTCACATGAGTAGATCCTGAAAATTATAGGAGCTCCCTAAATTAAATTAAAAGTGGACTGTAGTTCAGTATGAACACTAAGTCCAGAAAGAGAACTCATAAGTAAGCACACAAGGAAGATTCAGTCACAATTATTAAATTGAAAATGGTAACTCAGTAATATCTCCTGATGATTTAGGGGAGTCTGGTTCTAGGCTTAGTTAGCTATTGTGCTGCTATCAAGTAAATATGGGGCGCTGTGGTAGATGTTCTTATTCATCAGAAGAGCTGTGTGAGTGAGTGTGTCTTGTCTGTCTCCATGGTTTTTTCTCCTTAATGGAGTGAACTGTAGGACTTGGAATTATAGAATACGAAGGGTAAATAAGTGTCTGGAGTCTCTAAGATGATGGGATGGACCCTTCCAAAGATGTTGTATGCTTAAAATATTTGGAACTCTTACCTCTGAGTGCATATATCCTTTTAGGATTATAAAACTCAAGCATAGGGGCTCAGGGTTACTGTCAAGAGTTTCAAAATTTATGTTGATTGAGTACAACATATTAGGAAGAACTATTTCAGGAATTTTTTTTCCCATCATTTCCTAAATGTCTATCAGTATGGAGGTATGGACAGTTTTGGAACAATCAAATCCAAGAGAGTAATTGCTCATAAATACCAAGAACCTGATCCACAATGAAATGTTGGTTTCAGTGCAGCTAAAGGAAATTTCCAAACAGTGTCCAGCCCCCAGTTTTGGAGGAGTGGAAAGCACTTTATAACAGCAAATATCCGATACTTTAACAGGACTTAAAACCACTAGAGGAGAAGGAAATGGCAACCCACTCCAGTGTTTTTGCCTGGAGAATCCCAGGGATGGTGGAGCCTGGTGGGCTGCCGTCCATGGGGTCGCACAGAGTCGGACATGACTGAAGCTACTTAGCAGCCGCAGAACCACTAAAAGTAGATGAAAATGAAAGGAGTTTAAATTATTTATATCTTGTTTTCTCTTACTAGTTTGAGTTTAGGGTTTGAACTAGTGTTGCTGAAGGATGAGGTGAAATGAACTGAAAAACAACTGGCAGGTGTCTGCTGGGGGCTGCCTTCACAGATACCTTCAGGTTTCATTTCAGCCAAATCTTTTAGTAGAACTAAGTGAAAACCTCAAAAGTAAACTTAACAGCTAGCATGTATATTCAGAGAACTAGTGCCTGTCTTTTCCTAGGTAAAATAAACAAGTAGATGATAATATGCCTGTATGTGTATGTGTGTGAGTGTGTGGTTTGTGCATCACTGCAGTAAGGTGCTGTTAAAGACTTAGTCTGAAGTGTAATTTTTTTGACAAGTTATTTAAACTTGGTTTCAGCACTGACAGACTAACGCAAACTGATTTCGTCAGCTGGTATGTCCCTTATGAACCAGGGTGGTGTGTAGTTTAGTCAGCTATTTGAAAGCAAGATCACTGTCAGCAACTTATTTGCAAAAGTTTTGTGTCTGTGCAGTGATTTTAAATGCTTTGTAATGGGAGCTCTGAGAGTAGCTAGGTAGTTGCTGGATCTCTGCCGCAGAGAGTAGCTTACAGGGTCATTGATTGTTTCTTCTGGTCTCTGTTGTCTGAAGCATGTTGTATTTTGAGGGTCGTTGCGAGAGGCCAAGTTTCTGAAGTGTGAATGTTTGATTTTAGGCCCATGAAGCCTCCCATCACCAGCAGCAGGCAGCACAGAACAGTTTGCTGCCCCTTCTGAGCTCTGCTGTGGAGCCCCCTGATCAGAAACCATTGCTTCCAATACCGATAACTCAGAAACCTCAGGCTGCTCCAGAAACATTAAAGGATGCCATTGGGATTAAGAAAGAAAAGCCCAAAACTTCCTTTGTGTGCACTTACTGCAGTAAAGCTTTCAGGGACAGCTATCACCTGAGGCGCCACGAGTCCTGCCACACAGGCATCAAGCTGGTGTCCCGGCCAAAGAAAACCCCCACCACGGTGGTTCCCCTCATCTCCACCATCGCTGGGGACAGCAGCCGAACTTCGCTGGTCTCAACCATCGCAGGCATCTTGTCCACAGTCACTACATCTTCCTCGGGCACCAACCCCAGCAGCAGCGCCAGTAGCACAGCTATGCCCGTGACCCAGTCTGTCAAGAAACCCAGTAAGCCTGTCAAGAAGAACCACGCATGTGAGATGTGTGGGAAGGCCTTCCGAGATGTGTACCACCTCAACCGGCACAAGCTCTCCCATTCGGACGAAAAGCCCTTCGAGTGTCCTATTTGCAATCAGCGCTTCAAGAGAAAGGACCGCATGACGTACCACGTGAGGTCTCACGAAGGCGGCATCACCAAGCCCTATACCTGCAGCGTGTGTGGGAAAGGCTTCTCCAGGTAGTCGCTTTGCTTTGTTTCTTTGGTTGTTTTTTTTCCTATTATGGTATCAGTACAATCTCTAGATCTAGAATGTTTATGTGAGGTTAGATATGTGCAGGCCTGCCTTATTAGAGGAGATTGGTGACAGATAAAGTATTATACCTCCAGGGCTAATTCCAGTTAGGTGTGGTTGACAAGTGTGACATAGGGATTAACTAATTATTTCATTTAAGAAGTGCCTTGGTGGACTCAGGCCTTTATTCAGCACATCAATACTTCTTATCACTGCAGAACCAGTGCTTTTCAGTTCAGTTGGGTGACTGGTCATGAGGTTCACTGCACAAATCAAGGAAACATATCCTGGAAGTTGGGACGACCTTGGATACTCTTAAAACTTTTAAGAGAGCGTGTTTTTCCATTTCTCTGTGGTTACTAACATTTCACTAATTTTCATTTGTAAAGGCTTTTTAAAGTTAATATTAATAGCAGTTGTCTCTGGCAAGTGTTAGTAAATTTTGGGTATTCTGTAACTGTAAAGAGTCAAGACCTAGAATGATTTGATGTTGACTAGAAGAGAAAATTAACAAGTAAAGGACTAAGACTTTTGTTTATGGTAAGAGAGGTAAGGAGGCTTGCACTGGGGGATGGGGGAGTTGGTAATTCTGCTAGCTTTCTTTAAAATGCCCCCCACCCGTATCTGCCAAGCATGTAAACATCCCAGTAAGTAGCATTTCTCTATGTGTGTTCCATTACATCTTCTGTTGAAACTCTCTCTTTCACAGGCCTGACCACTTAAGCTGTCACGTAAAACATGTCCATTCAACAGAAAGACCCTTCAAATGCCAAGTAAGAGTTAAAATGACTTATCCTTAGTGTAGCACTTAATGCACATTATCCAGAAGGTCTGAGCCAATCAAATCTCACCATTCTTGAGTAGTCTTAAAATCACTGACTTGAGTAAATGTGGTCCTTTTGAATTCTAGTTTTATAAAACATAAATGACAGCTTCAATTTCTGGGAGGCAAGATCATTTAAAAATGTAACTAAATGTTGTTTTTGTTAAGCTACATTTCCTTTTTCTTGGGCAGCAGTGTTTAGTTATAAGAAAAAAATGTATTGTCTTGCAAAGGTCACTGTGTATTTGAAATGAATGAAGTGCTTTAAATTAGTTTCTGGGCTGATGGTTGAGGTGGTTTTAACTATAATAGAAGAAAATGGGAATGTTTTCCCAAATGTAACCACTTACTGGATTTTTGTCTGCTATTGCCACATTGGAGCATTTTTAATGACATAAATTGTGGTAATGAAAAGTTTAAGAATCTTAATGAAACGACTGTGTTAGGTGTCAGTAATTCTGTTTTTACGCAGAAAGTCTTTTTGTGCTCCTTTTAGTTAAATTTGTTAATAACTGATTTTATTAAGTAAATGATATGAATTCTAAGAAAAATCCAATTGGAGGAAGGAGACTAGTGTCATTGAGTGAGTACCTGCTATGAGGCCGTGGGCCAGGCTCTTAATCTACCAGTAATTTTGTGAGGTAGGTATTACCTTCATTTTACAGATGAAGTAAATTATAGGTTAGCTAGCTTGCTGAGTATTACACTGTTTAGTGAGATAGGAAGCTGGATTTAAATCCAAGATTGACTTGCTCTACAGCTCACATCTTTTCACTACTCGTTTGATATTTTTTTCTTTCCCTCAAAATGTAAGAGTCCAAAATTGACCAGGTGTTTTGAGTACAGTTTTATGTCAGACATGCAATTAAAATCCAGCTGATTCAGTCTGCTTGCTTACCTGGGTAGGGTAATACCTTAGAATATAACGTACTTTAAAATGAGTAGAACAGGATAGTCTATATTTAAAAAAAGTTTTCCTCCCTCATGCAGACATGCACTGCTGCCTTTGCCACCAAAGACAGGCTGCGGACGCACATGGTGCGCCACGAAGGCAAGGTGTCCTGTAACATCTGCGGGAAGCTCCTGAGCGCAGCGTACATCACCAGCCATCTGAAGACGCACGGGCAGAGCCAAAGCATCAACTGTAACACGTGCAAACAGGGCATCAGTAAAAGTAGGCAGCGCCTTGGCTCGCATTTCTTGTTCTGTTGCAGATCGATGGGAGTATAGGTTTTTTTCCCATAATATATTGAAGATATTTTCACTTGGGTTCTCAGGACTGTATTAATATTCATCTTGTTTCCTCCTGTCACTAAAGTACACAAGTACGCATCAGCAGAGAGTGTACGTTAGTGTTGGAAATAGGCTTAACGTGCATGTGTACAGACAACACTGATAAACTCTCCACTGATTCTGCCTTTACTCCTGCACCGTCTACTAATAATACCCATGTTCGAGGAGCACAGTTTCCCTGCGGCTGTTTTTCAGTGTGTTCCTTCTTTCGGAGTTTGAATAGAAAGCTTTAGTGTGTGAGAATTGTGGCAGAAGTGCCTCCTAACTCCTGATTACATTAATAGCATGTCCTCAATAACCTAAAGATAAAAGCAGTGTTAAATAATTTTACTTTCCAAACCCAAATCTATACAGAAAAGGGATATCATATCCCTTGGAATGTTTAAATGCTTTGCTTACCTTAAATTCAGAGCCGAAGATAGACTATTCCACGGACCTGTGGATAAAATTCAGTACTTGCATTTACCCAGGCTTTTTCTTTAAGATCTCCCTAACCACCAGAAGAAAGTGTTTTCCTAATTCTGTATTCTGTTATATATGTGCTTTATGTGGCAGAAACATCAAATTCTCAAAATAGCTGGCCAAAAGTGAATAGGAAAGAATGTTAATGTGTTTTAATGTCATTTGTTTTTGCGTGTTTGTAAGTATGTTGGGTTTATTATCTAGCATGTCAAACTTTGTTAATGTACATTATTGTGGTAAATAGCTTAAGTATATTAGATATTTTGATGAGCGTTAATTATTCCATGCTAATATTACCCAAGTTCGATTTTGAAAGATACTTGGTTTTTAATGTAGCAAAGAATTCTTTTATATTGACTTTCCCTAGCTTTCTGGATTTTTTTTTTATTAATTTATCTATTTTGACCAATAGAGACATAGCTGCACAAAAGGTGTACTAGAGTAAAAAAAGTTATTGGGTCAGATGATAAAGATCATGGAGGCGTGAGGACTCAAGGTATCTAAGTTTTGGATTTTGGAAAAGTAGCCCACACTTTTTCAGGGTAAATACGGTGTTTCTGGTTTGTCTTTGGAGTAGCATGCATGAGTGAAGAGACCAGCAACCAGAAGCAGCAGCAGCAGCAACAGCAGCAGCAGCAGCAGCAGCAACAACATGTGACAAGCTGGCCAGGGAAGCAGGTAGAGACATTGAGACTGTGGGAAGAAGCTGTCAAAGCGAGAAAGAAAGGTAAGATGAGGTGTCCATTGCCCGCAGCGTGGCTAGAAAAGTGTTTGCATCTAGTGTATGCCACGTAGCAAAGGAAAATAGCCACAGCTCAGAGAGTCCTGCTTTATGGAAACACTTTATGGAGATACTCTATGCTGGGAAGTATCTGGTTGAGTTACTAGCCGCAAAGCTTCTAAGCTTCTGGATAAAGTTTTCTTTTTCCTAGGAAATAAAAATTCTCAGTACTTCTTATGTTCTTTCTTTTGATTTACTTTTCCTTACAAATTTGGAGCCACATTTGGTACTTTGCTGTATACGCTCAGAGTTCCTTTTTATGTTCTTTTTATGTCAGCCTCCATGTATTAAAGGCTCCTTTTTTTTTTGTTTCTAAAATATTCTCCCTCTTAGAGGTAGATGAACTATCCTTCTGTGTACATAAGTTTGTTTTCTTACAACTGTGCTATTTTGTGCTTTTCAGAGTTGTTTCTGAATTGTATTATTTTGTATGTGCTTCAGACTCTGTAACGCCAGTGTCTTTTCTCTCAGTCTCACCCTTAATTTCTTTCAGTCTGTCACTGGGGCTGGCGTTAGCTTAACATGTGTGTACTTCAGTTGATAGTGACTTGACTGTAATTGTTACTGAAATTTTGAGAATGGTTTGCTTTTCTCTCATATATATCTTATAAAGAAGCAGTTGGAGTATCAGTTTTCAGCACAGCTTTTTAACTTAGTAGCTGTAGCTTTGGTTGTGCAGCCATTTCAGTTAAATCATTTGGTCAGAGTATCATCAGCCACAGGACAGAGTCCTCAGTTCCTTTTCCCTCCCTCTCCCTTGTCGTGTCTTATTTTAAATTCCTGAGGAATCCCCTGCATGTGGGCTCTGCGGAATCCCTCTGCTGTGTAGCTTCTTCTGTCCTCTGCTTTCATGTAGTGCAGCTATTCCCTTCCTCTCGGATCCCTTCTGAGCAGCCTGTGCTTGGATAAAGATAAAAGGAATAGCATTCTTTTTCATGCATCAGCTGGCATTGGCGGGCTTCCCTGGTGGCTCAGAGGTGAAGCATCTGCCTGTAATGTAGGAGACACAGGAGACACGGGTTCAATCCCTGGGTCAGGAACATCCCCTGGAGGAGGACATTTTTGCCTGGACAGTCCCGTGGACAGAGAGGAGCCTAGTGGGCTACAGTCCATAGGGTCGTAAAGAGTCGGACATGACTGAAGTGACTTAGCACGCACTGGCATTGGAGGAAAAGAAGGGAGCAGTTCAGATAGGCTTTCCACTTGGTGCTGCTTACTCCTGTCTTCCAAATGAATATTGTCATTTTGATAAAATGTTTTGTGATAGAAGGAGCGGAGAATGGCGGATAGAGGAGAAAAATGTATATATGTGTATATGCCATGGTAATTGCATAGTGGGTTGAAAACATATTATGAAGGATATTTTACTCAGAGAAGAAATAAAAGTGGTTAAGTTACAGAAAAGGACAGGGTTAGTTTCAAAAGAAGCATGGTAGGGGAGGCAGGGAGATGGTGGACGGGGAAGTGGAAATCCACGGGCTCCAGCAGGAGGAGAATGTTTTCAGCAGTGCTGCCATCACCTCAAAAATGAGTTGGTTTCTGCCTCATTCTTTCTTTCTTTCTGCACTCTTCTGTTTGGTATTGTATTTCAGTGTGATTGCATAATAAGACTCAGTTGTTTAGCTCATCTTCTGATCTCCATGAAACAAAATGCTATTATAGTCCCATTTGTAACGTGAATCTCTTTGGAAATGGCCACTGGTGTTAGAATCTTCTGTGTTCATGTGAGTAAATGTCACATTTTGGGGAGAAGAGACTCCTGACCTGAAAACCTGAACTTGAATCAGCACGTCACTTTTAAATATTGGGTTTAAATAAGTTTCCAAACGTGGATGACAATCAGATCATCATTTCAGGGGCTTCTTAGATGTATAGATTTCCCAGGTTCTGTCTAAATCTCAAGATTGAACTTCTTGGGGAGCAGTTTTTTGTTTTTTTTTTTTTTAAGTGCTCCCTAGGTAAATGATTGTGATCATCAGCCAGGTTTGGGAATCCCTGATAAGGAGTGTGGAGCAGTGCCAAGGGTACATCATGCTCATCAAGGAAGTGCTGCTCATTGACTCAAGGGTCCACCTGAGACGATTTGAGCCAATGTGGCATACGGGCAGACCTCCATCTTTAGTCTCAAATGCATTTCGACAACCAAGTCACAGCACCCCCATCCATCATCTTACTGCTCTTTGCTGACACGCCAGCAGATGATGCTGAATTTTGGTTGAGGGGTGGAGTAGGGGGGTGTCACCCCAGAGGAAAGTTTTCCTTAAGAAGTGCTCAGGCTTTGCTGATGACAAGGACCACAATCCCCAGCTCACTGCAGGGTCTGCTAGCCTCGCTAGTCCCCTTTGGTATGGTTGGTGGTTTGTCTTATGTACAGTTAAATGACACTAGGGGTGAAGTAGGCGATTGTGTCAGTTTCAGAAAGAGAAAAATGAGAGGGGAGGAGAACATAAGCCTACTGAGGGATGCTTGTTCTTTCTTAACGTCATTGATAACTGCAAGCAGAAACAACAGGGTTATTTAAAATGATTTGTCTAAGACTGAAATAAACAGATGATTATTAAAATAGCTTGTTTTTCCATCCCTATCTAATGGATTTTTAAAACCTTAACAGAATGTGGCTTCACCTCTGAGAAAGCTTTAGAGTACATAGCATCGAGAACACACCTCTCTCTGCTAGTTACGTGTGCCTTATTAGAAGGTTTTTCCAATTATCCGTTGTGTAACCATCAGCCCAGCTCTGTGTAAGCAGGCTCTTCTAGCCTGGCCTGTGGGTGCCGGGCTCTTCCCTGGAAAGTCTGTAGAACTCAGTGGAGCCGCATGAAGCATAGTGATAATACTTAGCACTACTCGATACCTCTGCCTTGCAGAGTGCCTTGCAGAAATTACCTGATCTTCCAGCATCATTGTGAGGTAGGTAAGTAAATCTAAACTTGGAACCAAAAGCACCAAGGCTAAGCCAGTTTCCTCAGTCCTTGTGGAAGGCCCAGTGTCGGAAAAGAGAACTGCCCTCACGCTGGGATTCCTGGCCCCCAATTTTGTGCTCAGAAGGAGCCTCCTTTCCAGTTGACCATGGGGTAGAAAACTGTAATTTAACTTATTAAATGTTTGTCCTTTTTAATTAAAAGAAGTTGATTCAGAAACTGAATTGTGTTCACTGTGTTTAGAGTCTAAAGGCCCTTTTGTCTTCTTATTTTAGAAGCTGCTAACCTGTGCCAAACCTCCACGGCTGCTACGACACCTGTGACTCTCACTACTCCATTCAATATAACATCCTCTGTGTCGTCTGGGACTATGTCAAACCCAGTCACAGTGGCAGCTGCAATGAGCATGAGAAGCCCAGTCAATGTTTCGAGCGCTGTTAACATAACCAGCCCAATGAACATCGGGCATCCCGTGACTATAACCAGTCCATTATCCATGACCTCTCCTTTAACACTCACTACCCCCGTCAACCTGCCCACCCCCGTCACTGCCCCGGTGAACATAGCACACCCTGTCACCATCACGTCTCCAATGAACCTGCCCACGCCTATGACGTTAGCTGCCCCTCTCAATATAGCAATGAGACCTGTAGAGAGCATGCCTTTCTTACCCCAAGCTTTGCCTACATCACCACCTTGGTAAACAGTGTTATAAAATCAGAATATGGGATAAAGTAAATATTTACCAGCAACTTACTTTTAGTTTATTAAAGCAAAAAGTAAACCATGAAATTGGGAGATTTTATTAGTTAATAATAGTGTAGTAGCATTTTTCTCCAATTTGGCTGGGATTGTTCAAAGTAGGGTATGTATGTCACTTATCATTGGACCACTTTAGTTTAATCAGAAATTCCTTTTAGCTGACAGCATTGCTTAAACAGGATAGTAGTTGGCAAGATGAAACGTCAGAATTAAAACCAATCATAAAAAAGCAAAATCCATTTCAAAATAAAACAGCATTACTGTTTCTAATCCCAAGAAATCATTTTATTCTAAACACTAGCAGAGCTCTTCTCCCGATATGAACAAGGTGGATGGCTGATTTTAACCTAAAGTTCTAAATCCATGGATTGAGAGCTAGTGTAGAATTGTCTGTTTGTTTTTATGAGTAAATACATGCATTGTCATAATAAAATGCATTTCAGAGAATATGCATTTTACCTTTGGGAATATGTTAATTTCAGGCAGCATTCCCTATGGGAAAGGTGATACCAGCTCTGATATGCAAAGCATATGATAATTTATCATTCTAACTTCAACATATAATAGGGATTGTGACCTGATATTTGGAGATGTAAATATTGCTCAGCATACTAATCCTGATGAAATACAGCATTGTAGTTGACTTTTTTAAAAAATTAAAAAAAAACAAAAACAAAATATACACATTGTGTTTTGGTAAGAAAAGGCCGCAACTGGCGGAGGAGAAGTCAGGTGTGCGGACAGGCAGACTCCTAACAAACGGATGCCAGCGGGACTCCTGTTCAGGGGTCACGGAGTACTTCGAAACAGTTAAAATGTATTTGCTTTAAATTGGAAGACGCTGGAGGCACTGGGATGTGATATGCCCCTCTCTCTCCCAATCAGAGCCTGTTGATGTTTCAACAGGGAAAGATGTGTTAGTTGCTCACTAGAGTTTATGTCTTATATTAAATTGTATACAGTTTTTATTCTAACCACTAACTAGGTAGTATGCCCCTTCAGAACAAGCAGAGTCTATCTTTTTTTTTTTTTTTTTAATTTCACCTTCCGTTTCTTAATCAAGTATTGTGCAGATTTGTTCAACTTTGTAAATACGGACATCACTTTTTTTTTCCTTTGAGAAAACACTTGTATCAGCTTTGTGGGGTTTTCAGGGAGACAGCTGTCTGCACTCCCTGCAGAAACCCAGCAATGATTGTGCACGTTAAGACATGTGCTTTTTATTTCTTAGCAGGATGTTTTTATCTCTGTACATAAAGTAGAAACCAAAAGCTAGGGAAACAGATACTCTCCACCATCATGCCAGACATTAATGTTTTTAAAGCATTGTGTTTTTTAAAAAAATTACTAAAACCAAGATGCTGTGATTTTTTTTTTTTTTAAGTTGCAATATGTTTTTGGTTTTTTCCCTTTTTTAATCTTGCAGTTAAGAGAAATGGACATTAGTTGTGTTAATCTTGCAAACTGTTTGCAGGACTGACTATCAAACTGGATGACTTCCATTTATGCCCCACTGTGTCAGTTCAAGCATCAAAATACCTTGCGTCTGAGGCAGACTTCCTACATCAGGGACAGGTATCTGTGTGTCATTATACAAAGCAGTTCGAGGGGGTTGAACTACGTAGTGAAAAAATAAAATAAATAGTACTTAGTGTAAAATAATTTTATAAATGATCTTTTGTACTTTAGGACATTAAATTGTACAACTTTTGTATATATAAAAGCTTAGGAACTTTCTGTTTAGCAGGAAGGCAACACATTCCTACACTTTTAATGTATATGTTTGTTATAATGTCCATGTAAACATGCCCTCTGTTTGTGCCTTTTAATTAGTTTGTCTCAATAAACAAAATGTAGAGAAAAATATGTAGCTATGACTTTGTTACAACTGTTCCTATCCACAGTACCAAGATGGTTTGTTTTTAATATGTAGAGCATTATGTGTGGACTACTGGAAGGACTCATGTAGGGAAGGCCCATGCACGGCCCTGCTGAGGCCTGGATTGGGCAGATAGTGGCCACATTTGGAGGAAGCCCATGTATCCTGGCACGCAGCCCCAGGATGGGGTTCTGGCTCTGCTTAATGGGCCGTGTCGTCTCTCTCTGACTGAGCAGGCAATCCAGTCCTCCAGGATGGACACAGCCCGGCTTCCTCCACAATGGCCCAAGGAGCAGTCCTCAGTGGGGGCAGGTGTGGACCCTACCCCCAGGCTAGAGTGTGGTCGTCAGAACCCTGAAAGTATTAGTTCTTTAAAAAAAAAAAAAAAGATATATACTAGAATGATTGCTTTATCAATTCATTGTATAATAAACAGGAGTGAGACTTCATTGTATGACTTCAGTTAAAATGCTATTTTGTATGCATCCTTTATTCACTCAAGCTTGTCTGCAATAGTAAAGCCACGTCGTGTCTTCTTTTGGGAGGGAGAGTTGGCAGGATGGAGGTGGCAGTGGGCGGCTGAAATGGGGGCGGGGGTGGGGGGCGCCAAAGTCGGTTGTGGTGAAATTCTCCTGTCTTGGAACTGGAATTGAGTTTTGATGCTGATGAACTGATTCAACCAAGTGTTGAAGGCACGACGGCCGTCGCTCACAAAAAAGCAGAGTTTGTTTTTCTCTTCTGGTTGTAACCTGGTTAAGAGCGTCCCCTTTATCAGATTGGCAGCTAAAGAGTTGTATTAGATAATCCTCAAATCTGACATCCAGCCTGTTACGCTCTACGGCTCGCTTCTTGGCCTGCATTTTGCCTTTTATTGTATCCATTTCCCTCCTAAGGTGTGCTCCTAAACAAAGGTTTCTATGTAAGCAGATGGATGATTTTTCCTGTCAATACCAGCACTGTATTACTAACATGCAAAAACTGCAGATTTATTTTGACAAATTAAAGTTAACCAGTCACAAATGTTATGATGGATTGCTTAATACCTCAGAAGCTTCACCAGTTCACCATGATGATAGAGAAATTGAAGCACTTCTCCAGGTGTACACATCTTGATACTGGGCGGCAGAGAGAGGGAAGGACTAGTGACCCCTGGGCCGAGAGGGTGGGGCTGCACCAGGCTGGCTGCGGGAAAACTACTCCCCACCAGTCAGCTGAAGTAAAGTAAACCCAGAGAAGATGGTTTTAAAACTTTTTTTTTCTTATGCTCTAAATCCAGCTGCTTTACCTGAAGGGGGTTTTAGGTTGGGTTGCCTAATCACTTGTGTTCCACGAGGTTCATCAGATGTCTACTGAGTGCGAACAATGTGCCAGGCACTGTTAGGCAGTAAAGGGCATAATACAAAGATGTAAAACTGGTGGCTGCCTCCAAGAAGGCTGTTAAGAGAGAGGACGCCATGTTCCCAAGTGGCAGTATCTCCAGACAGCAGATCAAGATGCATCTGACACCATTTAATAAAAAGCTTTGGATACCTACATTTGTTTTGTATATGATTGAGGCTTTCCAAACTTCTTCTGATCATCGATTTTAGTCTCTTTATTGACCCAGTGAAAACAGCTGGAGCTTACGTTGCTTTTGTTTGGAATGGGAAGTGTCATTTCACTGAGTTGCTAGTTAACAGTGCTTACTGTCCAGGTGTTTCTGCTCTTCTCAGGGAGTCCTGCAGTTTGGTCCTCTCTGAAGAGACTTGGATTCAGGAGGTTTTCCCTATAGTATCCTCAAGTAACATTGGACTAAAGGACAGTCCAATGTGTTCATGAATTACCATTGAACTTTCCCCTCCCAACCCTAATAAAATCTGGCCTTCAGCTGTGCACTCTCTCCGTTTCCTCCTTAAAGAGTCCTGTAGCCTGAAAGAAGGCGATTTGTCCCCATCTGGGCCTATAAATCTCCCCCACAGCTAATCTGACCCTGGCAGATTACTGGATAATCTCCTTCCCCCCCTACCCTCCTGTCCTGTCAAAAAGGGGAGCCAGACCTCAGTGTGTTATGGTTCAGGGCTGAATACTGACTGAGCTTGTGCACTGATCTGGACTACAGCTTCTCTTGGCTGCTCACTTTCAGGCAGTCGAAGGTCCACGTAGTTCCCAAGAAAGAAATGGAGGGAGGGTTAGGGCTCTGCTTCGGGTCTGTGTGTGGTTAGCAGTCTGCTGGGACCACCCCACCAAGGGGTGGCTAGTCAGCTTTCGCCTTCCCAAGACAGGCTCTTGACTCATATCTTGGCCCTGGACCCTGAGGGTCAAGTACTCTTTCTTCCTTTATAAACCCTTGCCTGTCATGCTAAGGGAATGGATTTTCACACTTCAGATTCTGTATCACCTCTGACTTGCATCATAACGTCAGGAATTTTCTTCATCCCTGATGATCTTTAACTTGATATCCCACCTCCTTCCCAATCCTTAAACACCTCTTTGAAGAGTACAAAGAAGAACTTGAAGTCACTTACTGGAGTGAATCCTTTCTGCCCACCGTGCAGGAAGAATTGTGTGGAGTGTCTCTAAGTTTACATTGTTTATGGAATTTTCTCAAAGTGAGGTCCACCTGCATTTGGCTGTGTCAGCCCTTCCACCTGAATCTCATTTTTCCCCTCAGTACATCTGTAAAGAGCCTGGGTAAGAATTAGTAGGCTAGTGATAGACATTTGAGGACACCATTCTCTTCTGCCAGGGAGCGACTTGGCACAGCCGCTGGAGAGGATGAGAAGACCAAGGGGAAGGGAAAGAACATGTCCTTCTGGTGACTGTGCAGCGGCTCTGGCAGTCATTGCCTGGGTCCCAGGCTGGGAGCAGACGTGCCAGTTCCAGAGACTGCTTGTGCAGAGGGGAGCCAGCCCCGGAGACGAACGGGAAGCTAAATGTTGGTCAACCTTGTGGGCCACCAAAGCCACCACAGCTCTTATAGAGTCAGCCTAGATCCACTAGAGATCAGGCTCCAAAGAGCCTGGATCCTCAAGGCCTTTGCTCCCGAGCCAAGAAATTCCTAGCTTTGTTAGTGGTGGGAACAGAGCCAGAGGGAAATCAGCTTTGCTTATGAGGTGAGGGAGAGAAGGGAAACTGGGAACTTGGAGGTTAGAATGAGGCCCAGGGAAG
>NW_011494889.1:8572004-8585245 GCF_000754665.1 Bison bison bison
CTTCCTGTGGTGTGCCCCCCCACCCCCACCCCGCCCTTCCCTCTCCATGCATCTGCCTTGGGCTGGACGTGATTCCTCAGAGGGCCTGAGACAGGCTGTGAGGCCAAGCCCGCTGTGCCGATCTCAGCTCCAGTCAAGGGGCAGAAAAGAAGACATGCTCTTCTTGGTCAGAAAAAGGACAAAATCAGTAGCTGAAGAGAGAGGCAAGATTCAGATGATTTGTAGGGAATTCCTCCTGTGGTGGGCACTCGGGAGCCACTTCCAGCTGAGGAGGCAGGGAGCCACCTTCCTGGAATCCCAGAGCTTCATCTCAGAAGCGCAGGCCTTGACTCCAGGGTGGCCTGCCCCATGCAAGGGAAGTCCTGCCACTGTGTCAACACCAGAAACTTTGTGGCTGTCAAGGAGGTCTGAGGAAGAAAACCGGGGAGAGGGTGGCGCTGTGGAAAGAGGAAGGAGGAGAATCTTTGTATATTCTGTCCCTTAGGCCTAGAATGTCCTCCCACAAGCAGCCCGCCAACGCATGTGCTCTGTCATGAACCCCTGGATATTCTGCAAATCTAATGTTTCTCCCCGCGAAACCCTCCCTGTAACTTTTATTTAGACACTTGGTTCATTCCTCCTTGGTATAACAGGAGGAGTTGGGAGATATCCAAATAAAGTGGAGGTAGTCCAGAGCTCCACAGAAGGGAGGCTAGTTCTAAAGTCGGACTATATATTCCAGAAATTTTGCCATACCCCCTAAACCTCTGGTTCCAAATCTGTGGGACCATGGCACCCTGCTGCCGACTTGCCCTTGTGTATCAGTGGGTCCCAGTGTTTAGGAAGCCTGAAACAACAAGGCGCTGTGAACACCAAGCCCGGAAACAGCAGCCACAAGTGAGAGAGCCCCCTGAAGATTCAGAGCAGGGCGAGGCCTGTCATAAGCGACAGCTTGGGAGGTGCTGTAATTCAGGGTTGCAGTTGAGAGCAGGGGCTTTGAATCTGGCAGGCCTGGGGTGTAAATCTGGGCTATGCCAGTTGGAAATGTGTGACCTTGGGCAAGAGATGTAACCTCTGTGGCCCCAGTTTTCTCAGCTGTGAAGCAAAGAGGATAACAGTTGCAATATGGTAAAGATTTTGAAGATCTAATTCGTGTAAAGTGCTTTGTATAAAGCCTGATAGAGAGGTTGCTGCTGCTGCCGCTAAGTCACTTCAGTCGTGTCCGACTCTGTGTGACCCCATAGACGGCAGCCCACCAGGCTCCCCCATCCCTGGGATTCTTCAGGCAAGAACACTGGAGTGGGTTGCCATTTCCTTCTCCAATGCATGAAACTGAAAAGTGAAAGGGAAGTCGCTCAGTCATGTCTGACTCTTGGTGACCCCATGGACTGCAGCCTACCAGGCTCCTCCATCCATGGGATTTTCCAGGCAAGAGTACTGGAGTGGGTTGCCATCGCCTTCTCCTGATAGAGAAGAAAGAGCCTCAAATTCAATATCCCCCACCTGCACCTGGGCGTCCTATATCCTATGTAGTAACAGCACCATCAGTTCACTCAGAGGCACCAACTGCGTTCACCCAAAGAGCAAAGGAGCCGACTGCCTTCCTGCATGACTTCCCCATTTCAGACGCTGAGATTTTGAGGGTTGGCATCCAGCATAGGAACTGGAGTCTCATCTCAGGGAATGAGAAAGTTAGATGGGAGACACATCTAAACCGCTTCTAACTGAAGCCTGCCGAATATGTGGCAGGGAGGGCTCCAGTTACACCGAGGAAATAACCAGGCTGGGAGACCTGGAAAAATGTCAGCATGTGTGCCTCTCTGGGATGGTGCATCGTGCTTCAGAGAAGTCGTTCCTTCTCACTGCATTTACCAGCATTCGCCATATCCAAAGAAACTGGCTGTACAGTTTCCCTAGGCAACCGAACCATCGTAACAAAGAGTTTGTTCTTCTTATAGCTTGCTGCGAGCCTGGCACGGGCCTGACCTCCTTCCTTCCCAAGAGGAAAGGGAGGGCCACCACCTACCCAGGCAGGATGTGGGGGAGAAACCTGACATCCTTCGCAGACCTGCTCGCTCGCCCCCGAACCTGCCCTCATCGGCTCCACCTGCTCTCCTGAAGGTAGCCTGGACTCAGCGCTCTGAGAGGCGTCCTGCAGAGCGCGCGGAAAATGTGGCTTTTGCAGGGCTGGGTCTGTCCACCTACTGCAGTGCCCAAAGTCCGATGCCCTCCACAGTTTGGCCAAATCTACTTTGCCGGCCTCGTCTCCGCGATTTCCTCCCTGGGGTAGACTAGGGTTAGAGCCGGACGGGTGGGGAGCCGAGGCAAACAAACAACTCTGGGCGTGTCAGCCCCGCCCCGACCAGGGCACTGCCGAGTCGGGATTGGCTGATGTCGCCTGTATTCTGGTTGGTCGGGGGAGGGTGCTCATTCGCAGGGAGCGCGGCTCCACTCGGGCTGGAAGTTCCCAACGCTGCTTCGCTTTCTGCACTCTGCACAAAAGTTGTACCACCTTGTATGTAAACAGATAAAATCAAGTTCTCTAATGTGCCTCCGAATATAACGTTGGCCCCTTGAAGGATGGCCGAATCTGTCAGCTTGCTGTATCCTATTTCTAAATCACACACGTGAGGGTGAGTGGGGAGAGGCTTGCGGGAAGATGCTGGGGGCTGCGGTTTGTCTCCCCCGGGGGAGGCTATGGCTTACCTGGGGGCCGTTTGTTGGGTTAGCTTTTCAGAAGACGCATTTCCCCTTTCTATCATCTACACTTACACTTCACATTTCCCTGCCTTCTGTCGTGCTGTTCTACATGGTAGGGGTGCTTTTCCTTCTCATGTATTTTTGTTGCTCTTGTTGGTTTTTTTTTCAACTTTTTATTTTGTATTTGAGTATAGCCGATTAACGGGCTTTCCCGGTGGTTCAGCGGTGAAGAAACAGCCTGCAAGACAGGATGACCCAGGAGATGCGGGTTGGATCTCTGGACTGGGAAGATCCCTTGGAGTAGGGCATGGCAACCCACTGCAGTATTCTTGCCTGAAGAATCCCATGGTCTGAGGAGACTGGTGGACTACAGTCCTTAAGAGTCGCAGCACGACGTAAAGACGCAGTAGGGCACGACTGAAACGATGCAGCTCGCAGGCACACATAGCCCTGTCACAGTGTCTTGATGGTTTCCGGTGAAAACCGAAGGGACTCAGCTATACATATTCCCCAAACATCCTTCCCACCCAGACGGGCACAAAACATTGAGTAGAGTTCCATGTGCTATACAATAGGTCCTTATTGGTTATTTATTTTGAATACATAAATGTACATGACCTTCCCAAACTCCCTAACTATTCCTCCCCTCCCCCAGCCACAAATTCCTATTCTAAGTCTGTGTCCTTTTCTCTGTTTTGTAAGTTCATTTGCGTAATTTCTTTTTAGATTCCACATATAAAGGATGTCATACAATATTTCTCCTCTGATTGACTTACTTCACTCAGTATGACAGTCTCTAAGTACAACTGTGTTGCTGCAAATGGTATTATTTCATTCTTTTAATGGCTGGGTAATATTCCATTGTATGTATGTACCACATCCTCTTTATTCATCCCTCTGTTGATGGACATTTAGGTAGCTTTCATGTTTTGGCTGTTGTAAACAGTACTGCAATGAACACTGGAGTGCTTGCATCCTTTCTGTTTTTCCTCCAGATATACGCCCAGGAGTGGGACTGCAGAGTCATATGACAGCTCCATTTTTAGTTTTCTAAGGAACCTCTATAGTTGCTGTACCAATTTACATTCCCACCAACAGTGCAAGAAGGTTCCCTTCTCTCCACATCCTCTCCAGAACTTGATGTTTGTGAACTTTTTGGCGATGGCCATTCTGACCAGTGTGAGATGATATCTCATTGTAGTTTTCATTTGCATTTCTCTAATAACTAGCGATGTTGAACATCTTTTCATGTGCAATTTGGCCATCTGTACATCTTCTTTGGAGAAATGTCTATTTAGATTTTTGCTCATTTTTTGAGTGGGCTGTTTTGATGCTGTTAAGTGTCATAAACTATAAATTTTGAAGGCTAATCCCTTATCAGTCCTATTATTTGCAAATATTTTCTCCCAATATATGGGTTACTTTTTTTTTTTTTATGTGCTTAAATATTCTTGATCCCCAGGCTCTACTGGAAAAAAAGTTGATTGCAGGGCTTGGGCAGCAAAAGCCACAAAGTAAACCTGAAACAGCTTTGGAAAACTTTTATTTGGAAATAATTCCAAACTTACAAAAGTTGCAAAGGTGAAAATAGTACAAGAGACACCTTATACTCTTTAACCAGATTCACCTATTGCTAACACTTTATCCCTTACTTATTCACGTGTGTGCTCTATCTCTCTACATTTTTTTTTTCTGAACCATTCCATGGTTTTATACATCATGAACCTTCCCCCAAGTACTTCTCTGAAATTTTATACATTTACACTTATATAATACATTTATTTAATCTACAATCCATATTTCAGTCATGATCTGATTATGTCCTTGACAGCATCTTCACTCCTAGGACGAGGTCTAGTTTAGGGTCAGGTGTTGCATTTAGTTGCTCTGTCTTTTTAATCTCCTTAAACCTAGGCCATTTATATAGCTGGACTTTTTTTTTTTAATTACAGACCCCTGCTTTAAAAAAAAAAAATAGAACATTCTTCATTTTGTGTTTGTCTGATGTCCCCCATGATTACATTGATATTATGCATTCTCAGCTGGAATCCTGCCGAGGCAACGTCTCCTTGGGATATCATATCTGCAGGCACATGACAGCCTCTGTCCTTCCAAGATGACGACCACTCAGTCAAGGCGTTGCCTAGTTTCGCCATTGTATAATTATTGTTTTCCCCCTTGCAACTAATAAGAAGTCTGTGGAGAAGCACTTTAAGACCATTCGAATATCCTCCTCCTCATCAACACGTCCCCCTAGATTTAGCACTGATGGATGGTCTGATGTAGTCTTTACAGTGATGGTGAAAACATCTCTGTGCAAGAAAGTCAGGATGGGAATGTATCAAAGAAGATGGGATGTATCAGAAGAACACAGGAAAGACTTGCCTGGTGGTCCAGTGGCTAAGACTCCATGTTCCCAATGCAGGGGGCCCAGGTTAGACCCATGGTTAGAGAACTAGATCCCACATGTCAAAACTAAGAGTTCAAGATCCCACCTGCCACAACTAAAACCTAGTATATTCAAATATATAAGTTAATAGATATTTTTTGGGGGAGGGGGGGTTCCCTCAAAGCTCAGTTGGTAAAGAATCTCCCTGCAATGCAGACCCTGCGTTCTGGGTTGGGAAGATCCCCTGGAGAAGGGATAGGTTACCCACTATTCTGGACTGCAAGGAGATCCAACCAGTCCATTCTAAAGGAGATCAGTCCTGGGTGTTCATTGGAAGGACTGATGCTAAAGCTAAAACTCCAATACTCTGGCCACCTCATGCGGAGAGTTGACTCATTGGAAAAGACCCTGATGCTGGGAGGGACTGGGGGCAGGAGGAGAAGGGGACGACAGGGGATGAAATGGCTGGATGGCATCACCAACTCGATGGACATGAGTCTGGGTGAACTCCGGGAGTTGGTGATGGACAGGGAGGCCTGGAGTGCTTTGATTCATGGGGTCGAGAAGAGTTGGACACGACTGAGAGACTGAACTGAACTGAACTGATTCTGGCCTGGAGAATTTCATGGACTATAGTCCACAGGGTCACAAAGAGTCAGACCTGAAGTGAGCGACTTTCACTTTCAAATATTTTTTTAAAAAGAACATAGGAGTCAGCAAATGGCTAAATTCAGAGCAATCTATGCATCAAAATAAATATTAGTAACAATAATAATAAATTATAAGCTGTTGGGAATTCCCTGGCAGTCCAGTGGTTAGGACTCAGCACGTTCACTGCTGTGGCTGGGATTCAATTCCTGGTCAAGAAACTAAGATCCCACAAGCCATGCAGTGGGGCCCAAAATACATATACATATAATGTATAAATATATGTATATATTTATACATGTACATGTGCCTGCATGCTAAGTCACTTCAGTTGTGTCCGATTCTTTATGACCCTGTGGACTGTAGTCCGCCAGGCTCCTCTGTCCATGGGATTCTCCAGGCAAGAATACTGGAGTGGGTTGCCATGCCCTCCTCCAGGGGGATCTTCCCAAACCAGGGACTGAACCCGCATCTCTTATGTCTCCTGCATTGGCAGGTGGGTTCTTCACCACCAGCGCCCCACAGGAAGCCCATATATATACATATCTGTAGGCTCTTGAAAAAAGAAAGGATCCATGACTGCATAAGTAAACAAATTAGTGCATCCTGCTGCTCCTTGAACTCTCAGTTCTGCTTTCTGGCGAAGTGGTCCTGCAGTGTGTGCAGGGTCCTGCAGCTGTGCCCCTCTCGCCAGCTCGGACCAGCCACCACCATGTGACATTTCCCTGGGGAATGGAGCTGAACTGAGCCCCAAGGGGAGCCGGCCTTACAGCCTCAAGTGCGGGACCTGAGCTGAAGGTCTGGACCCTAGGACCCCATCTTGCCATAGGTCCTCGTGCCCCAAGGGGCTCAGCCCTGCTTGAGGGAGGGGTTTCTGTCTTTCTTTTTAAAGAGACACCTGGTGAGTGAAATCTCCTTCAAAGAAATCACTCAGCCCCTTAGGGTCCTCCACTCACCACCCTGGAACTAGCTGTGGTATGTACAGCTCTATCCAGGGAGTCTCTTCCAGTGAAGAAGACATTTTTGCCATTTCCCCTAGTGCCCAGAGCCCGGCACAGGGGCTAGAGGTAGTGTCTGCTTCCTCTCCTTCCTTTTCCTGGCCATTTACTGGTGCTCCAAAGGGTCCCTTCCCCAAAGCACAAAGGAGCCCTCCCCAGGACAGCAAGGCCCAAAGGCTCCTCCGCCTGTTGCCCTGCTGCCCAAGGCCCCCAGGCATATGCATCCTGCCCCATCCCCAACATCCTCCATGGATCTCCATCCTGGAGAGAATCAGATCTGAACATCAGGGTGAAATTGATCACAGGCAGGCCTCCTTGGAATGAAAGTGAAAGTCGCCCAGTTGTGTCCAACTCTTTGCGACCCTGTGGATTACACAGCCCACGAAATTCTCCAGGCCAGAAAACTGGAGTGGGTAGCTTTTACCTTCTACAGGGGATCTTCCCACCCAGGAATCGAACCCAGGTCTTCTGCAGTGCAGGCAGATTCTTTACCAGCTGAGCTACCAGGGAAGCCCCCTTGGAATGAAAAGCATGACAATAAGTTAAATTGTCATCATTCATGAAGTGTATCTGAGTGATAAGGAATAGACTTTGCAGCCAGACCACCTGAGCTCCTCTCCTGGCTCTGTGAAGAAACTTGGGCAAGTTACTTAATCTCTTTGCGTCTCAGTTTCCTAGAGTATAAACAGGGTCTCAAGCGTTGGAAGGCAGATTCCTAACCACTGGACCACCAGGAAAGTCCCTAGTTTTTGTAATTATCTCCAGGAGTACAGTGAAGTGCATGGGCTCCAGAGACACAGGCTGGGGCCATGTCTTGGATGATTGTTGCTCTACTTATTGTTGGATCCTGGAAACACTTCTGAGCTCCCTGTGTCTCAGTTTCCACATCTGTAAAATAGATATGGTAATAACACCCGCACCTTGGGGTTTTTCTGAAGACTAAATGAGCTAAAGTGTGCAAAAGTACTTAAAACAGGACCAGACATCGTAAATGTTCAAGAAAATTTATTATTATTATTTTTTATCTAGTGAGGAGAAAGGTGATATTTTAGAGATGAGGGACTCAGAGAAGTTAAGTAATTCACCCAAGGTCACCCAGCTTGTAAACAGATACAGCAGGAATTTATTAGTACCCTGGTCTGACTGGCACGAAGGTCTGGGCACTTAGCTGCTACACTGTACTTAAGGGTTTAGAGGGAGATCAGGAGGAAGAAGCAATCTGCTACTTCAAGCTGGGATTGAACCTCTAACCTCTGTGAATGTTTTGTAGCAAATGCTTAACTCCAAGCTGGCTTTTCCCAGCAGCTGGTCTGGTGCAGGACGGGTGGACCTCAGCGTCTCAAGTCTTGGAATTGTCAAGAAAATAAAAATGAATGTTAATATTCTATTTTTAGATTCAAGCTTGTGCCTTCTCTGTAGATTCCTTGGTGTGGTGTGCCAGGCCTTCCACTGCACACTTTCCTCACCTTTCCAGCTTCACCTGGCTACATGATCCATCACCTACCCCACACTCTGGCCATTGTGGACATTCACCCACATTCAAATATGCTTCAATGTCCTCACCTCTGTGCCTCTTCTTATGCTCTGCCACTCGGATGGGGAACACCCTTATCCTCAGTTAAAACCTTTTTCATCTCCAAGGCACAGCACAAAAGCCAGCTCTTCAAAGCGGCCTTCTGATGGGTCCTCCATGAGAATTAACCATTTGCTTCCTGGGTAGCCTCAGAGTCCTCTACTTACACCTTAATTTTAGTGTCACACTCTGCCTTGTATTATTTTGCTAGCTGCTTCAAATCCACCTTGCCCTTTGATTTGAGGGAGTGAAAAGGGGCTACATATTGTTCATCTTTGGGATCTTGGTATGGGCATATGGGAAGTCAACAAAACTGCTCATGGAACTGGATTGAAATAGCCTAAGTTAGACAAAATTATGAAGGAAAGATACTTATATTCACTTTCCTCTTTCCAATCATACGTAATGATTTGCAGGGGAGGGTCTGCACCTCTTGGCATGTGGGATTTAAGTTCCTTGGCTAGAGTCCACCAGGGATCAAACCCATGCCCCCAGGAATGGAAGCACAGAGTCCTAACCACTGGATCACCAGAGAAATCCCCACACATAATGATCTGGAAGTCTACATATATATATGAATAAAGGAATGTATGTTCAATGTAGGAAGTTTGGAAAATCTGGGGAAATATTCATAATGCAGTAAAAGTTATCTATAAACCCTCATCCAATAATTGTTAACATGTTGTCATATAGTTAGACCTATAACTACCTAAAAGAAAAAAACAAACAAACAAAAAATAGCCTCATGTTGCATATACTGTTTTTTTCTTTTCTTTTCTTTTCTTTTTTGGCTGCACCACAAGGCATGTGGAACTTCCCCGACCAGGGATTGAACCTGCACCCCCTGCAGTGGAAGCATGGTGTCTTAACCACTGAACCACCACAGATTCCGAATATACTGTTTTGTAGCCTACCTTTCCCATATAATATTTTGAATAGTTTCGTAGACATGTAATATTCTTTTTTCTCCTTTAAAAAAATTTTTAATCAGAGGATAATCGCTTTACAATATTGTGTTGGTTTCTGCCGTACATCAACATGAAGCAGCCTAGGTGTGCATATGTCCCCTCCCTCTTGAACCTCCCTCCCACCTCCCAACCCCACATCTAATAGTGTAATGACTAAAAATCATTTTAATGGTTGCACAGAATTCCATTTATCTACACCTAATCTCCACCCCTGGGGCTTCCCTGGTGGCTGAGTAAACAACCTGCCCGCCAATGCAGGACATGGGGGTTTGATCCCTGGGTCAGGAAGATCCCCTGGAGAAGGACATGGCAACCCACTCCAGTATCCTTGCCTGGAGAATCCCATGGACAGAGGAGCCTGGCGGGCTGAAGTCTATGGGGTCACAAAAGAGTTGGACATCACTGAGGGACTAAACAAGAACAATCTCCACCCCATCACCTTGTAGAGGAGAAGCTGACAGTCTCCGCACAGGAAGGTAGGGCCCGGGACCTTACAAACAGTTACCAGCGAAGGGAAAACCTGGTTTTATTAAGGGCACACCAGGCAGGTCTCACGACCTGACCCAAGTCAGTCCTTTGGCAAATATTTACACACTCATGGGACCAGCGAGGCCTTGGGCTGGAAGGTGTGGGCACTGAGACAGAAAACATGACTGACCTCCCAGGAGCTCATTCATTGAGCTCAGCCACAATACCGTGCGCTCTATAGAGGCCAGCAGGCTGGACAGAAGGAGTCCGTGGGGGCAACCTGTTATGCAAGGCAAGAGGGTTCAAGGGGAGTGCCAGAGGCGCCTGGGGGTGTGAAGATGGGGGAGCAGGAAGGCGGTGGGTGAAGTGGTAACTGGGATGAATGGGAGGTGCGCTCTTCTGGGTAGAGACTCTGCCACAGGAGAGGCAGAGATGAAGGATCCCAGAGCCGCCATGCTGAAGGGGAGGTGGCCGTGGGGCAGCCTGTCCAACCAGGAATTCATGAGAGGTGGCAGACCCAGGGACGGACATTCAACACACTCTTTTTTTCCTAACACTATATTTTAATTTAAAAAATTTTAGATTTATTTTTTGGGCCGTGCCACAGGGCAGGTGGGATCTTAGTTCCCTGACCAGGGATGGAATCTGCCCCCCTTGCAGTGGAAGCTCAGAGTCTTAACTACTGGGCTGCCCGTGAAGTCCAACACACTCCTTATGGACGTCACCAGCACTCGCTGAACATTTAAGGTGCCAGGCACTGTTCTGGGCACGTCACGTGTGTGAATTTGTATGATCCTCCCCACAGTCTTTTGAAGTAGGCACTGTTGTGAGCTCCAAATACCCATCAGGAGACTGAGGCACAGAGGGAGATAAGCAACCCAGAGTCACACAGCAACAGGTGGGGTGATCAGGGCTTGGTGTCCGTGAGAGCACCCTGGACATGGCGGGATTTATGGAAAAGTGGAGAGGACCGTGCCCTAGAAATGTCCCTGGGGCAGGCAGAACTGAAGAAATGATGGAATGAATTGGTAGAAAAACCAAGGAGGCCTTGGGGTAAGAGTCACCTCAAGAAGGTGGTCAGAGCACCTCAGTAGCAAGAGACGGGTGGGGAGGAGGCCCATGGGTTGAAATTACTGTAAGCTGGCTGGTGCCTCCTGGAAAAAGGTGACTCTGGAATGATGGGGAATGAAGCTGGATTCTGAGGGTTGTAAAGGGACTGAGGAAGCAGAGAGGGGATGCAAGGTTGGTTTCTCTCAGAGGAAGTTTACTGATAAACGGGCAAGAGAGAAATAGGGCAATGGCCTGAGGGCAGGTTGGGGTGAGGGTTTCTTATCAGGGCACATTCTGCAGCATTTGTAGGTATGAAGCAAATAGAGAGAGATAGAGAAAGGACCAGTAGGTTTCCTGAGGCAGGCAGCAGGGCAAGGGCTTGAAAGCCAAGGGATCTCTCCTGTGCTGTGATGCGCAGAGATGCAGGGGCCTGAACCAGGGCCAAGCAGGGAAACTAAGGGAGTAGGAGAGGGAGGCAGCTTCCCTGAGGGCTCAGAGTTAAAGACTCCGCCTGCAACGCAGGAGACCCAGGTTCAATCCCTGGGTCGGGAAGATGCCCTGGAGGAGGGCATGGCAACCCTCCCCGGTATTCTTGCCTGGAGATTTCCCATGGACAGAGTCTGGTGGACTACAGTCCATAGCATCGCAAAGAGTCGGACACGACTGAAGCGACTGAGCACACAGTACAGCTACAGGAGAGTGAGGAGGAAGGAACAGGACTTGATAACCAGTAGATTACAGGGCAAGGGACACCGGGCACTGAGGTTTCCCGCTGTGAAGCCAGATGGAATGGGGATGGGAAGGAAATGCTCTGGGCCTCTTGCCTCCTTGCATTTGGGGTGTCCGAGGGTCCCACAGGTGAGGAGCCTCCATAGGCAGCTGCGTGTGTGGGGCTAGAGCCCAGGAGGGTGGTTTGGCCTGGGATCCTGGGAAACATTCAGCTCACAGGCAGTGGTGGGAGCAAGGGAGGTTACCCAGTGCGGGTGAGAGGCAGGGAAGCAGTCTGAGAAAAAGCCTCCTGGAAGAGAGCCCCGAAAGGAAGCATATGTTACCAATGCCTAAGAAGCATTCTTCAAGGAGGAGCGACCATCACAGGGATCAGTTTCATCTGATGACTATATGAATAATATATGAAAAGATTCCGTCAGCACTTGCCTAACAGCCAAAACTTCAAATTTGCAGATGCATTTTCTCAGCTCCAAAATGCCAAGGCGACAGGGAGAGGAACTGCATCAGGATCTCACAAGTAAGCAGAAAAGTGGCAGATGAACTGCACTCTGGGCAAGTGTAACATAATCTAGTGGAGAGCATTTGGGAAAGGAGACAGGAGTCATCACGGAGGCATGGGTCAGTCCATCTAGATTAAGGATCTTTAACCTGGGGTCTAGGGGCCACCTCTAGGAGTTTGAAGGGCCCCCAAAACTGAATATACCATGGCGTGAAGGGGCCTGGGGAGAGGTGGGTGGGAGAGAGGAGGTCCTCGGAGGAGTCTGGGAACCTGGCCCTGGAGCTCAACTAGACAGGCTAGTCAATCCCAGGCCTCCCCAGAAGGTGCGGTTCTAAGGTTCCTCCCCCTTCTAGGTTCCCAACCTGCTGAAGAAACACCCTCGACAAGCAAATGATGGAGACACATGGGTGTCTGGTGCACTCTGGTTTGTGGTTTTTACCTTCGGATGTCTCTGTGGCTAGCACAGTCTTCTAGCCCTGTCTCAGCAGGCTGGGGGAGTGCAAGCCCTGGTTGGTGGGAGTGGGGGTGCTGTTCTCTAAGATCTGTACCCAGACGGGCAAGTGGGTCTCTAAGGCAGGTTGTCCAGGAGGAGGTTGTGGGTCCTTGGCAAGCTGCCCCGGGGGCAGAACTAGAACTGCCCTTCATGGGTTTCAGGTCCCTTCCTTAGGTAGCGCCTCTTTGCAGCAGGATGCTTGGCACCTGATGGGCCCTACCCCCATCCCCTAATTAGGATGTGAAACTAAAACACGCGGAAAAATAAGAGCCAAAGCTGATTTCCCGTTCTTCCCTGGGAGATCTTTGCAAAGTTCAGACACCCCTGAGGTGACCTGGTATGCTGGGGAGGAGGTGGGGAGATGGCAAGTGGTATCCAATGATGTGAATGGGTAATAACTTTGATTTCTTGATCTCCTCTGATCTCAACCTTTTGTTTCCCCTCCTGAACCCTAATACCCCGGGGGCCCCCTCCTCTCCACTTCAGCTGTCCCAGGCCCCAGAGGCGCGGCCACACCCTCTGGGCAGCCCTGCTTTTAGGTCCCCCCACCCCCAGCTGAGGTCTCGGGTCTCCCGCCCCACCTTCTCCTGGGTGCGCCTCCCTGGTGCCGCTCCTGGAGCAGGGAGGCGCAAGACGCCCCGCGCGGCCCGGGGTACCGACGCTCCCCGATCGGGTCCTCCGGCCCTCCAGCCGGGAGTCCCCGTGGCTGCCGCGGGGGTCGGTCCCCCGGGGATCCGCCTCGTCTTT
>NW_011494889.1:8586330-8592415 GCF_000754665.1 Bison bison bison
CCGGTGCCCCGGGCTCTAAGCTCCAGGGGGGTGGTGTTGGCGCTAATTCATCCTTTCCCCTCTGTTTGCGGCTTGCATTGTTCGTTTACACCTAGCACGGGCTTGTCCGTTTCTTTTCCCTTTGAAAGAAGTTTTCGTTCCAAGAAATTTACACTGAAAGGAAATTCCTGGAGAGGAATCTGATGTCAGCGGAGGAAGCTTTTAGATTTTCTTCCTTTCGGTGAGAGTGGAGGGTGAGGGGGAACGACTGGGAATTTTTCAGTTGTCCTAGGGGTGACCTAGGAGACAGGACCACCTCCCTCCCCTCCTACCGCTCAGGCAGGAGCTTGCTGAGCACTGGGAGTAAGCCCTCCTGTTGGCTGGGCGTCCTGAGAACCCTGAGCCACCCGGTCCAGGAGAAAGGACTTAGGGAGGTGCCTGAGCTTCTCGTTCCTTTTCCTTGCCACGCATGCTCATCTTGCCAGCCTGGGTGGAGCTGGCCAGGTGTGCCTGAAGGAGGTGAGGGACGCCAGGAGTTCTCAGAGAGGGAGTCGTCTCACCATGAGATTTGGCGGCAAGGAATCAAGTGTGAAATGGGGCCCTCTCTGCTGTTGGCCGATGAGGTCTTTGGGACCTCTGTTTGCATGGAGGATGGCATCTCTGGGATGGAGAGAGAAACCTGGCTCAGGTCACCAGGAAGCTGAGGGTGTGTGTGGAGGGTTGACTTTGAATTCACCCCTACTCCTGCCCCAGTCCACCTACTGCAGCTAGAAGGAGCAGGAGGCAAGGGACCAGGAGTGGGGCCTCAGGCCTGGACACATCCTTAGATAGGAGAAAGACCTTGAGCAACTAGCATGACCCAGGGATGATAATAAGGGGGGTGGGGCGCAGATTGGGGCCAGAGGTAGGGGTCACGGGCCCCTTTGAGGATCTGGTGAAAGCTCTAACTCCCCTCTCCCTCCCTCTGGCACAGGCAGGTGGGCAGGGACACATTTTGTATGCAGTATCAGAGGGTCACTGTGCCCCTTGGAATTGGGACCCATGTTAAGATCTCGAATCTGTGGTTCAGCCTAGGTGGTTCGGAACAGTTTCCTCTTTTGTGTTGAGTCAATGAATAGTTCCAGGGTGTGAAGAGCAGATCTCTCAAGAGGGCTTTTCTCATGACCTTCCGATGCAACTTTGGGCTTGTGGCCATGGAGACCTGGAAACTCTGAACCGGATCCCAGCTCCTGACAGTGAGCCAGCGAATGGGGGCCAATGGGGTGGCCGTTCTCCAGGGGCTGATTTTGTTGCCTTTGTGGTGAGAAGGCTCTGGGCACTAACTAGGCCAATGCCACAGAGCTGTTGAATTAGAGGTAAATATAGGGATTAGGGGCTTCCCTGGTGGCTCAACTGGTAAAGAATCTGCCTGCAATATGGGAAACCTGTGTTCAATCCCTGGGTTGGGAAGATCCCCTCGAGAAGGGATCAGTACCCCCCTCCAGGATTCTGGCCTGGAGAATTCCATGGACTATACAGTCCATGGGGTTGCAAAGAGTCGGACACAACTGAGCGATTTTCACTTTGACTTCCCTGGTGGCTCAGATGGTAAAGAGTCTGCCTGCAATGCAGGAGATCTGGGTTTGATCCCTGGGTCGGGAAGATCCCCTGGAGGAGGAAATGGCAACCCATTCCAGGAAATGGCAACCCACTTGCCTGGAGAATCCCTTGGATGGGGAAGCCTGGTAGTCTACAGTCCACGGGATCACAAAGAGTCAGACGTGACTGAGCGACTAAGCACGGCACAAAGGGGTTAGGGTGAGGGATGCTGTCACAACAAAATAGGAGTCAGGCGCTGTAAGAGTCCCAGCTCATTCTTGGGGCAGCGGGGTTGAGGTGGTGGAACATGCTTCAGTGGAGAGTGTAAGTGTGAAAGATGCTTCTCCTTTTTTTTTTTTTCACTTTTTGGTTGAGCCGCTCAGCATGTGGGATCCTAGATCCCTAGGGATCCACCCCATGCTCCATGGTGTCTTAACCACTGGACAGCCAGGGAAGTCCCAGGACACTCCTCCTTTTGAGGAGGCCTTTGTGCAGAGTTGTTCAAGGCCAGGATCGAGGTATTGTAGGTTCCTTGTTGTTCAGTGGCTAAGTCAGGTCCAACTCTGAGACCCCATGGACTGCAGCACGCCAGGCTTCCCTGTCCTTCGCTATCTCCCAGAGTTTGCTCAAACTCATGTCGGGTTCCTTAGATCCTTATGGACGAGGGAAGAGGGGGCAAGCCAAAAGGAATGGCTGTCACCATCCCTAGTGTGTCCTCAAGGAGACCAGGCCTGCCTTTTCTTTCTTAACCAAAGCTCACTGGGCCCTGGGCTGCTGCCCAAGGCTTGGTGGCATCACCCTTGTTGGGGATCTGGAAGAGCCTTTAGCAGGGTCTGCCATCTGTGGCTTCTCTGCTTGGTATTGAGAAGCCCTTCTTAGGTCCCAGTGGACCCAGACAATGGTAGTTCATGGAGATTTTTCTTTGACTAACAGACACAGTGTTGAGCAGATAGTAGCACTTAGACTTGTTTCTTCCTTCAGGGTTTCCTATCTGTACTTTGCCTTGATAGATTTCCCCTGATCCTGGCAATGAGCAGGATAGGCCAGAGTGTTCTAGAGCCTTGGGAGCAAGAATCTGCTTTGACTATGCAAGGTGCCCTGGAAGGAGGTGAAGCCTCTGGTTTTTTTGGCTTATACGCTTTCAGGAAGTGAGAACTGTAAAGGACCTGGGGGTGCTCTGGTCCAGCGGGCGGTCCCTAACTTGGGGCTTGACAGTTATTTTGTAGGTGGGCTGTAAGGGTCCTATGGCAGTGACGAGAGGTTCCAGGACTTGTCTGCCTGCCGCCACCGCGGCCGCCATAGGTTGGCGAGGATGCTGGTTGTGCTGGCTCACTCAGTTCTCTGATGGCCTCTGCTTTCAGCCTCCCAGTAGGCCTCTCTGATGTGTCTAAACAGTGTAATAGATTCTGAATAATCCAGCTATTGCTCTTATCTTTAAAACAGGTCATAAATGACAGATACAGTAACAATGCCTGTCCACAAAAACTCCCTTTTCATAAATTGTGAAATGCACTGGGGAATGACTGGTGGGATAAAAAGGCTCCAAAATCTCTCTAACTTCCACCCCCAGGAGACAATCTGGCCACTCCGTGTCCATTTCTAGAATGGCTTTGTGGTTTACCGTGTAGGATCTAAAGTTATATACATTTTCCCCGTTGCACTCCCAGCTCTCCATCTTACTCTATGACTGTAGGTGCTTCAGTTTCTCAGCTTTAGAAAAAAAATGAAAGGAGATAATATGCCAGACAAAGAGCAAGTCTTCTTTTAGAGTGGAAACTATTATTATCATTCTTTTTCTTATTTCTGCACTTGGGTGCTAACGTTCCGAGGCATCTTATCATTAAGGGAGATCTTTGGTAAAAACTGTAGAGGCTGAGGCTGGCTTTTGGAGATGTGGGATGGAGTGGGGTGAGGCTTACATTTTGAGCAGAGGGAAACACACAATGGGGAGATGAGCCTGAAGTGTCAAGGGTGATGACAGAGAAGTATCATTGGGGGCAGAATGACTCAGCATTTGTAACCCTGCTGTGGAACTAACTCTCCTCCCTTTTCTTTGGAAAATTTCCCTTCTAAACTGGTGAAGGTGGGGTGGTGCAGGGGGAGGATCATAATCAGTAAAGAGGGTTGACTGGCTTTTTAGATTACTGTTAACATTGATTCTGGAGGAATGGGGTCTAGTGTGGGGGTGGGTAGGCTCAATGACATTCCAGAGTAGAAGCAGGTTGGGGTTTCTATGAAGCCATAGGTTTGGGACATAATTCCAGCCTCACTGAACACTCACTATGGGTCAGACCCTTTTCCAAGTGCTTCTCATGAATCAGTTCATTTAATCCTCACAAGATCCTATGAAAGGTTAAATCTATATTTCAGTGAAGAAACGGAGACATAAGGAGTTTAAATACCATGTCCAAGATTGCATGGTTGGAAAGTGGCAGAGCCAGGATTTGAACCCAAGAGGCTTGGTTACAGAGCTTACATCTTTAGAGAAAGTCTGAGAGAGACCCCTACTGAGCTGAGGGCTGAGAGGTGGGGATAGAGGGGTGGTGGGATTGGAGGGGTGACGTGCTCCGAGTGAAGGGCTGACAGTGCAACATTCAAGCATCGTTGGGATGTGCTGAGCATTCAGCCTAGCACTGTTTACTGAGAACCACTGGCTGAGTGCCAGACACCCTCCTGGAGCCTGAGCCTGAGTACAAAGGTTACTAAGACATGACCCTGACTTAGAGATGCCTACAGTCTAGGTGGGGGGAACAAATATGTCAGCCTAGAACTTCAGTTGCCATGGCGAACACTGCACTGAAATGAGTGCTGAAGAGGCAGATGCTTTGGCAGCCAGAGGAGGAGCTGGGCAGGGAGGGCTTCCTGCGGGAGGGGGCACTTGAGCTGAGTGAAGGTTAAAGGGGCTGTTGCCCCCAGCCTTTTGATCTGGTCAGAGTGTATATCGCTCTCCCACTCTGTGAACTCCTCAGTAGATTCGAATTTTCTGGATGGATCCTGCAGCACCCTTGCCTTAAGTGGCTCCCTTGGGACCTTTGTGGTTTTTAATAGTCACCTCCTCTATTGCCTGAGTGAACATGCTGAAGAAAAAATAAAAATCTTGTCAGCGTTATCGCTCAGAACACAGTGATTCACTCTTGTCTCTCCATACTTAGAAGCAGGACCAGCGGCGAATGAATGTAAACTGCAGAGGAAGGACTTAAGTAAGATCTGAGGACAACATTCCAGATAGGATGTGAGGACAAGTGACTCACAGGAGCAGAGGGGAATGGCCATCCCTGAAGGTCTTTAGAAATGGGAGCAAGTTCCATTTGTCTTTGTGGTTTAAGAGGTTTCATCTGGAGACAGGAAGATGAAGTAGAGGCCCCTCGAGATCTGTGTCAGCTCAGCACAGGGAGGGGAAAACGAGCTGGAATTTTTGAGCTAGAATGTCGCTCAGATCTGGCCTAACCCCTCATTTTCCTGTTAAAGTGACTGAAGAATGTCTGTCTCCTTAAGTGGGTCATTCATTAATAAGCCAAGACACAAACCACATCTGCCCACAGCTGGGTGCTGCCCTGCGTTGATCCCTGTCAGAAGGGGGGTGCACTCTGGGGACACCCCACAGCCCTACCGGATGGAGTCCATGCCTTGTGAAGAGGGCTGCAGGAACCCGCAAGCAGTTGACTGTCTGGCTGTTGGCGCTAGAGAAAAGCTTCAGCTCCTACTCAAAAAATGTTCTGAAAATGGCCCAGTGGGAGCTGGTAGTCATCTTATTCACTCCAGCATTCCTGCCTGGAGAATTCCATGGACAGAGGAGCCTGGTGGGCTACAGATTGTGGACTTGCAGAGTTGGACATGACTAAGTGACTGTTCGCCCTCCTGGCCCAGCACCTAGAAGAGGCTTGGGCATACCTCTAGGGCCTTCAGTAAACTTGGTTGAATGAAGAGTAAATAGCAGACAATCCAAAAGTTATTCCTCTTTTACCAAACACTTGTTGGCCAGTGCGTTTACCTTTTCAATTCTGTGTTGCTTAAGCCAGCAACTGAATCATTACACCATTCCCCTAGCGACAGAGAGAGGCACCCGAAGGTGTGCTGGGGGCAAGCATGACGAACAAAACAGTTTGGGATTTTTCCCAGGGTGCATAATTCTTTTGAAACCGTATCAAGGGCGGACATTATGTTCATTGATGATGACTTGCCTTTTTTTGTTTGTTGTAGTTTGTTGTTCCCAGCCTGAAAGTAAAAAGGCTGCATTTTTCAAATTTAGGAAAAGCATGTGGTCTAGTTATCTAGGCTGCATTCAGCAAGATGGCTACAGAGATCACCAAAGGAACAAGCCTTGCTCTCAGAAGAGAATCTGATTAAGGAGGAGCCAAACAGGAGCCAGTGCTGGACAATGAATTTAGAATACTGAGTGGTGAAGTTTACTTCCTGGGGTGAATTTCAATGGACTTGTGCAAATTAAAGAAAAGCAGCAGCAGAAAACCCTATGGCGGGTCTCTTGCTTCTTCTTACCTATTCATTAAGGAAGCATTGAGTTCTAGGA
>NW_011494889.1:8592728-8601763 GCF_000754665.1 Bison bison bison
AGAAGATCCTCTGCGGTCATGTAGGGTGATCAGGCTTAGGAAATGATTTCACTTTGTTCAGGTCTGAGATTAGTTTCGGTTTCAGGCTGTACCAGGAGCTGAGAGAGCGAGCCTGAGCTAGAGCGAGCGAGAGGAGGAGGAGGCTGCTGGGAGAGCCTCACCATTGGCTGCCACGAGTGGCAAGGTGGGCGGGCAGGGAACTCCTGCGCTGAGCAGGGAGAGGAGGAAGATGAATCAGAGATACAGTCAGGGGAGGCAGCCATTGAGCATCTCTGTGTCTATGGACCGGGCAGCAGCCTATGACGGTATCAGCAGGTGTGTGTAGGGCAAAAGCCTGCACAGTTACAGAACTTCTGAGCCAGGGCCGCGAGGTCGTAGGGAAGCTGTAAAACACAGACTACCTGGATGGAGTGGGTTTTGCATGAGCAGGTGCCAAGCTCGGAGGAAAGCCAGGCATCAGTGTGCCATAACCCACCCCCTCCCCCAACATCTTATACCCGTATCCTTACAACTTGCATTTGAGTTTCCCTTTAAAAAAAAAAAAAAGACAAATGAAGGTTTGAGAGCTGATAGTTGAGAACCTGCAGACTTTTGCGAGTTGGTGCATCCTTTAAGATGCTGCCTTTAAGCTGTCGTTTCTCGTTGAGACTGCGGCCAGTCTGGCAGTTTCACAGGGCATCATTATCTCAGAAAATCAGTGCCTTCCCTCCCCTGACTGGCTCTGGGTGCGGCAGACACAGATGTTTCATCCCACCCGAGCAGTGTTACAGCACCATTGCATTTTATTCCTCCAAGTCATAAATTCATTTTATTGCTAAAAGAGAGAAGCATTGAATTTTAAAGCCAGGAAGGATTTTGAAGATCATCCAGACTGCTCCTAGAGGAATTTGTGGTCCTGGGTCATTAAGCACCTTGAAAAAGAACTATAGTATGTAGTTAAAAACTCTGAGTCAGACTGCCTGTGTTTGAATCCACCTTTGCTAGTTGCTACTGTGTTCTTGGGGCAAGTTAACTCAATTTCTGAGTCTTAGTTGCCTGAACCATATGATGGGAGTAATAATATCCCCTAATAGTTGCTGCTGCTGCTAAGTCACTTCAGTCATGTCCGACTCTGTGCAGCCCCATAGACGGCAGCCCACCAGGCTCCCCCGTCCCTGGGATTCTCCAGGCGAGAACACTGGAGTGTTGCCATTTCCTTCTCCAATGCATGAAAATGAAAAGTGAAAGTGAAGTCGCTCAGTCATGTCTGACCCTTAGCAACCCCATGGACTGCACACAGCCAATCAGGCTCCTCCATCCATGGGATTTTCCAGGCAAGAGTACTGGAGTGGGGTGCCATGCTAATTGTTGCTGCTGCTGCTGCTGCTAAGTTGCTTCAGTCGTGACTGATTCTGTGCGACCCCATAGACGGCAAGCCTTAGCACAGTGCTTGGCAAATCGTTAAGTTCTCAATAAATGTTAGCTACTGCTAACATTTGTTATTATCCTCATTTCATGAAATCATATCATCATCAGTGGCTAGTTGCTGTTAGAGCCAGAGCTACAGTGCTAAACTCTTTATAATACTAGTTTTCTCCAGCATGGCCATGCAATGATTTCATCACAGTCTTGAAACACAGAGAGCATTGGTGAAAGTACTTGTGTAATCTAATGCATAAACATTCATAAAAGAGCTGGAAGAAATGGGCTCAATCCATGTATTAGATATAGTTAGACTGTGGGCATGAGGGCATGTATTTAACAAATAATCTGTGTCCACAAACACCCTTTATAGTGTTTAGAGGTTTCCTAAATCCCAGAATGGTTACCTCTGCTGGAAGGTTGGGGTGTTCTTCGATGTTTTTGTTGAACTCTCCTCAAATTGGAAACATCCATTTCAATGAGTTGTGATGGCAAGCAGGCTTTTGGGTGTAATGGAAATATTTCTGTAGCCTGGCTGCTGTTTATCAAGGGTGAAGGCAGTGCATGTTTTTAAAAACTGTGGGCTTGGCAGAAGTCCACATGTCTTAGGCCAGGCTAGCACAAATGCCTTCCCAAATGATTTGCACTGACCTTTTTTGCAAATTGCTGACAGCCTGGGAGCCTCCCAAGGGAGGCTGAAATATTGTTGAGGAGGGTGTCATCCTTGGCCTTGAGGGGTCTTTTGACACTTTTGATGGGGTGGCATAAGGCCGCTTTGGTATATTTTCTTGGAATATGAGAACAAATGGAAATTAATTTTGTTTGGCAAATCCTGCAACATTCCCTTGAGATATTGCCACTCTCTGGGGCTTACAGAATTGAAATCTGTTTTTGATGCTGATCCACGGGACTTCTTAAATTTCCGTGCCTGAGGGAGAGAGCTTGTTAGAGTGTGAAATTTGTGAGTATGTGATTCAGAGTCCAAGATGAGAGATCCAGTCTGAGCTCTGCTGTGTATGGACTGTCATTCTGAGCAGATCACTTAATTTCTTAGTTTGTACTTTTCTTGAGTTTAATCTGTTATTGTACCCACAACAACAAATGGTTTTGAACACATCTGTTAACCAGAGCTGGTAATAATAGTCCCTATTGCACTAGATGGGGCTTCCCAGGTGGCGCTAGTGGTAAAGAACCCGCTTGCCAATACAGGAGACGTAAGAGACACAGGTTCAATCCCTGGGTTGGGAAGATCCCCTGGAGAAGGGCATGGCAACCCACTCCAGTATTCTTGCCTGGCGAATCCCCACGGTCAGAGGAGCCTGGTGGGCTACAGTCCATAGGGTCGCATAGAGTTGGAACGACTGAAGCAAATTAGCATGCACGCATGCATTGCATTAGTTGGCTGCTGCTGCTAAGTCGCTTCAGTCGTGTCCGACTCTGTGCAACCCCATAGATGGCAGCCCACCAGGCTCCCCGTCCCTGGGATTCTCCAGGCAAGAACACTGGAGTGGGTTGCCATTTCCTTCTCCAATGCATGAAAGTGAAAAGTGAAAGTGAAGTCGCTCAGTTGTGTCCGACTCTTAGCGACCCAATGGACTGCAGCCCACCAGGCTCCTTGGTCCATGGGATTTGCTAGGCAAGAGTACTGGAGTGGGGTGCCATTGCCTTCTCCGATTAGTTGGCTGTAATGGTCTAACAATAATTACATTTTGGTTACCTACTTATCGCATGCCAGTCACCTCTCTCTGCATTTTAAGAGGATACATTTATTTACTCAGCCCACTATGTGTACAGTAGTATTGACCACTTTCCAGATGAGGGGATGGAGACTCAGAGGGCTAAGTCAATGTGCCCAAGGGCAGACAGTCAGGTAACTGAGGAACTGGGGTCTAAACCCTGAAAGCCAGGCTGCTGACTCTGTAGACGGTGTTTCTAAGATGGCTTTGTTGTCGTGTAGTACTTCTTACTCTTCCACTGTTCCTCTTGTGGTTTGATGAGCCGAAGGAGGGATAAGCTGAGCCTGGAGGTAGATTAAGTGTACAGATCACAGTGTTGGAAAGAATGAGGAGACGGAGCATATGAGAGCTTTTTTTGGAGTTATAGGGAAACAGCTGTTTCTAAGTTTGGGACAGAGCCGAAGAGCACCAGCAGAGACAGAGAAGGACATTTTCTCGGTGGCTTTTTGTTCTCTGCTGTGAGGGGCTGCACTGTGGATTTAAGGGCCACATGTCTCTTTGCTCTCCTATCACATTTTATTTGGAAGCCTGTCTTTCCATTCCAGCCCTCAGCTGTGACAGCTTCAGAAACTGAGAAAACTGCCATAGATATGGATAGCAAATTCTTGAGATGTGAAAGGCAAGGTGAAGGAGGGGCTTGTTAGTGGAAGTTCGTCTGTTTTTGTATTTCTGTGAACCTCTATGGGGGTGACCCATGGAGTGGCTTGTGCTCAAAGGAGACAGAATTGAGAACTTGGGTGACTTTCTTCTCATGAGTTGTCTTAATAAGAGGATGGATCATCCTGTTAGCTTTCATCTTGGAAAAGAGAGTGGGTGCGATGGTATTTGACAGAAACCAGAGGCCTTCTGTTGGGTCTCCCAGGGCAGAGCTGGGCCGACAGAAGGGCCTTGGTGACTCGAGCCAAGGGTGGGGGCCCCTGGGGGCTTTCGGAAGGGCTGCCGGCTTTGTGGCACTGCCACTTCCAGCCCTCTCCAGCCCTGAGAGGCTCTGGGAAAGGAATAGACCTTATGAGAGAAATGGATTGGGGGTTGGTCAGTTTTCAATGGTGTTTCCCAGGTGGCTGAGTAATAAAGAAACCACCTGCCAGTATGGGAGACCTGGGTTCGATCCCTGAGTCGGGAAGATCCCCGGAGGAGGAGATGGCTACCTACTCCAGTATTCTTGCCTGGGGAATTCCATGGACAGAGGAGCCTGGGGGCCTACAGTCCAGGGGTCGCAGAGAGTCAGACGTGACTGAGTGTACACTCACGCATTTTTAGATGGCAAACCACTGGTGAAATTCATACATAGCAGTGATAATTTTGAGGATATTAATGTAAAAATTCATCCCATACAACTGGACAACGCAAACATAATATTTGATCTTTAGGGATGTGAATGGCTACTCCGACTCCACCCCTTGAAGGGGGTGGGGCGAGGCCCTCCCTGTGTTAGTTAGTACCTGGTTCCCCTGGTACATTCTGGGGGACTCTTGTTTTCTTCTAGAACTAGGAAGGGAAGCTTCCAGGTCCTGGAGTCACCCTCTTTGTCTCTGAGTTTGTGAGGAAGCTGGGGGGCACATCCTTCTCTGACTTACTCTCTGTGACCTTTCTGCAGACTCTCCTTTGGATCATGAGCTGGGTCTGGGGTCCCCAGAGGAAGGGGAGGTCCCTTTGGGAAGGAGGGATTGCAGGAAGACTCCCTCAGACCAGCCACCCAGTTTAGGGATAGTGACAGGGTGGTTGTGTTTTCAGACTTCCTTTGACCTCATAGCACAGTTTACCCAGAGTGGTTGTGTTTCTCCACAAGGCCCCACTGCCTCTATTTTGCCTCATTTTCCTTTCTTCCCGAGCCATCAGCAGCAGATACTTTTTTAAAAAGAAAATAGGTATTTGGCTGTGTTGGGTCCTGGTTGTGGCCTGCGGGATCTTTCCTTGCAGTGCACTGACTCTCTAGTTATGGGGCATGGGCTCAGTTCCTCCGAGACATGTGGAATCTTCCCGGACCAGGGATCAAACCCACGACCCCTGCACTGCAAGGCAGAAGTCCCAGTACCTACTGTTCTAACACTGCTCCTATGTGTAAGAGGATTTACTCGTGTCAAGCATTTCACTTCAGTTATTTAATTTAGTCCTGTACCAAACCTATACGCCAGGGATTATTGTCTTTTTAGATGGGGGAACTGAGGCTGAGGGCTAAGTAACTTGTCCACGTAATAGCCACTTATTGTATGGGATGTGTTTTTTTTCTTTGTTTTACAGTTTATGATAAAAAGTTTCAAATATACTCAAACTTAGAGAAGCTAGTACAATACGTTCCCTTGGACCCATTACCAAACTTGTTCATTCCTTGTGGAGAAGCCCCCACTCTGGTGCTTCTGGGGCTGCAGCGTACAGCAGATACCTTTGTGTGAACGAGAAGAAAGGACCCTTTCTCCAGGGTTCACAACTTAGTAAGCTGAGCATAGGCTGGATTCACCCCATCTGCCCCTACGGGTGGACCCTCTGTGTAGTGAACAGCCCACATAACTGTATGTGATGGCTCTGCCTGCCTCACTTCTCTTCTCATCTAGCTTTTGACACAAAGAGTCAGAGTGATTTCTCTGGTTGGCCCTCAATTACAAGGGATGGGGGGAAGAAAGCTCAGGTGTTGGGGACTTCTGGGGCTAGAATAAATTAAGCAGGGGGGTAATTCCAGAGGAGATACTCAGGCTGCAGAGGAGGGTGAGGGCAAATGAGCTGTGTCTTTTATTGCTCCTGTTTTTCTACCAGCCACCTGCTCTGCTGATGGCTCCTCCCCGATGCCTTCTCCCTTCTGTTCTGTGCCCAGGGCAAGGGAGGCACTTGTATGTGTCCACGTGGCTGGCAGGGGGGCAGCTGGTAGAGCCCAGGGTGTGAAAACCTGGTGTGGACTCAGTCTTGGCTGCCACCCTCCTGGAGTCGCTGGGACAAGCTGTTTTTGCCTTCTGGCAGCTTACCTTTTCTTGGGTGGCAGTTTAGTCAGTGGCCCAGGGGGAGGTCCCGCCTTCATGCCTGCAGAACTGCTCCTTTTAGTCCCAAAGTCTGGTCTATGGGTCACCAGATAGGGGCCATCTTGAAGAGAGAAATTGGGTTCTTTTTTTTTTTTTTTTTTTTTTACTACTGTGCTCTTGTGAAGACTTGACTCACTGGAAAAGACTGATGCTGGGAGGGATTGGGGGCAGGAGGAGAAGGGGATGACAGAGGATGAAATGGCTGGATGGCATCACCGACTCGATGGACATGAGTTTGGGTGAACGTCTGGGAGTTGGTGATGGACAGGGAGGCCTGGCATGCTGCGATTCATGGGGTCGCAGAGTCGGACATGACTGAGCGACTGAACTGAACTGAACTGTGCTCTTGGCTGTACCCGTTACAGCGTCTAGTCTTGGGGCTCTAGGAATATTTGTTAAACAAATGAATGTTAGACAATTCAAGCGTGCTGCAGACCAGAGAAATGTGCTGAAGAGCCCCGGTTGAATGTTTTATGTGTTTCAGTTGGGAGAGTAGCTGCACTATGCTGCAGTAATAATCAAACTCTGACATTGGGGCGGCTTGACACAACATTTCATTTGTGCTCATAGGAAGTCTGACGTGGGTCAGACAGTCCTCCTCCCATCTGTAGTCACATCATCTGGACATATGGGGTCATCACAGTTCCCCAGCCCCTGGCTTTTAACTGCCTTACCAAGGAACTGACACCTATTACTTCTATGCACATTTATTTTATTTTTTTTTTCTTCTTATTATTTTTTTTTTCTATGCACATTTAATTGGTCAGAACTTCTCACATGGCTCCAACCTAACTGTAAAGGAGGCTGGGAAGTGTAGAAGGGCAAAGGGTTGTCTTCATGGTTTCAAAGGAGAGGATTTTGTTTTGTTTTTCGATAGGTAAGAAGGGAATTTATTCAGATTCAGAGAGAAGCACACTCCACAGAGTGTGGGCCATCACAGAGGTTGCGTGCTGCCTGTATTTCTTATCTCTGGTTTTAATCTATTAGAGTGCCTATAGCCTCATCAATTATCGTCAGTTGTCATATTTTTTTAAAAACACTAACAAGAAGGGAATACCTGCCACTTTCTTTAGTCCAGGGAAGAAGGCAACAGATGGCCGAAGGGGAGTCACATGGCAGGAATTTTAACCTCTCCTTTATTACATTTAATCTTGTGATAATCATTTAGTCACTCCACCTTTGTGAGCCTCTTTCTTCATCTGCAAAAGGAGGATAATTATCCAACCCATGTGTTAGTTCAGACTCTACTGATTGCAAGTAACAGAAACCAACTTGAGCTATTTGAAGCCAAGGAGAATGTAAGAATCAAGGGCAGGAAATACCGCTGGCCTCCCTAGCCTGGAACTGCAGGATGCCACTGCTTCTGTGGATGTATGCTAGATGTCATGGGTCCTCAGCCCCCAGATATACCCATTTTCCTTCTAGAAACATCAGACTGGATTGTATTTCAGACCTTTGATTCAGATTCCTGAGAAAGAATCTGATCGATCGCTTACTGTCAGTTGTCTCCTGATGGTCCAATCAGTGATGGCCAGGAGCACATTGTCACATAGTACCACCTGGCTTGGGTCCTTTCCCCTGTGAATGTGGGTGGGGGCAGTCCTCAAAAAAGGTGCTGATGCTTACCTGGTTCAAGGGTTGTTGAGCTGACTGGATGTCTGTAAGAGAGCTTTGAGAACTATTAATATAAAGTGCTGCATAAATATGAGCTGGCAGGGTGGTGTGTTAGGAGTCTTGGAGAGTGCACTGCCCTGAAGAGGGGTGGGAGAGATTATATTGCTGTGAGAGGGAATTTCAGTTTTGTTGGAGGCAGGGGAGCTGTTTGTTGGAAAGTCATGGAGCAGAGACTGAAGGAAGTGGACAGGACTAGCATGGTCCATTGCTTGGGTCAAGCTGCATTTATAGGCCATTAGACCATAACATTGTAAAAGAAGGAGTACTCTGCGTGTGTTTTCACCTCTGTAGTTGAAACTGCAATTGTGGAAATGATGTTAGTCCCCATTATGGCTCTCCCACTCCAGTGTTCTTGCCTGGAGCATCCCATGGACGGAGAAGCCTGGTAGGCTGCAGTCCATGGGGTCGCACAGAGTCAGACACGACTGAAGCGACTTAGCAGCAGCAGCAGCAGCAGCAGCAGTCCTTGCCTGACACGGTCCCAGTGGGCTGACTATGAGCAAGTCATGTCACTTTCCCTGGGCTGAGTTAGTTCCACTCTTTGAAGATGTCCATGTAAGGTGGGGATGAAGGCACGAAGTCTGGAATGAGACGGTTGGGTCTGCATCCTCACCATTCCCTTGCTAGCTGTGTGACCTGGGGCCATTTCCTAACCTCCTCCAGTTTGTGTCCTCACTTGTAACAGGCGGATATTCATAGTACCTACCTCATGAGGTTATTGTGCCAGTTACATGAGATGAAAGCTCGGTAAAATATCAGCTAGTATGGTTAAGGGAAGCCAAAGCTGCCGGATGCCAGGGACCCGTGGCAAAACTGTGTGCTCGGTACTCTTGAGTCAGAGTGAACACGAGGCCCAAGGGGGCGGGTGGGACGCTGGAGGGGCCTGGGGACCCACCACTAGAGGCAGTCTACGGGCTGACGCTCGCGGCTTTCCAACAATTCAGTTCCTCCCTGGAGACTGCGCCGCCCCCGCCCCCCGCCCCTCGGAGCCGCTTCTGGGCTGCCGGTCGGCTGGGTTCAGGAAGTTCAGCGGCCCCTTCCCTGCAGTCTTGGGGGGGTCTTGGGTCTCAAACCAGAGCCAGGTTTAATATTAAATTGCTTCCCGTGGTGAAACGGGAGTTTCACCTCTTCAAAAAAAATTTGAAGATCTCTTCAAAAAATAAATGAAGAAACGCCCCAGACCACAGGACAGTTTGAGGGCTGAATTATTCAG
>NW_011494889.1:8602700-8603212 GCF_000754665.1 Bison bison bison
GGCAATGAATATCAAAGGAGAAAATATCAGAGAAAATACTAAGTCACTCATTGCTGCTGCTGCTGCTAAGTCGCTTCAGTCGTGTCCGACTCTGTGCAACCCCATAGACGGCAGCCCACCAGGCTCCTCTGTCCCTGAGATTCTCCAGGCAAGAACACTGGAGTGGGTTGCCATTTCCTTCTCCAATGCATAAAAGTGAAAAGTGAAAGTGAAGTCGCTCAGTCGTGTCCGACTCCTAGCGACCCCATGGGCTGCGGCCAACCACGGTCCTCCGTCCATGGGATTTTCCAGGCAAGAGTACTGGAGTGGGGTGCCATTGCCTTCTCCAAGTCACTCCAGTAGATGCTACTGGAGATCAGTGGAGAAATAACTCCAGAAAGAATGAAGGGATGGAGCCAAAGTAAAAACAATACCCAGCTGTGGATGTGACTGGTGATAGAAGCAAGGTCCGATGCTGTAAAGAGCAATATTGCATAGGAACCTGGAATGTCAGGTCCATGAATCAAGGCAAA
>NW_011494889.1:8603321-8603757 GCF_000754665.1 Bison bison bison
CATGAACTCCTTATTGCCAAATTCAGACTTAAATTGAAGAAAGTAGGGAAAACCACTAGACCATTCAGGTATGACCTAAATCAAATCCCTTATGATTATACAGTGGAAGTGAGAAATAGATTTAAGGGCCTAGATCTGATAGATAGAGTGCCTGATGATCTATGGAATGAGGTTCGTGACATTGTACAGGAGACAGGGATCAAGACCATTCCCATAGAAAAGAAATGCAAAAAAGCAAAATGGCTGTCTGGGGAGGCCTTACAAATAGCTGTGAAAAGAAGAGAAGCAAAAAGCAAAGGAGAAAATGAAAGATATAAATATCTGAATGCAGAGTTCCAAAGAATAGCAAGAAGAGATAAGAAAGCCTTCTTCAGTGATCAGTGCAAAGAAATAGGGGAAAACAACAGAATGGGAAAGACTAGGGATCTCTTCAAGA
>NW_011494889.1:8604127-8649000 GCF_000754665.1 Bison bison bison
GTGAAGTCAAGTGGGCCTTAGAAAGCATCACTACGAACAAAGCTAGTGGAGGGGATGGAATTCCAGTTGAGCTCTTTCAAATCCTGAAAGACGATGCTATGAAAGTGCTGCACTCAATATGCCAGCAAATATGGAAAACTCAGCAGTGGCCACAGGACTGGAAAAGGTCAGTTTTCATTCCAATCTCAAAGAAAGGCAATGCCAAAGAATGATCAAACTACCGCACAATTGCACTCATCTCACACGCTAGTAAAGTAATGCTCAAAATTCTCCAAGCCAGGCTTCAGCAATATGTGAACCGTGAACCTGATGTTCAAGCTGGTTTTAGAAAAGACAGAGGAACAAGAGATCAAATTGCCAACATCCGCTGGATCATGGAAAAAGCAAGAGAGTTCCAGAAAAACATCTATTTCTGCTTTATTGACTATGCCAAAGCCTTTGACTGTGTGGATCACAATAAACTGTGGAAAATTCTGAAATAGATGGGAATACCAGAACACCTGATCTGCCTCTTGAGAAATTTGTATGCAGTTAGAACTGGACATGGAACAGCAGACTGGTTCCAAATAGGAAAAGGAGTTCGTCAAGGCTGTATATTGTCACCCTGTTTATTTAACTTCTATGCAGAGTACATCATGAGAAACGCTGGACTGGAAGAAACATAAGCTGGAATCAAGATTGCTGGGAGAAATATCAATAACCTCAGATATGCAGATGACACCCCCCTTATGGCAGAAAGTGAAGAGGAACTAAAAAGCCTCTTGATGAAAGTGAAAGTGGAGAGTGAAAAAGTTGGCTTAAAGCTCAACATTCAGAAAACGAAGATCATGCATCCAGTCCCATCACTTCATGGGAAATAGATGGGGAAACAGTGGAAACAGTGTCAGACTTTATTTTTTGGCTCCAAAATCACTGCAGATGGTGACTGCAGCCATGAAATTAAAAGACGCTTACTCCTTGGAAGGAAAGTTATGACCAACCTAGATAGCATATTCAAAAGCAGAGACGTTACTTTGCCAACAAAGGTCTGGCTAGTCGAGGCTGTGGTTTTTCCTGTGGTCATGTATGGATGTGAGATTTGGACTGTGAAGAAGGCTGAGCACCGAAGAATTGATGATTTTGAACTGTGGTGTTGGAGAAGACTCTTGAGAGTCCCTTGGACTGCAAGGAGATCCAACCAATCCATTCTGAAGGAGATCAGCCCTGGGATTTCTTTGGAAAGAATGATGCGAAAGCTGAAACTCCAGTACTTTGGCCACCTCATGCGAAGAGTTGACTCATTGGAAAAGACTCTGATGCTGGGAGGGATTGGGGGCAGGAGGAGAAGGGGATGACAGAGGATGAGATGGCTGGATGGCATCACTGACCCGATGGACGTGAGTCTGAGTGAACTCCAGGAGTTGGTGATGGACAGGGAGGCCTGGCGTGCTGCGATTCATGGGGTCGCAAAGAGTCAGACGCGACTGGGTGACTGATCTGATCTAACCACATGGCAATTTACATCCTTATGTATTAGCGAGTGAATTTTAGTGAGAAATCTGATCTTGAGAGCTCGAATAGCCTTTGCTGTTTTTTTAGGGGAAATGTGGCCCCTGGGGTTTCCCACCCTTTGTTTAGTCTTTAGTGTTGAAAGTGAAAGTGTTAGTCCTTTAGCTGTATGGGACTCTTTGTGACCCCCTGGACTGTAGCCCGCCAGGCTCTTCTGTCCATGGAATTCCGCAGGCAAGAATACTGGATGGTTTGCCATTCCCTTCTCCATGGGATCTTCCCCACCCAGGGATCGAATCCTTGTCTCCTGCATTGCCGGCAGATACTTTACTGACTGACCTACCAGGGAAGCCCAAGTATAAAAATTTGGAAGGATGGCATGTCTGCTCTCTAAGCAGCTTGTGAGTGATGAATGTATTTCCACTTCGGGCTGCTAGGGGTTAAGAGCCAGATCTTCTTCCTTGACACCTTATCGCTCTTTGTTGGCTTTCTCTGAAGAGGTGGCCTGCAGGAGTAGCCTCAGGTGTGGGGAGTTTGGAAGGCAGGATGTGAACTTGACTGCATCCCATCAACACTGGCCAGGCCAGTGTCAGTCAGTTCTCCAGATCCTCCTGGGGAACCCTTGAAGCAAGGTGTGGGGAAAGATTCTTGCCTTTGGGTCTCAGAAAAAGGCTAGTTCTGGGCCTGAGTTTAATTCCAAGTCATGATCAGCCCGAGGGAAGCAGCAATGTCAGGTAGACTGGATTTTCTACTGTTGCAGCTGTGCCTTGGCCTTATGCCTTCCATTCTGGCCAAGAAAGGTGGAGAGGGATCAATAAACTTGAGTACACATAGGCGGGCATCCTGGCCATTTAGCAAAGGGTCCTCACACCCAAGCGACAGCATGGAGGGGGGCTCCTTCAGAGGTTGGGGACTGAGACCAAAGTCAGTCAGACTGGACTCTCATTGACCCCCGCCTCTGTCCCCTCCTCCTCGTGAAGCTTGGAAGATCGTGTTAGTAGATTATTTTTGTCATATACAATTGAATCTGGGAGAGAGAGTGCTACCTGCAGTGGCGTCTTCATCTAGTTGGGGTGGAGAGGGCTCAAGAACTTTCCAAACTCTTCTGATTAGCATGAAATAGGTGCTGCATGGAGCATTGTCTAGAGCTTCCCGAAGAGAAGGGGAAAAAAAATGTAGTTCATGCTTCTGGAGAAATTCCGTCTAGTGAATGAACCAACCAGCACGTTAAAGGAACATAAAGGGCCTGTAAAGTGATAGACATTCTTGTTTACTTGTAGAATCTTAGACCAGAATTAGAATGTGTGTGAGGTGGGCCCAGGTACAGGTGAGTCAGAAGCTCCCCAGGTGTTTCTTACACACAGCCAGGGTTTCAGGCCATCCCCCAGTGCAGTGTTCACAAACGGGGATGGTTTTGTCCCCCTGGAAGACATTGGCAGTGTCTGGAGATGTTTTTGGCTGTCACAAGTACTGACGGGAGTGAGAGCATCTTGTAGGGAAGTAGCACACAGCAGGGTTTGGAGGTAGGAGAATGTGGTTTGGGTTTGCAAAGAAGAAAGCGGTTCGTGGTTTCAGAGAGTCAGCTGAGATCCGGAGTTGGTTTTTCAGCCTGATTCTCCCCAGTGTGGGTTGTGTCTTGTCCAGGCACTTTTGGTTCAGACATCAAGCCCCTCTGGCTGTTTGCTGTGTGTGTCAGTAACCCTCAGGCCCTGTTGTGAGGGAGGTGAAGGAGTTGGTGTCAGGTACCGTCAGCCTCAAGGGCCCAGCCCCGCCCTGAGGACTGCCTTTCCCTGAGTCCATGCATGAAGGAAAGCTGCTGCGCAGAAGCTCGCCTTCCTCTGGCTCCAGGAACAGGCACTTTGCCTGAGTTAATGGCATCATGGCCCCATTGGTCATTTATTCCCTACCTCTTAGAAAAGGGTGAGCCCATCGTGGGGCCAGGCTCGTGGCAGTTGGTCCAAATACATTTTTGAATGAAAGAGTGAATCCCTAATGAGTGGGAGATCTGAACCATTTATTGTGATTTGCCCAGTTAATAAGTACGCCTTGGGCCATAAGTTGAATTAGGAGATGCAGAGTGGTAATAAGGAGAACAGTCCAGGGAATTGGACAGGGAACCTGAAGCAAGTGGGAACTTCCCATTTCCCTCTGGAGTGGCCACTGAGGAACCATTTCTGCCCTCTGAGGTGACCCAAAAGTGCATGTGTGGTGATCCTCCCAGGGCGCCACTGTCCAAGATCCAGCCACAGGGTGGGACGAGCAGAGCCAAGGCAGGAAGCACAGTTGTCTCTGTGTGTGTATGTGTGAGCTTCTTTTGCTTAACGTGATATTCTTGAAATTCATCCATGTTGCTGTATGTATAAAGTGTGTGTGTGTGTTCTCTTTTATTGCTGACTAGTCGTCTTCCATTGAATTGAGAATCCATAATTTCTTTTCTTTTTAAAGACAGGAAGAGCACCTCAAAGAGGAATAGACTTCTCTGAAAAAGCCTGAAATGTTCTTTTTCAGCATCTGTGAGTTTATGTGTTTATTTGTGGGCTGAGCTAGGTCTTAGTTGCCGTGTGGGCTTTGCTCCGGTTGCCGTACAAGGGCTTCTCACTGTGGTGGCTTCGCTTGTGGAGTCCTGGCTCTGCGGCATTCGGGCTTCAGTAATTGCAGCACTCAGGCTCAGGAGTTACCGTTTCCAGGCCCCAGAGCACAGGCTCAGTAGTTATGGCCCATGGGCTTAGTTGCTTCTCGGAATGTGGGATCTTCCTGGTCCAGGGATCAAACTCCTTTCTCCTGAATTGACAGGAGGATTCTTCACCACTGAGCCACCAGGGAAGCCCCAGGAAGCACAGTTTAATCAGAATACCTCCTCTTCTCTGGTCTGGTTATAGGTAGCAAATGCTTCAGAGCTGCTTTTCTCTGCCTTTGAGGCCTTGTTTCTGCAACTCAGGAGAAAAGGGCCCCTGATGTCCCAGGCTCAGGCTAGGGTGGGGAAGGTGTGTTTCCGAGGTTGCCTATGATAGGAGCCCGGCCATGCAGGGCGTCCCGCCCTCTCACAGCCAGCCCCAGAGGGTGTGCCTGTTCTTGGGCCCGTTACTGGGTTCTGGCAGGCTTTGTCCGGTGGAGCTCCCAGTTCCACCTTATCTGCTCCTGAGTGATGTGCAGTTGGAACCTTGCTTCTTGATGTCAGGTCCCCAGACCAGCAGTACCCATGCCTCCTGGTTAGAAATGGAGAGTCTTGAGCCCCACTTGAACTGCCCACATCAGCCTGCATTTTAACAAGATGCCCAGGTGATGTGTGGGCATGTAAAAAGCTGAGGAATGCCTGCTGGAAGACTGTTCTGCGAGGAGGCACCTGGGCGAGCGTCCTCTTTTGAGCAGCATAGGTGCCGTGTTTGTAGAGGGCTTTCGGACAGTGTTTCTCAAACTGAGGTGAAGGGCCGGTGGCTTATTTCATTCATCTGGGGACGGATATGTGCCCCACTGAACACGACCATCACAAGTCTGACATGTCCAGGCTGATCTGTATGCTTTCTCTATTCAGAGAGACAAGTCTGCCGTGACACGCTTGAGTGTGTAACTATCAAATTGCTGGAACTTCTCTAAAGTCTTCTTTACTCTCTCTTCCTGTACTTATCTCTCCAAGGACCTACAACAAACAGTTTGGTCTGCAGATCTGCTTTAAGTGATCTTGGTCTCAGGTCCCATCTTCAGGGTCAGACAGACTTGAATCCTGGTTCTGTTACTTCCTCGCTGTGTGTTTTTGGGCAGCTGTTTAACCTCTCTGAGTCTTAATTTTGTTGTCTGTAAGTCAGAGATAATAATCCCCAGGCCTCATAGGGTTGGAGTTAGGATTAAATGAGAAAGCGTGGGTGAAGCATGGAAGGCGTACTTGATAATGTGCTGTGCTGTGCTGTGCTTAGTCGCTCAGTCGTGTCTGACTCTTTGTGACCCCATGGACTGTAGCCCGCCAGGCTCCTCTGTTCATGGGGATTCTCCAGGCAAGAATACTGGAGTGAGTTGCAGTTGCCATGCCCTCCTCCAGGGAATCTTCTCAACCCAGGGATCAAACCCAGGTCTCCCGCCCTGCAGGTGGAGTCTTTACCGTCTGAGCCACTAGTGAAACCAGAGAATACTGGAGTGGGTTGCCATCTCTTCCTCAAGGGAATGTTCCCAAACCAGAGATTGAACCCAGGTCTCCCGCAGTGCAGGCATATTCTTTACCATCTGAGCCACCAGGGAAGCCCAAGAATACTGGAGTGGGTAGCCTATCCTTTCTCCAGGGGATCTTTCCGACCCAGGAATTGAACCAGGGTCTCCTGCATTGCAGGCGGTTTCTTTACCAGCTGAGCTACCAGGAGAGCTCATGCTTGAGAATATTGGCTGTCAAATGTGGGCAACAGCACCACTGTTATTGGTTGCTGTCTTGGAGCATCTGAAAATGAGGACAGTGGCCCCAGTTAAGGGGTACCATTGGTTTTAAAAATATGTATTTATTTTCTTTGGCTGTGCTGGGCCATTATTTGTGGTATGCAGGATCTTTTTAGCTGCGGCATGTGGGATCTAGTTCCCAGCCCAAGGATGGAACCTGGGCCTCCTGCATCAGGAGTGTGGAGCCTTAGCCACTGGACTACCAGGAAAGTCCTTGGATATCATTGTTTTTATGAATAGATAGACAGTGGTCTTTACATGTGTAGCAAATTCGTTTGGAACAGAAACTTTCTTCCCCCTGTGAATTTCTGATAGACTGCTGGTAATGTATTTTCCGCTATGTGAATTCAAGCAAGAATTGGGAGAATGCTGGAACTTGTTTTTCAGTGACTGAAAGAAGTAAAAAAATGCTAGGTAGGAAATCCCTTTCATCCGCAGGGCCGGTCTGTTCACCTGTCATTCTCCTCCCCCACAATGTGTCTCTTGGATACTCTTCCAAGCAGGCCAAGGGGATTTTCAGTGCTAAGTTGCCTAAAGTTAAACTGCCAGCACATCGTCTATTTCTGGAGAAATTTAGCTTCCCTCTTGGCTGTTTCATTAGCATGTAAGGAAGTGAAGTGAAAAAGTAGAGGACTCAAGTTAAAAGATCTGTGTCCTGGAGTCAACTTAGCAAATCATCGCTTGAGGTATCACCTCATTGGCCCACATTTGTTAACCTCTTTTTGGGTTCCAGACCCCTTTTATAATCTAAAGAGAACTTTGACACCCACCTTTACCCTGAAAAGTGCATTCACACCCAAACACATTAAATTGTGCATTTTATGTCCTTGGTGGGGAGGTTCACGGACCTCATGGAAACCTCAAGGATCCTTGGCTAAGCAGCTCCACAAGGCTCATTTCTCATGAACTATAATATCCAAGTGGCAGGTTTTGGAGTCAGAGTGCAGGAGTCTGAATCATTCCTCTGCTGCTTGCTGCCTTGTTGAGCTTGGGTGAGTTCATTATCTCCTCTAAGCCTCAGTTTCCCCCTCTGTGAAGTCAGGACAAGAACAGTACTTACCTCACTGGGTAGTTGTGAAACTAGGTGAGGTAGTACTTGGCAGATGTCTGTGTTGCGTAATTAGTGTTTGGCCTACAGAATGGCCCACTGCCCCCTGGAGGAATCCCCCCTTAGTGGCAAGAACTTGTGCCATCCTCATTTGAGAGCAAACAGAGGGACCATGTGGTTTTCCTTGGGATGGGTGGGGAGTGGCTCCTCGACACACGTCTGGGAAATTTGGAGAGCTGGACAGCTTTGGAGGGAGGCTCCTAGAAGCCCTGTTGGCCCAGCTGCTCCTGTTCAATAATTTCCATGTGCCGTTGTTGGTTTTGGCTCCGGGCTCAAGAGCCCTGCCTCAGGAGCTTCCTTGAAACTAGACGCCAGACCCAGAGGAGCAGGGCGGAGGGAAGGAAGAATGAAGACGCAGACTTTTTCTCCCTCCTTAATTAACTCTGACTCTTTTGCTCCCTGGGCTTTCAGGCTGTCTGCAGCCCCAGCAATTAGTGGGAGTGTTAACTGGGGTCAGGGCTGAGGCTGGGCTTCAGGGAACTCCCAGGACGGTGCCGGGGGAGGAGGGAAGTGCCCGTCTCCTGGAATGAGGGCTTCACCCCGGCTGTCCGGGCCGCTGCCCGCTTTGAGCCGAGCTGCCTCCAGCTCCAGCCCCACACTCAGGCTCAGCTGCCCCGAGATGGGCTGGAGCTATGGGATTCCAAACCGCGGGCCCCCGCCCACCGGGCCTTAATTGCATTAACGCACAAAGCAGGGTGGCCGCCCTGTCTGTCCCCGAGAACAATCGCATCCTGTTCTCTCGGCCTGTTTTCCCCCAGCTGCTCCTCCTTTTCATCTCGGCCTCTTTCCCAGGGGTGCGGGGCTCATTCCCGGGAGACCGGCATGTGCTTTCTAACCTTCTTCCTTCTTCCCTGGTCTCTCTGGTTTTGTGTATCCCTTTCTCTTCCCTCTGGTTCAGGAGCCCCATCCTGTGTTCCTATCCAGTCCTGATTTTAGACTGTGTGGGTGAAGGGTTTGAAAAAAAAGATTAATGTGTCTGTTTTTGCTTCTTATTTGTATGTTCTCATGAGAGGTGAGCAAAATGCCCCCTTTATTATTTATTTTTTATAATATTTTATTTATTTATTTAGCTGTGCTGGGTCTTAGTTGCAGCACACAGGATCTTGTAGTTGTGGTATATGGGATCCAGTTCCCTGACCAGGGGTCGAATTCACGCCCCCTGCATTGGGAGCACAGAGTCTTGGCCACTGGACCACCAGGAAAGTCCCCATAATGCCCCCACTTTATAATGATGCTCCACTAGTCATAAGATATCTTCCATTGGTTTAGAATATGATAGTTTTAGGAGTATCATCACAGAAATGTTTTTCATGAATCCACACACATTTTGATGCAGCAACAAGGCTGGTACCTCTTACACCTAATGTAGGGGAAGGAAGGGGCTTGTCACCAGCCCCACGGCTAGGAAGTCACAGAACAGGGACAAAACCCTGGTCTGACACTCAGGCCCTTCCTGCTTCCTTGGCTTCCTGAGGGTGGGCCTTTTTCACTCCACCCCAGGGTCTCTGGGCTCAGATGCTGGCAGCAGAGGACATCCAGGGGGCCCCGTCAACGATGGTGCGCCTTGCCGTGAGCTGTGAGTAAGGGGCCCCAGAGAAGCAGCATTTCTGATCTCTCTTACTCTGTCTCCTCCCCAGCTCCAAGGGACAAGGACATCACTTTTCTCCTATTTTACTGTTGCAATTATCCCAGGTGCTTAGTCCTTTAAAATCTCCAGAGAAGGTGCTTCCCTAGTCCTGGCCACCAGCACAAGTACCCGACCCTGTGACCCTGGAGACTTCTCGGTCAGCAGGACCTGTATGGGCTGCTTTCTGGACTGGGGCTGCCCTGCCCAGCTGGTGACCGGCCTGCAGCCGCAGCCTCAGGCTGGGCCTGGAGCCCAGGAGGCTGGGTGACCGCCTGGCCCCCTGGGGAGGAGCCTTGCTCGTAGCCCCTGTAATTGGTGTTGTTTTGACGACAGCTGGTGCCTCCCTTCACTTTAAAGGCCTTTCCTCTTTCACATTTTCGTGGGGCTCGGGGACCTGCCGTTCTGCCTCCCGCCAGCCTTCCTAGGAGGCTCCTGAGCCCCATATGGTAAAGCACATCCCTCTTACACCCTCGCGCTGGCAGGCTTTGTGGCACAGGCAGGAATCCTCGTCGGCCAGGGGTCTCCCAGGGACCCTGGAGCCCTCGGTGGCAACTGCCTTCTGCCCTCTCGCCTGGGGCAGGGCACCTGTCTGGACTGTTTCAGTAGGCATCTTTCACCAGAATCCTTTAGAGCACTTTGTGGGCTAATGGGCTTTTTGTTATGTTCCCCAGCTTCCCCAGTGGCTCAGCAGGTAAAGAATCTGCCCACTATGCAGGAGACGCAGGTTCAATCCCTGGGTAGGGAAGATCCCCTGGAGAAGGAAATGGCAACCCACTCCAGGATTCACACCTGGAAAATCCTATGGACAGAGGAGCCTGGTGGGCTACAGTCCATGGGGTCGTGAGCAGTCAGGCACAACTGAGTGACTAACACGCACATATACACACTGGAGAATTAACCCCCTGGGAAGGGTTCCCCACTGGCCTGCTAGCCTACGTGTGAGCACCAATGCCCCAGGGCCTTGGACTGCAGCCACACCCGTGTGGTCTCACTGCTGTGGGCTGCCCGCGCTGGGGCTGCGCCATCCCAGAAAGGCTTCATCCTGACCCCTCAGACACATGGACTTCAGTCAGAATGTGCTCCTCTGGTAAATCAACTGTACTTCAACTTAAAAAAAAAAGTACTCTGCTTATCCTGTGTAGTTTGTATTCTCATTTTAAAAAAAGAGAGGGGGGCGCGGAAATGCTTAATTTCCAACAGAGATCGGTCTGGTAATTTAAATATTGCCACCGATTTGGGCTTCCCAGTGGTGCCAGTGGCAGAGAACGTGCCTGCCAATGCAGGAGACATAAGAGATGCGTGTTCAATCCTTGGGTGGGGAAGAGCCCCTAGAGGAGGTCAGGGCAACCTACTCCAGTATTTTTGCCTAGAGAATCCCCATGGACAGAGGAGCCTGGCGGGCGACAGTCCCTGGGGTCGCAAAGAGTCAGACACGACTGAAGCAACTTGGCATGCACACACCGATAACATTTGATTATATTTCCCTCTGTTCTTTTTATTTTTTTTAATTTGTATAGCTTCTTAAAATTAATTGTAATCTTACTGATTACATACTTAAAAAGCTTTGTATGTAGCTTTTTAATGTAACACTGTAGAATGAGCATTTTTAATGACATGGTGTGGTTTTAAAATATTTTCAGTGACTGTACCATTGCTTCCTTGTGTATTCCCTACTGTGGACCACCCCCGCTCCCAGCTCCTCTTGAAACCTCAGGACTTTGTGGAGCATGACGATCAGGAGCCATTGTTGGAGTTGTGTGGGGGTAATATGAATCCAGAGTTGCCTGGGTCCTGGGAGGAGGGGCCTGGGGCCCCGTGGGATGGAGGCTCCCAGCATGGCCCCTTCGGCCCTCGGTGCCAGAGCCCTTGAAGTGGGGCACTCGTTCGAACAGGCTTTCTGTCTCAGGAACCTTCAGTGGTTTATACAGAGATGAGGCTGGGGTACAGGTTCAGGCTGGCTCTCAAGGCCCATCAGTTGGGTTTCATTTCCAGCCTTGGGCCTGGCCTGGTGGCCCAGGTCCCAGGAGCAGATAGCTGTGACCCAGCTCAGTCTCCTTCCTTGAGCTGTTGGATTTTTGGATGCTTGCTCTATCCCATAGCCAGGGCCTTCTTCTGAAGGTCTGTGCTCACCCTGGTGTCATCAGGGGCCATGCACCCTGCCCCAGAGGGCCTGGAGACTTCAGGGGCCTGGGCTCAGCCACCTGAATGGCAGGACAGACACCAGCCTTTTCTCCCAGTATCTCTTAACTACACTTCTGATGAGGATAATGACAGATAATATTTATAATGCTAATAAGCATCATCCTTTCCGTTCTGTTGATTTATACCCTTTCCCCTTTCTCGTGAAGGGGTTAAGTTGAGGCGTCGAGAGATTTAAGAGTTTTGATCTTGGCTTCCAGTCCTGGCTCTGTCCTCTCTAAGTTCCATTGTCACATATCTACCGAGCCTCAGTTTCCTCATCTGTACAATGACAGTAATGATGCCTGACTTGCCGAGTTGATGGGAGGATCAAATAGTATTTCTATATTATTCTCTGGCATGTCGTTGGCGACCAGTCAGTGTCATTTTGACGATGTTGTTCAGGGTCACAAAATATGCCAACCTCAAAGCCAGAGGGACTTGTCTGCCCAGTCCCTACCCTGCTCAAGTTTCCCTGGAGTCCCTTCAACCGTGCACTTACCTCGCCAGCTCCAGGCAGGAAGATTTCCTGCTTAGCTGATCAGAGGAGACTGGCTCAGCAGAGCTGTGATTGTTTTCAGCTGCTTCTGGATAGGACGTCCTGCCAAGCCAGGCCCTGTTCCCCTTCACCCCGCTAATCTGAGTGGAGGCAGCTAGGACCCTTTCCTTGTGCCTTTCCCCTCAGACGGTGTTGAGAAGGCAGCTCCAAGTGAACGCAGGGTGTGGTGTCACAACTGAGTGTCTTTGCGGCCACACTTGTCTGCAGGCTAGATCATCCCCCATCCCTGCCCCACCTCCCACCGCCAAAAAAAACAACAGCATGAAGCCAAAGAGAGAGTCGTTTGGGGACAGCCTCTGGTTCTGAGTCCTTGTGCCCCAGTCTGAGGCCATTTAGTTGGCTGTCTGCTTTCAGGAGGCTGTGAGCTCTAGCCTGGCTAGACAGAGCTTGCCTTTGAGACTTCCAGAGAAGAATCTTATAAACTTTCCAGCCATCTGCCCAAGACCTTGAGTTTTGAGTGCCATTCCTCCTGAGGCCATGAACCAGTAGCAGTGGCGTCCCCAGGGGGCTAGATGGCAATGCAGACTCTTCAGGCCTCAGACCAAAGCTCTAATGAGTTAGAACTTGCATTTTAGCAAGACCCTTAGGAGATTCGTGTGCATGTTAAAGGTTGAGAAACACAGATTAGAGCACAGTTTTCAACCACAGGTGTATACTGGAATCACCTGGAGAGCTGTGAAAAAGGAACTGATTCCCTAGGTCCTAGTCCAGACCACTGAATCAGAATCACTGAGGATAAGATCTAGGCATTGGCATTTTTAAAAAAGAAAAAAAAAAACCCAAAACTTCCTAGGTGATTCTGATGTGAAGTTGGAGTGGAGAACTGATGTAGACAGAATCTTGTCTTTGGGATGGATGGTCCTGAATGAGACGATCATGATAGTAACACTTAGAGTTGCTATGTACTGAGCTCCTACTCCACATGAAAGGCTTTATTCTTATCTGGAATCTTCTTCCCAAACCTGAGGCTTTGAGAAAACTGAGGGTCAGAGAGGTAAAGTTAGGAGCCTTAGGTCATGTAAGTATTGTGGCTGGAACTGTCTGCCTGGAGGCTTCTTTTGCAGTGACTTCACTGTAACTGAAGCTCATAATGGTTTCGAAGGGCCTGGTTCTTGGAAAATCTGGCCGGGAATTCTCTTCTTTCTCAGTCTCAGTGAGACCTTCAGACTGTGTGGTTTCAGGATCGTTCAGTTTGAGGAAAGCACACCAGCTTTTAGTCCTCAGATTTGTGAGTCTCTTAGAGAAAGGGGTTGGGGGTGAGGTCAGTGACAGACATGTTGCAAAGGAACGATGGGAAAATCTTAAGGAAAAGGGCATATTGCCAAAGGTCATAGAGAACCTGACCCCCCTTATTTATTTTAAGCTAGCTGTACGGGTCGGAACAAATCCCTTTATCCCTGTGGACCCAAACCCCACCCCTCCTCCCTCAGGGGGGACTCGCTGCTCTTTCCAGTTCTGCAAAGCTGAGTTCTAAGATAAAAGTGGGGAAACTAAGGCATCGGCCAGAGAGAGCCAAACTCTGGGCCCTCGAGCAGGTGGGGGCCAGTGCTGGAGCCATGCTGGGAAGGCATGGAGAGCCCGGCAGAGTGGAGCATCCACGACCCAGCAGGAACCCTGACACCGCCTCCCCGGCCCTGAGCCTGCAGAGAGACCTGGCGAGGAGCAGAGAGAATGAGAAATAGCCCTTTCTTTTTGTGTTTTGAACCTCATCCAAACCTAACTTTTAAGTTCGAATAAGGTTTTGAAAATCAGCCTGGGGCTCCCACGGACGCTAAATCCAGGTTACTGTGTGTGTCTTCCTTATAAAGTCATGGACTGTCTGTGTTTGGGGAATGGAATGAATGAGGGGGAAGTTTCACTGCTTTCTTTCCTGGCTTTTCCTTTCAAGAAACACAGCACCCTGCCCTTCACATGGGCCTCTGGTGCATGTTGATGCACGATTGGTCCCTGCAGCCACTCTGTGAGCCCAGAAGGGTGTGGGGGGAGCACCCCCATTTATGCAGGGAAATCACGGGCCAAGAGATGCCAAGTGGGGGCCCTGAGGTCCTGAGGCAAATTCAGGGCACAGCCTGGCCTTGAATCTGGATCTTTTGATTCCAGATTCTTTGATCCTTTTCCTCCATCGTACTTCCCTAGGGTCCCCCTTCCTGGCCTTCCAGGGGACCATCAGTTGCCTCCTGTAGACATAGCTCATGAAAGACCATCAATTTCCAGTGATCTGGAATGTGTTTTTTGTTATAGTTCTTTATTTTTTTGGCTACGAGGCATGGGGGATCCCAGCTCCCCAACCAGAGTTAGAACCTATTGGAAGGTGAAGGCTTAACCACTGGGCTGCCAGGGAAGTCCCCCAGAGTGTGTTTTAAAGCATGCTTTGAAGAAAATTATGTAACCAATATACAACTCCATTGCTTTCATTAAAAATTTCAAATAATTCAAATGGTCCCCCTTTGACCACCTCTTCTCCCCATCTCACACCACTCTTCAGAGGTAACTGCTGATGACACTTTGATATGAGTCCTCCTAGCCCTTTTTAAAACATGGATTTTGCATATGTTCAGTTCAGTTCAGTCACTCAGTTGTGTCTGACTCTTTGCGACCCCATGGACTGCAGCACGCCAGGCCTCCCTGTCCATCACCAACTCCCGGAGTTTATTCAAACTCACGTCCATTGAGTCTGTGATGCCATCCAACCATCTCATCCTCTTTCGTCCCCTTCTCCTCCCGCTTTCAATCTTTCCCAGCATCAGGGTCTTTTCCAATGAGTCAGCTCTTTGCATCAGGTGGCCACAGTATTGGAGTTTCAGCCGCAGCATCACTCCTTCCTATGAATATTCAGGACTGATTTCCTTTATGATGGACTGGTTGGATCTCCTTGCTGTCCAAGGGACTCTCAAGAGTCTTCTCCAACAGCTCAGTTCAAAGGCATCAATTCTTCAGCATGTGTTACTGATGGATTATTGTAATCTCTAACTATCTTGCTTGCTTTAATTGCCAGCTGTGTGTGTGTGTGCATGTGGAGAAAGCAAATATTCTAACATTACCTTCAGCAAGATAAAACCAAGATGTAAATCAGCTGGGCTGGTGGTTTAGAGCAGTGTGTCTCTAGCTTGGATGTGCATGGGGTAGGAATCATGCATCAATTTTGCTAGAACGCAGATTCTGATTCAGTAGGTTATGGAGTAGGGGCTGGGATCCTGCATTTCTTAGAGGGTCTCGGTGCAGACACTGCCAGTTGGAGACCACCCTTTGAGTAGGGTGAGTTGACAGCACATGCTCTAGAATTGAACAGACCCACTGATCCTTGTGGGCTTCCCTGGTGGCTCAGATGATAGAGTCTGCCTGCAATGCAGGAGACTCAGGTTTGATCCCTGGGTTGGGAATATCCCCTGGAGAAGGGAATGTCTACCTACTCCAGTATTGCCTGAAGAATTCTCTGGACAGAGAAGCCTGGCAGGCTGTAGTCCATGGAGTCGCAAAGGGTCAGACACAACTGCGTGACTAACACTTTCACTTCTTTCACTTTCATTGGCCCTTAAGGGCTTTCTTGGTGGCTCAGCGGTAAAGAATGCACTTGCAATGCAGGAGTCACAGGAAAGAGACGTGGCAACCCCCTCCAGTATTCTTGCCTGAAGAATCCCATGGACAGAGGAGCCTGGCAGGCTACAGTCCATAGGTTCACAAGGAGTCAGACACAACTGAACCGACGTAGCACGCACACACATTGGACCCTAAATGCTCGCTGAGCTTGGCAAGTATGTAAGCTTACTGTGCTTGTAAACTGGGGAGATGAGAAGGACGCGCTATCCATAAGACTGATGTGAAAACGAAATGAACTAGGACCTGTGAAACACCTAGTCCAGTGCCTGGCACACAGTGGATGCTCAGTAAATACCAGTTATTAGCATCATCTGGAGACAAGGACCATAGCGTTGTGCAAGCCAAACAGAAAACACTTGCTGGTTGGCTACTATTTGGGGCTATTTGTGTAGTGCGTTTCTCTGTTATTCATTTAATATTATCATTATCACCATATCAGGATTTTTAATATGTCTCTTACGGCATTATTCCCATGAGCTTATGAGTAACTTTATGTCGGGGATTGTGTGTAACTTTACCAGATCCACACAGCTAAGAAGTAGCAGAAATAAACTTATACCCAGGTTTTAGGTCTAATGCTTGTCATGTCCCTTGCAGCCGCCTTCTCTTGAGAATCGATTACACTCATGGCCCAGTGGGTGGTGTGGAAGGCATAGCCTCTGAGTATGGCTCCAGGGAAGGAAAGGCACAGGCTTAAAACTGTTTTTGCTTTCACAGCTGTCAAAAGAATACAAAAAAAATACTATAAAATAAATTTATAAAATAAAATTTATAATTTAAATTTATAATTTAAAATTTATAAAACAAAAAACTATATCCCTTATGAGTGTGTGTGTTCAGTTGTTCAGTCATGTCCGACTCTTTGTGACTCCTTGGACTGTAGCCCGCCAGGCCCCTCTGTCCATGGAATTCTCCAGGTAAGAGTCCTGGAGTGGGCTGTCATTTCCTACTTTAGGGGATCTTCCCAACCCAGGGATCGAACTGGAGTCTCTTATGTTTCCTGCACTGGCATGCGGATTGTTTTACCACTGTACCCCCTGGGAAGGCCTATACACTTAAAAATTCACATAAGCATTTTTTTCTCATAACTTTAAGTAGAGAGTATTTCCAGGCTTATTGTATGTCATATTCTTCAAATATATGTTCATGAAAGCCTAGAATGGCAAATTCAGTTCACAACGGTTGTGGAAAATGTCTGCTGTAGCTCTTAATTCGCAAGGCCAGATCTTGCTGTTAGACGATGAGCCAAATCATGCTTTGTGTTAGAAAAAGTCTGACTCCATTGTTTGATTCAAATAAATGTGTTAAGCAGGCATCCCTGTGTCGGCTTCCTTGCTTCCTAACTCTAATCCTGGAATAACCAGATGGTTATGCATGGTAGTCGGTCTTGGTAAGATAAGGCCAGCTCCCTTCTCAGTGTCCATCCTCAGGAGACTCCTTCCAGGAGCACTGCATTCTTGAGTTGTCCCTTTGTTTCATGGCTTCTGTCAGGTCAAAGTGCCAGGGTAAAGCTGGCATGGCTGTGGGGATGGGCCGGCCTTTTAGGTAGTCTTGAGGAGGGCTACCTCAAAAGAGAACTGGTGGGCTCAGATGGTTCCCAGCACATCGATACGGAAGGAGACCATGGGGGCGTGGAGGTTCTGGAAATTGATTCCCTGAAGGCCTGCCATGTCAGGGAGTTAAATTTCCCAGATGTACCTTGATGGGCAGACCATTGACCAGATGCCTCCTGGAGAGGCTACCCTGGGTTGTGGCTCTGTGAACATTACATTGCTCACTTCAAAGCCTGTGGCTCTTTGGGAATCTTTGGTGGAGCAGGGACTGAGCCCGAACCTCCCAGGGTCTCCCTGGTGACAACCCTGGCCCTTGGCCCGTGTTTCTTCCCAGGTCCTCGCAGTTAGCTAGCGGGGGCATTGATGCTACAGTCTTGAGTGGCAGAGAGGTACTCTGAAACCTGGGCCTGCTGAGTGGTTTCATGGCCCCCGAGCAGTCCACATACCCCACCAGAAAAGCTGGGTGCCATCCCAGGGGAGTGATCACAAAGCAAACCCGCCTTGGGTATGTCAGGAGAACTGGTCCTCTGAGCTCGTCCCCTGCCTCAGGGCAACTCACCTACATTCTCTCCTCCTTGGCATCTTTGTGAAACGGGCTGATGCGGCAGGCATTTAGCCTTCAGAGACCTTGAAGTTGGGCAGACCTTTGTTTTTGAATCCTGGCTTTGTCACTTACTAGCTGTGTGACCAAGTTATGTGCCTCTCTGAGCCTGTCTGCACACGGGTAAATGGGCAACGACAGTGTCTCTCTCATGGGCTGGTTGAGGGGGTACAGGAGACAATGGCTAGTGGGCACGCTCAGGAAATAGTCTTGCCGTGGTTACACTTGTTCCTCGAAGGAATTAAGCAAAAGACGGGGTGGCGTGAAGGCCTGGTTGAGACTCTCTGGGATGGCACCACACACACGGAGGCGCTTTACGGATGTCACCTGATAAAGGTCAGAGCGGGTCCTGCCACCTGCTGAGCTCCCTGCTGGCCTCCTGCCTTCTTCCTCCCCCAGAGGGAAAGGCCGCCCCTGATTGCTCCCCACTTTCCCTGCAGCCTGAGGGCTCTGGGGTCCACCCTGTGGGGACCTGTTGGAAGCCTTGCTGCCCGATCTCCCCGGCTGGCTGGGTCCTTTCTGGGGGACAGGCCACAGGCTCTCAAGCCTTCTATCTGAAAGCTGCCCTGGTTGGATTTCCCGAGGGCCTCTCCCAGCAAATGTTTTTGAAGCAGAGTCGACTCCACCCCCTGTGCCTTCCCCGCAGGAATTTTGTCATCTTGTCTAAACCGACTTTCAGCTGGAGCTTAGTCTCTTCTCCTCCGCCCCAGAGGAGTAAATAAAGAAACAAAGCAATGCTCCTCGTGCACCTTGGGATCTGGCCCTTTCAAGGAATCTCTTTGTCAAGCAAAGAATCCTTTTGTAAAGTGAATAATGACTCACTTTGGACTTCGGTTGGGATTTTTTGTTGTTGTTGTTCAGGGTCTTTCTCAAGAGTGGGGGCCAGGCTAATTTGTAGGCTTGGGGGCGGGCGGGGTGGGGTGGGGTGGGGGCAGGCCACCGCGTCCTCACAGCAGCTGAAAGCGCTCTCGGTTTGGCTGCTGATCTTCTGATTACCCTTCTTTCTTCCAGTGTCTTCCTGTCAGGGCTCTGGCCCACCGACATCGATCACGCAAGCCCGGAAGGTGGTGACGGTTTGTGTTTCTTGCTCTGTTTTGTTCCTTTGCTTCACTGATCTCATCTCCATGGAAACAGGCGCAGCCTTTGTGTTCCTCTTGCTTTGGGCGAATCAATGCCAACTGGGGATTTTTCTTTGCTCTCCACCTTCTTTGGGATCAAAGGGAAAGGTGGGGGCCAGGCAGGAGGACCTGCAGCGTCCTGGAGCTCCTGGAGTGGGGGACTCCTCCCCTAGGGACCATAGGGTCAGTCCTCCAGTCGGGGACCCCTGCCTGGCCTGACCTGTGTGGGGGTGCAGTGAGTGTCATGAGGTCCTGGGTGGAGCATGTACGCTGTGGTTTATGGACACTCAACACCCCACCCTGGGCCCCCTCGACTCAGAGGTGGCTACTGGCCACTGGGAACAGGAGGCTGGAGGGAAGGCCACTCCTGCTGGCAGGTACTTTGGGTGAGGGCTTTAATCTTTCCAGGGCTTGGTTTCTCGCAAGAGGGTGGAGAGGTTTTGAACCCCTTTGGTCCTGGGACCCCTTAAGGAAGCCCCACGTCTAGGTAAACTGCAAAATCACTGTCATATGATTGTTCGATGGTGAATAGTAAATTCTGTGTTTGATTCAAACCAGTAAGTTGTGTAGTTTGACATGAAACTTCAGAATCAGGAACCCCTCTCTAGACTAGACTGAACATCCCGTGTGTGATCCAGGCCCCCCGGCCCCCCGCCCCCAGGGTGTCCTGCGTTCCAGGACTGATCGTGACCTACTAGGGGAGACTTCTGTTCCAGGCCAAGGCAAAAGCGTTGGCCTGAGCAACCAGGGAACAACAACAGATGGGCTCTGTGTCCTCTGAGACCTCCCAGTGGGCGTGCCCACACAGGACGGGGCTTCCTGAGCGGGTTGCCTACTACACTCCCATGGTCATCTCGGTCACTGCTGGCTTGACGAACTATGTTATTCAACAGGCCAAACAGGAGGCTTCTATCCATCAGTACCACTCGTGCCAACTTTATACTCACTGACTAAAACCGCCAACTCCACACGTCATTTCAATATCAGAACTTTCTACCCCATCTGTTTGTCAAATTTCACAAAGTGTTTTTTGAAAAAAGTATTTATTTATTTGGCTGTGCCGAGTCTTAGCTGTGGCATGCGAGCTCTTCATTGTGGCACATGGGGTCTAGTTCTCTGACCAGGGATTGAACCCTGGGCCCCTTGCATTGGGAGCTCAGAGTCTCCACCACTGGGCCACCAGGGAAGTCCCGCAAAGGATGAATTTAACCTCAGATTTACGTTGTCCAAGAGCCTCCCATGAGACTGGAGCTAGAGCCAAGTTGTCTGAGGAGACCTCCGAGCATGTCAGTGGCCTCGTGGTGACCGAGGCCAGGTGGTCCGGTCTCCTGCCTGCAGAAAGGCGCTTGCTAGAGCGAAGCACCATTCAGGGGTCCCTCCCGGGAAGTATTCTCTCTGACCCCTCTTTACAGTCAAGAAAGTTTCTTCTGGAGTCTAAGTCCCGTTTTCTTTGTTCTATCTTGAAGAGAGAGAACAAAGACCAAGTATCCTTGCAGCTTTACCCAGAGACCCTTACGTTCTCACTCAGCCTCGGTCAAATGCCCGGATGTGGCAGGGTTGCCTCCTCACTCACGCGTTCCAGCAGAACAGGGCCCGAGTGTCCTGTTGGTAAGACAAGGAGAATGACAGCCGCCTCACTGGGTGGGTGTGAAAATTAAATCCTTCGGGGACACACCTCTGCAAGTGCCTGGCGTATGGTTCGTTTTCAGTCACTCTGGTTGATTCTAATATATTTTCTTTCCTGCCTACCTTTTTTTTTTTTGAGACGAGTGGGGCTGTGCCCAAAGCATGTGGGTGGATCTTAGTTTCTTGACCAGGGATTGAACCTGAGCCCCTGGCAGTTGAAGCAGAGTCTTAACTACTGGACCTCCAGAAAGGTCCTTTCCTGCCCACTTTGAAGCCGCAGGAGTTCTTGCTTTTCTCCACAGCTTCTCCTGAGTGAAGCCCCCTGGGCTGCTGAGCCATCTTCCCGACTAGCCTGTCTCTGGGCCCCAAGGGGCCAGGTGGGCAGGTACACAGAGGCTCTGGGTGGCACTGGCCCTGTTCCTGGTTCTAGGCCTCCTAGAGCTCCCAGCTGGAACCGCTGATTCCCAGACTCTCCCAGAGGCTGCAGAAGGGTCCCTGGCACCTCACTGGGAGACCTTCAGCATAAACTGCTCCTGCTTCCGTGGACGGTAGCCTCGAACTGTGCTTTGTCCAAAGGGTGACGTGTGGAGTTGCTGTGAACCCCTAGCCCAGGAGCAAGGACTGCAGAGGGAGCTCTTTTTTTTTTTTTTTTCCCAGATTTTACTCTATCTTTCCTTTGAACCATCGGTATCGTGGCAGAGAGTTGAGAGGAGGAGCCATACTGCCTGGGTTCTGACCCAACTCTGCCATTGTGGGCACCCTTCCTCCCTGTGTCTTAGGTTTCTCCATGGCACATAGGCAGTGCTTAAGAAAATATTTGCTCTAATTTCCCAAGCGCTTTGAAAAATTTTCCATTGTTTGACTTTAAATTTCCTCCCCTCCCTTTCTCCCGATCTGCCTAAATATACAGGCAGACCTCAGAGATGTTGTAGGTTCACTTCCAGACCGCCACGGTAAAATGAATATTGTGGCAAAGTGAGTCACACATGTGTTTTGGTTTCCCAGGACATATAAAAATTATGTTTACATTATACTGTGGTCTATTAAGTGCATAATAGCATTATATCTTTTAAAAAAACAATGCACATGCCTTAATTAAAAAGTATTTTAGTGCAGAAAAAAATGGTAACCGTAATCTGAGCATTCAGCCAAAGTATTAACATCAAAGATCACTGATCACCATCACGAATACAATAATAACAGAAAAGCTTGAAATATGGTGAGAATTACCAAAATGTGACACAGAGACACAAAATGAGCAAATGCTGTTGGAGAAATGGTGCCAATAGACTTGCTCATTGTAGGGTTGCCACAACCTTTAATTTGTAAAAAAAAGAAACACCTCAGTATCTGTGAAATGAAATAAAGTGCTGCTGCTGCTGCTAAGTCGCTTCAGTCGTGTCCGACTCTGTGCGACCCCAGAGATGGCAGCCCACCAGGCTCCCCTGTCCCTGGGATTCTCCAGACAAGAACGCTGGAGTGGGTTGCCATTTCCTTCTCCAATGCATGAGAGTGAAAAGTGAAAGGGAAGTTGCTCAGTCGTGTCTGACTCTTAGCGACCCCACGGAGTGCAGCCTACCAGGCTCCTCCATCCATGGGATTTGCCAGGCAAGAGTACTGGAGTGGGTTGCCATTGGAAATGAGATTTGCCTGTGCATATTGCTGCCTGTTTTATGCTGGGCACTGAAGTAGGTATTGGGGGCAGAGAGCTGAATAAGACCAAGAGAAGCCTGCTCTGTTACGGCCACCAATGGGCACGTTAAAAGTGAAAGTGAAAGGTTAGTCACTCAGTCGTGTCTGACTCTTTGCAACCCCATGTACTGTACCCCGCCAGGCTCCTCTGTCCGTGGAATTCTCCAGGCAAGAATACTGGAGTGGCTTGCCATTCCTTTCTCTAGGGCATTTTTCCGATCCAGGGATAAAACCCGGGTCTCCTGCGTTGCAGGCAGATTCTTTACCATCTGAGCCACCAAGGCTCTGGTGGGCACATTGGTAACTGTGATATCATGTAACTAGTGCTGCCATCTTAATGGTGTAGTGAGCACCTAACGGGTGCAGGCCACGTGGGAGTGAGCCAAGGAGTGCATCTGGGAAGGCTTCCTGGAGAAGGAGGCCTGTGTTCTGAATCCTAAAGTTGCAGTTGAGCAGGGTGCATCTGTTAGGGCCGAGGCATTAAGTGCGCAGGACTAGGGAAGTGTGCTGGGACAGTGTGGTGGCTGGACGAAGGGGCAGCCCAGCACTTGGCCCCGAGTGGCTGAAACAGCAGGTGCCGAAGGGCTGGTGAGCCTGCAGAAGGAGGAGCGGTTGTCTGCTCTCCAGAAGCAGACCTCTAGAGTGGGGAGCAGAAAGGAAGGGCGCTTCGCTTGTGACGGTCCTTCTTGGCGCCCGCTGGGCTCCGGGCTCCCTTGGGGTTTGCTCTGAGGCTGAGGCCCCTCCCCTCCTCCTCTTCTAGAGAATGATTTATCCCCACCTCTGGGCTCGTGTCTCCTAACTGTGAGTGGTTCAGAATACCTCAAGCCTCTCTGACTTGCTGGGGGTTTGGTGGACAAGGATTGTGTGCCACTAGTCAGTGGAGGGCCCGGGACCTCTGCCTTTCAGAAGCTCCCCGAGATCCTGCTGCACGCCCGGCCCCCACTTGAGGATCCAGCGCCGCGGACCCTGAGTGCATCCGGGGCTCCCCGCCCCAAGGCGCCCATGATGGGTCATCCCTCCCAACCTCCTTGTACGACCTCTTGCTTTTACAGAGTGGCATTGTTATTGTTTGTTTTCATCTCTCCTTTTATTTTTCCAACAGGGATCTCTATCATCTTGTTTTTTGGCTTTGCTACTTAAAAAAAATTGTCTTAGTAATACTAGTGTTAGTCGCTCAGTCGTGTCCGAGTCTTTGTGATCCCACGGACTAAAGCCCTCCAGGCTCCTCTGTCCATGGCGATTCTCCAGGCCAGAAGACTGGAGCGGGTTGCCATTCCCTTCTCCAGAGGTTCTCCCCAACCCAGGGATCGAACCTGGGTCTCCTGTGTAGCAGGCAGATTCTTTACCGTTTGAGCTACAGCTGCTGCTACTGCTAAGTCACTTCAGTCGTTTCTGACTCTGTGTGACCCCATAGACAGCAGCACACCAGGCTCCCCTGTCCCTGGGATTCTCCAGGCAAGAACACTGGAGTGGGTTGCCATTGCCTTCTCCAATGCATGAAAGTGAAAAGTGAAAGTGAAGTCGCTCAGTCGTGTCCGACTCTTTGTGACCCCATGGACTGCAGCCCACCAGGCTCCTCCATCCATGGAATTTCCCAGGCAAGAGTACTGGAGCTACAGGGAAGACTCAAAAAAATTTTTTTTTCTTAAGGTTATTTAATTAATTTACTTAATTAAAATATTTACTTAGTTACTTGGCTGTGCTCGGTCTTAGTTGTGGCATGTGGGGTCTTTAGTTGCAGCATGTAAGACCTAGTTCCCTGACCAGGGATCAAACCCGGACCCTCTGCATTGGGAGCCTAAAGTCTTAGCTTTACCACTGTTTAAAAAGGTGTTATTAGATAGTGAAACTGGGGCACAAAGGAGGAAACGTTGTCCAAGGTTATGGAGAAGCCAGAACCTGCCCTACAGTCCACGGTGTCTTTAGCTCTGTCTCCCTGGGCAGAGGGCCTAAGGGCCCAGCGCCCCAGGTGTTTGAAGAAACGGGCTGGGGGCCTGCTCCTCAGGCACTTAATGCCTCAGACGCTGCAGGGTCTTCTTGCCTCCCTCCAGAGGGGCTCAGGCTGGCACAGTCACGACCATTGTTCCCAGTTGCTCTGCCCGCCTGCCTGGACATCTGTTCTCCTAACAATATCTGCCATAAATCCTCGCCCCGACTCCAGGGCGGCTTAGCTGGGGGACAACGGAGCCTGTGACGGGCGGCCAAGCCTCCCCCATGGCTGCGCAAGGGTGCATGCGCAACTGTGTGTTTCCTGGCAGCACTGACACCTGCCTCTCCGGCCGAGGTGGTCTGCGCAGTGGTCTCTGGGCTGCAGTTGGAAGGGCTCCTTACAGAGCCCTTTCTGTTCTAACTCACACTGTTGTAATTCTTGGCCTTTGTGAAGAAAAGCGATTTTTTTTTTAAATCTTGTGTATCCTGGTGTACAGTAGGTCCTCACTCAGTGTGTTTTGCCTGACAGTGAATGAATGAGGAAATAATTAGCAGCCTGTGCGTGAAGGTCACTGGGGTGCCTGTGAATGAAACAGACCCAGTTCCCCTGGCACATGCAGAACGCCCCCTGGGCGGCACAGGACCCTGGGATGTCCCTCCCTGGGTCTGCCCGGAGGAGCTGGTCTGATGGAGGGAGACAGCAAATGATGAAGTGCCACCTTGCCCGTCGTTACAGCCACTCGGTGCGCTCTCTCCTCTTCCAGATGGCTCTGAGCGCTAGGGCTGACCTGGAAGAGCAGAGAGGGATCAATATTGGCTGAAGTTTCCAGAGACCACCTCCTGGCAGAGAGGACCCTGAGCCGGGTCTTGAAAGCTGGACAGGCCTTGTTTGTGAGGACAGAGGAGAGGTGCAGACGGCTGCCCTGCGGTCCCTGAGGCAGTCGCATGAGGGGTGGAACCCAGTGTGTGCTGACAAGCCCTGCAGGTGACCCCGATGCTCACCGACTGTGGTGACAGCTGATGCAGGAAAAAAAAGAGAGCCCGAGGAGCTGGGAAGCGACCTGGCGTGTTTTAGATGAGTTCTTCTGTAGGCGGCACAGAGAGAAGCAGGAAGGACATGGGCAGAGAAGACAGGAGGCATCAAGGGAGGCAGGCTTGGGATGCTCAGGGTCTGAGCTGGACTGATGGTGGCTGTGGGAGCAGAGAGCAGAGCCAGGTGGTCCTGTGAAGGGAGAGTGACACATTTGATCTCAAGCCACACTTTCAGAGCACTCTTTAAAATGTTTCAAAGTGATCTGTCTCCTATCTTGTTGTTATATGCTAATTATGGAAATGTAGGAAAGAAACAGAGACATTACTTTGCCAACAAAGGTCCATCTAGTCAAAGCTATGGTTTTTCCAGTAGTCATGTATGGATGTGAGAGTTGGACCATAAAGAAGGCTGAGCGCTGAAGAATTGATGCTTTTGAATTGTGATGCTGGAAAAGACTCTTGAGAGTCCCTTGGACTGCAAGGAGATCCAACCAGTCCATCCTAAAGGAAATCAGTCCTGAGTGTTCATTGGAAGGACTGATGTTGAAGCTGAAACTCCAATACTTTGGCCACCTGATGTGAAGAGGTGACTCATTGGAAAAGACCCTGATGCTGGGAAAGATTGAAGGTGGGAGGAGAAGGGGATGACAGAGAATGAGATGGCTGGATGGCATCACCGACTCAATAGTCATGAGTTTGGGTAAACTCCGAGAGTTGGTGATGGACAGGGAGGCCTGGTGTGCTGCAGTCCATGGGGTCACAAAGAGTTGGACACGACTGAGCAACTGAACTAAACTGAAGTGAAGAAAGAAACGGCAGGCACAGAATTCCACTACCACCCAGGACGACTATTGATTCATGGGCATATTTCCTTCTGCTCCTTTTTCCTACACATCTTGCCTTTACGTAGCTGAAAGCATACCCTATGTATCAGTTTGCATCCTGCATCCTTTGTTTAACAAAATATCATCAGCATTTCCTGACATTCTCTGAGGCTGTCTATCTTTATTGTGAGAGGAGGGCCAGAAGATGAGCAGAGCGGTGCTGGTAAGGAAGCAGTGACTCCAGCTCAGGGAGAAAAGGAAGCTTGCTCCATGAACTTCAGATAGTGGGGAAGTCTGCAGTTACGCAACCTGGGTTTGTCAACTCATAAATTACAGGGAAAGAAGGGATGAAGGGGAAACCTGTAGATTAAAATAGACATTAAAGACAGCTTGCAGGACTTAAGTATAGTGTCCAGGCATGTACTTTTGAGGGTCAAGAAATGCAAGAAGGTGATTACCACACTAGCAGTGTGTAGTCCGCAGAGAGGGCGTTGGAGCGGCTGGCAGAGTTTCGTTTCTTGACATGAATGGTTGCAAGGTGTTTGCCTTGTGATACTTCGTCAGACTTACATGCATTCTGTGCAGTTCTTTGTATCTGCTTGATTGTTTATTTTCGGCTGTGCTGGGTCTCCAGCGCGGCACGGGCTTTCCCTGGCTGCAGTAAGCAGGGGCTGCTCTTGGCCGCGGTGTGCGACTTCTCATCATGGTGGCTTGGCTCATCGCAGAGCAGGGGCTCGAAGCCATACAGGCTTCAGTAGTTGTGCTGCAGGGCTTAAGCTGCCCTGCAGCGTGTAGGATCCCGCCTGACCAGGGGTTGAGCCAGTGTCCCCCGCGTGGGCGGACAGACTCCTAACCACCGGACCACCAGGGAAGTCCTCTGTTTTATATTTTTTTAAAGGTTGGAAGGAAAAAGGAACTTGTTCAGGAATCCGTGCGGCAGAGCTCGTTTCAGAAGCCCTGTTCACAGGTCCTCCCTTGGGCCTCATGTCCACCTGTTCCCACCCTGTGGGGGTTGCCTTCTTACCCTGCTCCCAGCCCCAGCCCCCTGTCTGCAGCTTGCAGGAAAACCTGCAGATCGACAGCTCATTTTGTTTGACTTTCGGGGCCAAAGCTGAAATAGCCTTGGGAAAGAACGGTGATGCCCCTTTGACTCAAATGGGGACATTTTTGAGGAGATTGGTTAGTCAGAAGTGAAGATATCTCAGCCATTTTCCATTGCCATGTGCAAGGGTGGGAGGTGCCTGGACCTCTTTCTCTCTTTCTGGTTAGTGCAGAGAGACAGGCTCTAGTGCCCAGGTTCTGTGTTTTCAGAATCCCTTTCTGTTCATTTCCTTGGCCTCGCCCTTTGGGTTCCTGGAAAGGATGTTTTTTCCTTTTAATGAGCACCATCCCTCCCTCTCCCCTTACCACACACATACCCCCTGCCTCAGTTCAGTTCATTCGTTCAGTCGTGTCCAACTCTATGCGACCCCATGGACTGCAGCACACCAGGCCTCCCTGTCCATCACCAACTCCCAGAGCTTGCTCAATCCCATGTCCATTGAGTCGGTGATGTCATCCAACCATCTCATCCTCTATCATCCCCTTCTCCTCCCGCCTTCAATCTTTCCCAGCATCAGGGTCTTTTCCAATGAGTCAATTCTTCGTATTAGGTGGCCAAAGTATTGGAGTTTTAGCTTCAACTTCAGTCCTTCCAAAGAACACCCAGGACTGATCTCCTTTAGGATGGACTGGTTGGATCTCCTTGCAGTCCAAGGGACTCTCAAGAGTTTTCTCCAACATCACAGTTCAAAAGCATCAATTCTTCTGTGCTCAGCTTTCTTTTACAGTCCAACTCTCACATCCATACCCCCTGCCTCAGCTACCCTCTACCTCTGGTTCCTTCTCATTGCTCTGAAGAAGCCCAAAGAGGCAGAGCCAGGGCCACCAATATGGCACACCCAGGAGAGGGGCCAGTGGATGAGCCCTGCTAATGCCAAGCACCCGCTTCGCCCTGGAGAGCCCAGGGTCCTGCAGGTGCTGACTCCAGACTTGGGCTCCTTGCCAGACTCCTGCTTCTCCCTGCCTGAGCGTCAGATCTCACCATGGGAACCGGGCCAAAGTTTTGATCTTGGATGAGGCCACAGCCACCAGCAGGGAGAGGGACTAGTGCTCACCCTAGCCCTGCCTGCCCAGGAGAAAGGGGTCTTTGCACTTACCTGCCCCCTTCCCAGGAGGATGTGGAAAGCCTTTTCCATTGGGGAATCAATTGTTCACCGTCCTTGGTCTCCCCAGATAATTGTAACAATGCCCCCCCCAGTTACAGGACACCAGGGCTTCCTGCTTCTCTTAGGTTCTGGAACAGCACTGTCTGATAGAACTTCTGTGATGTTAGAAATGTTCTAATGTGTGTGCTGTGCCTTGTGATGGCTGTTCAGCACTTGAAATGTGGTAGTGTGACTGAGGAACTGAATTTCTAATTAATTAATTTACTTATTTATGTGGCCGCATTGGGTCTTAGTTGTGGCATGTGGGATCTTTTCACTTGTGCCATGCAAATCCTGACTTACTTGCATTGCTCGAATCTTAGCTGCAGTATTGTGGGCTGCAGTTCCCTGATCAGGGATCAAAGCTGGGCCCCCTGCATTGGGAACATGGAGTCTTAGCCACTGGACCACCAGGGAAGTCCCTTACTTAATTTTAAATAATGTACATTTATCTTGCCACACGGTGACTAGTGGCTACCTTCTTGGGCAGTACAGTTCTGGAAGGAGGGGGTGTCTGAGAAGGCTGTAAGCGGCCAGGCCAAGGTGTTTCAGAACCTCTGGCTCCCCTTTCGTCTCTGCGAACGTATGCACACAGGACACATTTCAGGAAGGCCCTGGAGGCGGTATCTTTTTATAGCAAAGTCTGCTGGTTAAATAGTCTTATCTCAAGTGAGGCAGAGCTGCCATTGACCATAAATGTGCCCCACATGTGACTTCTGTATGTCCTTGTACACCTGGAAGTAAGGGCGGCTGAGACCTCAGGAACCAGGCACCTGAGTCTGGATTCAGTGGTCAGAGGCCACAGACCCTGGTTTCCCACCACGGCTGCCCGTGCTCCCCGCTGCCCCTCCCTTTTGGGAAGAAAGAACTCGGTGTGGGTGGACGCCCGGCAGCTGGTAGAGAGCGCTCCTGTGAGCCACCGGTGGCAGGGGGCAGGGTGGAGGTGGCAGCCCACGCGGGCAGTTTTGATCTTATTTCCTGTTCTGAACAGCTCAAGTAAGAGGGATCTTTGTCTTTCTTCAGAAGGTGGGGATGAGGAACAGCTTTTAATTTCTTGTTTAGTTGCTGTTCGGTTGCTAAGTTGTGTCCGACTCTGCGACCCCATGGACTGCAGCGTGCCAGGCTTCCCTGTCTTTCACCATCTCTCTGGAGTTTTATATATGGGTATATTTTTTGAGTGAGGAGTGAAGCTGCATCAAGGTCTTAACCAGCTGATCTGGTCCCCTTATCCCCACTTTGCCCCCAGTTTCCTACCGCCTAGTGTGCGCTGAGAGTCGGACACAACTGAGCGACTTCACTTTCACTTTTCACTTTCATGCATTGGAGAAGGAAATGGCAACCCACTCCAGTATTCTTGCCTGGAGAATCCCAGGGACGGGGGCACTTGGTGGGCTGCCGTCTACGGGGTTGCAGAGTCGTACACGACTGAAGCGACTTAGCAGCAGCAGCAGCAGCAGTGTATCATAACTTGACTATTCCAAATGTGCCACGGAACATCCCTGCATGGCCACCTCTCCACCACCCCCAGCCCTGTGGCATGTGTGATTCTGGAGACCATGTGAACAGTCCCCATCAACAGGGCTGTCATTGTCCCCTGGCCCACGCCGTGCAGATGGGGACAGAGCCCCTCTGTGTAGGCAGGATTTCCTGGGCTGATAGCCCTCTCTCTGCACAGCCCGAGGAGTGCCCCCTTCTGCCTGGTGACTCGCAGTCTCTTCTGCAACCCAGTGCCTCGTCCTGCCTGATTTGCATCTTTATTTATTGTCATTGCAGTAAAATGCACATAACATAAAATTTACCATTTTAACTATCTTTAAGTGGCAGTTCAGTGGCATTCAGTATTCAGACAATATTGTGTAGTCCTCACCATTGTCCATTTCTAGAACTTGATCATCATCCCAAACAGAAACTCTGTGCCCATTAAACAGTATCTCTCCATTCTCCTGTTTCCTCAGCTCCTGGGAAACTCTTCTGGTTTCTGTCTCCAGGAATCTGCCTGTTCTAGGTACCTCATAAAGTGGAGTCATATAGCGTTTGTCCTTTTGTGTCTGGCTTATATTATGTTTTCAGGGTCCATCCATGTTATAGCATGTATCAGAATTTCATGCCTTTTTTGTGGCTGAGTTCCATGGTTCCGTATGTATAGTCTATATTTCATTCATCCATTCATCTGGTGACGGACACCCGGCTTGTTTCTGCCTTTGGGCTGTTGTGAATGCTGTTGCTATCAACACTGGCATTCAGATACCTGAATCTCTGCTTTTGGTTCTTCGGGGAGAATACCTGGGAGCAGAACAGCTGGATCATATGATAATTCTGGGTTTAACTTTTCGAGGAGCTACCAAACCATTTTCTGCAGCAGCTGCACGTTCTATGTTGCAACGTATCTTTAAAAAAAAATTCTTAATTTGGGGGACTTCCCTGGCGGTCCAGTGCTTGAGAGTCTACCTGCCAGTGCAGGGGACATGGGTTCAACCCCTGGCCCAGGAAGATCCCACATGCCCATGAGCCACAGCTACTGAGGCCATGGCCCTAGAGCCCATTCTCTGTGGTACGAGACGCCACCGCTATGAGAAACCCAGGCACTGCATCTCGAGAGTAGCCCCTGCTTGCTGCAGCTGGAGAAGGCCCGAGTGCAGCAGTGAAGACCCAGCACCGCTGAAAGGAAATAAATGAGTGGTTTTTTAAAAAATGAAACAAAAAAAAAATTCTTAATTTTTAACTATAAAAACAATGCATGTTTGTTAAAAAAAAAAAAAGCAAATTCAAAGGATGCAGAGATGCATGAAGTAGTCAGCAAACCCCTCGTGCAACCCTACTTCTTAGACAACTGCTTCTTAGTGCTGGGTGTGTATTCACTTGGTGGCCTCCAACTTGCCGTGCATTTCAAATAACAAGCATGCACTCTGACACTTGGATAAAAATGCTGCAGGGGACACCTGGCCCTGCCGCTTGGCTTTTTCATGTCATCTGGCCTGGAGGTCTGTGCTGCCTGCCTCTCCATTTTTCCAAGGCACCTTGTATCGTGTTCAGTTCCTGGGTATCGAGAGACAATTCCCACAAGCCCTCTGCACTCACAGCTTTGCACACACAGGCAACCATCTCACCAGATGGGAGATGCAAGCTGACCTTGGCACTGGGAAGGCCGTGCAACCCCAAATCACCTTCCCCATCAGTCTTGGCTTTTCCTCAGTTGCTCTACACTCGAGGAAGCTAAAATAGCTGAGCTGCAAGCTGCTTGGTGAAGGAGGGCCACCCACCTGCCCTGCTCAAGCTGCAGCCTGGCCAGGCACATCCTCCCCTCTGGGAATTCTAGGAGTCAGCCTCCTCTGAAGTGAGGAAGTAACTTAGAACTGGGCAGAGAAGTGAGCTGCGTGGAAGTGAGTTGCGTACGTGTGTCCAGGCTCTGGTAACATGGGGTGGGCGGGGTTTCTCTTTGGGGCTCCGAGGGGGAGCCTGCGGGGCATGCAGTCCCCTCACACACTTGGCAAGACCCAGCCGAGGCCAGCCTGCCTTTTGCCAGCACCTTTTTCTGCAGAGCCCCAGGCAGCTGGGGGGAGAGTACAAAGAGGCCTGGAAAATCCATAAACTGCATAATCAGCCCCTGCATCTTGGCCGCTTGACTCTGTTTATTGCTTCCTGTCCCCGAAAGCCCTTTCCAAACAGACTGGGCTTTGAGGGGGGTGAGCCGGACCTGGTGGGTGGCCTGCCCCTGCCAGACGTCAGGGAGCAGGCGGCTTCCCTAAACAAGCTGGCTCCTTTCCACTTCTCGCTACCACCCCCAAGGGAACAGGGGTTGTCTAAGAGCACGAGAGGGCCCCCCAAGAGGAGGGCCATCTCCCCAGAGGGCTGTTTTCTTTCTAATTGACAAAGGACAAGGGTCTCATTTCTACCAATTTCCTTGAGGGCCTGGAGGTTAAGTTCTAATGAGGTGCAGGAGGGGCGCAGGGTAAACCCTTAGCCTCTGACTGACCCCTGCAAGGTGGGGAGGGGAGAAGGGGTCTGTTCCTCAGGATCTAGGGATGAATGGTACTTTTCCAGGGACACGAAGGCTCAGTGAAAGCCATTTTATTCTTATTTACACTTTTTGGGGGGGCCACTCAGCTTGAGGGACCTTGGTTCCCCAGCCAGGGATTGAACCCATGCCCTCAGCAGTGAAAGCACAGCATCCTAACCACTGGACCACTGGGGAGTTCCTTGTGTCGTGTTAACCTTTTTAAAGTCAGATTTCTCCCTGTTGATTAACTTTCCTCTCTTCCTCTCTCCTCCCCAGCCTTCGTCCTCCCTGTCCTAGAGTTAATTGATTCGCTTCGCCGCCTTTCCCACTCTGCTGGTGGCGGAGATGTGACTTGCAGGGAAGAGCTGACACCTCAAAACATTTACCTGGATATTCACGGTGGAGGGCGCCCTGGAGGGCTGTTTGCTGTGCTTTCCTGGATTCTGGGAGATACTCGCGTGGTTGGAGAAGGGATGGTGTGTTTTGGAAGAGGGGCGTATAGGGAGGTGGTCTCCACGAGTTGGGGCTGCCCCTCCAAGCTGGATGTGGGGGGCATTGTCCCCCTCCGACCTGGGGTTCCTGCTGTGCTGGGATCAGAGGCCCGAGATCCCCACCTCCCCCTCTGCTGCCTGTCTGCATCCTCCTGGCCTTAGAAGCCCCGATGTACCCCTGGTGGCTCAGACGGTAAAGAACCTGCCTGCAATGCAGGAGACCAGGATTCAATCCCTGGGTTGGGAAGATCCCCTGGAGGAGGGCATATCAACCCACTCCAGTATTCTTGCCTGGAGGATCCCATGGATGGAGGAGCCTGGCAGGCTGCAGTCCACGGGGCTGCAGAGAGTTAGACACGACTGAGCAACTAACACTTTCATCCCTGCTGGAAGGCCTCTCTGATTGAAAAAGCCGAGGAATGAGTGAGCCTGTGCTCTCTGTGTGGACCTGCCGTGTCTGAGGGCTGTGGGTCGGCTTGTATTTTTCCACAGGGTCCGGGGCCTTCTCAGCAGACTTTCCACATGGGACCTCTGTGTGTCTGAGCCTGTGCTTCTGGTTGTGCAATTCTGAGCCTGCCCCACCCTCCCCGCTCCTTCCTGAAAGTGAAATGCTACAGTCCTTGCTCAAGAACAAAGGCCCAGAGCTCAGCCCTGCATGTTAAAGATTTTGAGCGTGGCCACTTCCTCCTCCCGGGCCTGACTCACTCACGCTGCCCAGGGTGGTTGGGATGGAAACCCAACTTGAAGAGCCCAGAGCCAGACAGGGGGGTCCTGCTGGGTGTGGGAGCCGGAGCAGGGCAGGGTCCCCGCCGGCCCTCAACGCCTGAGGGCGGGGGCACCTGTGGCAGGCAGGCCATGCCCACTCAGCTCGGAGCTGCGGGGCCCCCGCTTGTTTTCTTTCTCCCCGCTCCCAGCCAGTGCAGATAGCGCTTCTCTCTTGCTCTGGGGTGACGCCACGTTCCTAGCCCTTCTGGAGCCCGTTTCCCCCTTTGCCCCATGCAAGGCTCCCCATTACAAGTGGGGTGACCGTGTGGTGAGCACTTGGGAACCTGGGCTGTGGGGTAGCATCCTGACCCCGCCACTTCCTGGCTGTGGGGCTCAGGCAGGTTGTCCGCAGGATAACGCCTCCTACCTGGTAGGGTTGTGGTGAGGATGTGCTGGAGGTGGGGTGCCCAGCACCGTGCCAGGTGAGCCCCCGCTCTCAGGCACAGGCCCAGCCTAGAGCCTGGCCGAATGGAGAGGGCTCCCCCAGCCCTGGAGACCGCCAAGTGCCATGCACATGGAAAGCACCATCGTTTGGGGGCAGTCAGCATATTCAGAGTGAGAGAATGATCTATTTTTAAGGGCTGGGATCAGCAGTCATGGGCTACAATTCACAGATGTTTCCCACTGGGGAAGCCGGCTTTTCACTCTTGCCTTTCCTGTCAATCTTTTCTCTCTGGTTTGCACATGCACACAGGTTTCCCCTACACAGAGGTCGCTTGAGTCTGAAATCATCCCGTGTCTGTGGGCTGCAGCTCTGATAAGCCCCATGGCTCCTCGGTCAAGGATTCATAAACCTCGAAGGCTGACACAGTCATGCCTGCCACCGGCTAGCAGTGCCTGAGCACTGGCTGAACACCTCGTGGTGTTTCCACAGTGCGCATCGAGGAGCCATGGGACTAGGGGATGTCCAGCTGCTTTTGAAAGGTCCCAGCGATTGCTGGACTTGCCCCACTGTCGCCTCGCACCCTTAAAGTCTGGCTGACTCGCAACCCACCTGTAGGCTGGGGCCATTCTGGCTACGCCCTCTCTCCCACCCAGCCTTCACACCCATCCTCTGCTGGGAGAAAGGGTCCACGCGTCGCCGGCTCTCAGCTCCTCAGGAGGGACAGAGCGGCTGCAAGTTTGGGCTTGTGGGGTGATTTGGCAGAGCCTTTGTTTGATGACTGTTGATCGAGCCCAGGTGTGTGGACCTAATGTTTACAGAATCCTGGTTGACTCAGGCTGGAATGAAGAAAATGGATATTCAGGGGAGTAGGGAGGTGGCACTGGGTAATCCAAAAGCCATTTGTTTAGGGCTTGGAGCCAGAGATAAGTAAGGTATTTTTGCAGATCTCCCTAAATCAGCCAGACAGGAATTCTTTTTAATGTGTTCCCACAGTGTACATTGGTGGCTCCAGGGACTGAACAGTCCATGAAACTCAGCTCAACAGTCCATGAAACTCAGGACCATCTGGAGACTCAGGGCAGACACGGAGGATGCCAAGAATGAAAGGGATCTTGGAGACCCATGCCCATTTTTCAGACAGGAATCTGAAAGCAAGGTCACTTGGCTGGTTCCTGATGGAGCTGAGATCAGAATCCAGGGCTCCAAACTGTAAGGGAGTGGTCTTCACACTTTCCTGGTCATTAGAATGATCTGGGGATCCTGTGAATATGCAGATTCCCAGGCTGTCTCCCCAGAAATCCTGATTTAACAGTGAGGTGGAGAATAGGTGTTTTCACAAACCGCTCGGAAGACTCTGGTGAAGGTGGTCTTGGCCATCCTCTGAGTTGCGTTGCTCTAAAGCAAAGAGCATTTGCTTCTTAGACTGGTAGAGAAGTACCTTTGTGCTGCCCAGAGCCGTGTGAGCAGGTCAGCAGCAGTGCAGGGAGCAGGTGGAGATGCACACGGCTCTGGGTAAACCCAGGCTTGAAAGCTGGTAGCAAGTCACTGGTGTGTCAGAAGATGTGACAGGCTCACGCTCTCTCTCCTGGAAGGCCATGCCATCTGGATGTGGTACGGCCCTGGACAGCCTTTAGGTCACACGCTCCTCCTTGTCCCTGTCTGCAAACTGGCTCTGATCATGGTAGAAGATAATGATCTGCAGGACTAGATTACTGTGAGGATTAGCATGAGGCACGGAAACCCAGTCCAGCACTCGGTAAATGGCAGGTTCCCTCATTACTAATTGCTGGGGGAGGGAGGCAGGGCAGGCCTCTGCCTAATGTCTTCATAGAATGGGCTTCTGCTGGGGATTTCCTCTGAGGACAGGCGTTCTAATTCTGCAGCTTCAGAAAGGGGACAGGTCCTTCCAGCCCCAGGGTCCCCAGGATGCAGCCACCCACTTCTGCAGAGCAGCCATCATAGTGGTACCTAGCATAGGGATGCCTTTCTCTGGCACCCCTCTCCCGCCCCCTACTCCCACTCACGTCCTTGCATCTCTGGGAAGTTTCAGTGATGGGTGAGGTCAGACTGAATAGGGACTGCTGCTCTCCATTTTCTGGAGCTGGAGACTGAGGCCCTCGGAGGCAAAGAAGGCTGGTTCTGTGACCCCTGCCCCTGCCTGTGCGAGGACCAGAACTCCCAGCCCCAGCAGGCTGAGGTCCGTGCCTGGACTCCCTTCCAGGAGCCGGTCCTGCAGGGAACCAGGAAGCCGCTGCCTCAGTCAGGGCCTGCCACTTCCCTGTTCTATTCTGGCCAGATTGGCTGCAGAGCAGGTCAGCCCGACCTCTCCCCTAATCATCGGTGCACCTGATGCTGTGCAAACCGTGCTGGGCATGGTTGGGGAAGAGAGGAGGGCCTCATCTGGCCCCGCTGTCAGCCTGGGGAAGGGAGGGATTTGCAGCGTGGGGCCGTGGGAAGGCTGAGGGTGCGTGTGCTCAGGGCCTGTTAGCATGTGTGTAGGACAGCGTGGCTGGAAAAACACAGCTTCCGAGTTGGGCGAAGAGGGGAGTGGGTGGCGTGCCGGGGCTGCGGGGGAAGTTCGGGGAAATCTAAAGGAGTGTGGCCCTACATTTGTGGCATCCTCTCAGTAGTGAATGCTTTGCCGGAGCTGGTGTGTGCGGCACACTCAGGCGTGTGAGCTGTGTGTTGGTGTGCTGGGTGCACACACACACACAGGGAGAGAGTGCTGACCCAGGAGGCCACGATCTGGGTTCAGATCACAGCTCTGTGGCCACTGAGCTCAGACCTTGGGAAACACACACACACACACACACACACACCCGTAAACACACACACACACAGATCCCAGCTCTGTGGCCACTGAGCTTGGACCTGGGCAACACATACACACACACACATACACACACACACACACACACACCCCATCTGGCAGGGAGAACATGGACACACACACACACAGACAGACAGAGACACACACATACACACCGTCAGCACACACATACACCGCCCCCGTCAACACACACACAGATCCCAGCTCTGTGGCCACTGAGCTCAGACCTTGGGCAATACACACACGTACACCCTGTCTGGCAGGGAGAACACGGCCTTTCTTCCTGCCTTCCTAATCCTGGCATCTCTGGAGGGCATGTGCGGGCCCGCGGGTATGTGGCATGGAGCAGCGTGGGTCAGGGACGGCTGGCAGCTGGCCTCTGGGCGCCCCGCTGAGGGGGGTGGGAGTGAGGGGAGGGGGCCGCCCATGGCTGGGAGAGGAGCTAGCCTGGTAATGGCTCTAAACAATCCCATCTGCCGCCCAGCCGCTGGAATTTCTGACGGTGTCCACCGCCCGCCGAGGGGGCCATGGCCCTCCCCCTGCAGCTGCTGCCGGCTCTTTTGAAGCCGGGCCCTCCCCAGGCCTCTGCTCCCCTGCCCTGGGTCTGCATTCCTTGGCTGCCGGAGGCGCACTTCTGAGAAGGGCCCCCGCTACCCGGCCTAGGCCCTCTGCGGGGGCCAGGCCCCGTCAGACCCACCCTGCCCCCAGCAGCAGCTGGAGGCTCCACACAGGGCTCCCGGAGCACCCCAACTCTGAGTACTGCCTTCTGCTGCATGCTCCCCTCGCCCCCACAATCAGGACTGGATTCAGGATCGCGACCCCGGGTCTGACTCCTAGGCCAGGCTCTGGAAACAGACCCTCTTATGTACCCCGAGACTGAGGGTGCGTGATGTCCCACAGGATCAGGGGGTACAGGTGTCCCCAGTCCACACGCGAAGACACACGCTCAGAGCAGTGCCGCTCACCCAGGCAGCGGGGACCAGGGTGGAAGCCGGGCTTGGCCCCGAGTGAAGCTTACCCTGAACCCCTGTGGTCTTACCCAGACTCAGCGTCAGTAAAACCCAGCGTGTGGTTTTCCCTCTACGAGGAGCTTCCTGGCTAGGCCCGACCCTGCGCTGCCCCCGGGAAGGGGGCCCACACTGCGGTCTGACCTCTGAAGTGACTGCAGCAGCAGCCATCACCTTGCCCCTGGAGGGAAACGTTTTGCTCCCCGCAGCTCCACCAGGAGGTGGGCGGTGCCTGTACCTGGAAGCGGGGCTCAGGGGAGCGAGTGGGAGCAGCCTGGCTCCCACCAAGGCAGGACTTGGAGGGGCTTGCCCAGAGAGTCCAGGCAGGAAAGACTGGGTTGGGATGTGGAGGATTACAAAAGTTTTGAAACCCTGGAGGCTCTGTGGTTTGCTTTTTCCTTAAGATGTTTTCCCTATCATCATTCAGTGTTTGTTTGGCTTAGTTTTTTAGAATCCGAGAACAGTGTAAGGCGGGGGTTCCGAAGCGCATGGACTCTGGGGACAGGTGGTTTGGATTCACATTTTGGCTCTGTCACTGACTCTGACGCCACATAAGTTATTTAAACTCTCCTGGTCTTCATTTGGGCTTCCCAGGTAGCATTAGTGGTAAAGACCCTGCCTGCCGGTACAGGAGATGTAAAAGATGGCAATTTGATCCCTGGGTCGGGAAGATCCCCTGGAGGAGGGCATGGCCACCCCCTCCATTACTCTTGCCTGCAGAATCCCATGGACAGAGGAGCCTCGTGGGCTGCAGTTCATGGGGTTGCAGAGTCAGACATGACTGAGACGACTTAGCATAGCACACACAGTCTCAGCTTATCTGTACAATGAGGATAATAATTGCTTTACTGTGAGACTTTGATAAGATCATGCATGCCACGTGCTTAGAAAGTGGCAGCAGTAAGTATTCACAGATATTTACTGTCCATTGTAGACAATACGTATATGAAAAAGGAACAGACAATATCACCGCAGTGCCATCACTTTGATATTATTTCTTATTTTACTTATCTATTATTTATGGCTGTGCTGGGTCTTCATTTCTGCGTGCAGGCTTTCTCTAGTTGCGGCGAGTGGGGCAACTCTCTGGTTGCAATGCGTTGGCTTCTCCTTGCAGTGGCTTCTCTCATTGCGGAGCGCGGGGTCTAGGCAAACAGGCTTTAGTAATTGCAGTGCATGGGCTCGGTAGTTGCAGCTCTGGGGCTTTAGAGCACTGGCTCAGTAGTTACGAAGCATGTGCCTAGTTGTCCCATGGATGTGGGATCCTCCTGGACAGACCAGGGATCAAACTTGTGGTCCCCGCGTCGGCAGGCTGACTCTTCAACACAGAGGCACCAGGGAAGCCCTCTGCCTATTTTATTTTTAAATCAATGAGCATGAATAAAAATTTGAAAGATGCAAAAGGATTTACAGAGAAAAGTTTCCTTGACCTGTCTCTCGTGACCTAATTCTCCCCAGTGAAAACCCACATTATCGATTTCTTAAGAATTTCTTTTGGATGGAGAAGAAAATGGCAACCCACTCCAGTAATCTTGCCTGGAAAACACCATGGACAGAGGAGCCTGGCAGGCTACAGTCTGTGGGATCACAAGAGTCAGACACGAATTAGCAACTAAACCATCCACCACTACAGAGTGAATATATGCCTAAAGATAATATGTGAAAAGGATATTTGCCATATACTAGCTAGTTTTTTGGTGGGAGGGTGGGAGTCAAGGAAGACTTGGGGTTATTTTTTCATCAACTTCCATTCTATACTTATTTATAATGGTCATTATTTTTACTAATACTGTAAAACTATGAAAATGAATAAAATACTAAAAGTTTCATAAAAAAAAAAAAGAAGAATTTCTTTTGGAGCCCACTCCCTCACCCTCTCCATATGACAGACATGCGTGTGTGCTAAGTCACTTCAGTCGTGTCAGACTCTTTGTGACACTATAGCCTGCTAGGCTCCTCTGTCCATGGGATTCTCCAGGCAAGAATACTCGGGATCAAACCTGGGTCTCCTGCATTGCAGGCGGGCTGGCTCGGATGGTAAAGAGTCTGCCTGCAATGCAGGAGACCTGAGTTCTATTCCTAAGTTAGGAAGATCCCCTGGAAAAGGAAATGGGACCCCACTGCAGTATTCTTGCCTGGAGAATCCCATGGATAAAGGAGCCTGGTGGGCTACAGTCCTTGGGTCACAAAGAGTCAGACATGACTAAGCAAGTAACGCTTTCTTTACCACTCGTGCCACCTGGGAAGCCCATGTATAGACATACACATACCATAAGGCAGTAGAGGACAGAGAAATACACTTTCTGTTCTGTGCCCCGCCTTGTTTCCCTAAGCAGTAGGTCTTGGGCACAGAGATACCTCATTTTTGTTTACCATTGTATGGTGGTGGGGGGGGTGGGTTTAATCGATAAGCTGTATCCGACTCTCACAATTCCATGGGCTGTAGCCTGCTGGGCTCCTCTGTCCAGGGGAATTCTCCAGGCAAGAATTCTGGAGTGGCTTGCCATTTCCTGCTCCAGGGGATCTTCCTGACCCAGGAATCAAACCCGGGTCTCCTGCACTGCAGGCAGATTCTTTACCGACTGAGCTATGAGGGAAGCCTTATGGTGTTCCATTAAATATGTTATGCGAATCCCATAGAAATGGAATTCATGGATCAGTGGGGGAGGGATGCGAAGTATGTGTTAGTGTGGGGAAGAGGGCCCTCTGCTGCTCTCAGCGCCCCTCCCTGATCTTGGCTCCTTGGCAGGTGTAGATCCTGAATTGTGTGGCATCACTGACCCAAGGGCCAGTGATCCCAGGGACCCAGAGGCATCTCTCGTTCCCGCCCAGGCCTCGGGGCTCAGCCCCAGCCCTTGCAGGCCCAGCCTACGGAGGGGCCTCCTCCTGCCTGAAGGGGAGCTCTTTCCCGAGGAGCTGGCCCCGGGCCAGCCCAGCCGCACCGCCTTACACCTGAGCTGGCTGCCAGTGCCCCTTTCTCCCAGCTTGAGCTGCTGCAGTTGGTCCCAGGCACAGACACAATCCTGCCAGCCCAGAGGGGCTCCCCGAGACTGCAACCCCTGGGCGGGGCCCTGAGGAGCAGCCTCCCGTCTGTCCACTAAGGGCGGATCTCCTCTAGTGTCTTGGCTGAGCTGATGGCGTTTGTTGATGGAGAGAGGGACTGTTATGGAAATAGTCCTGGCCAGTTCAGGTGGAGATGGAAAGCATTTGGTTGCCCAGGCAACGGACAACCTTGGCGGAGTGGGAAAAAGGTTTATGTAAGGAAATTGCCGTGGTTCTCTCTCGTCTGGTAAGCTTTGCCTGCAGACTCCTTCCTCTTCCCTTCTCCCCTGGACAGGAGCGCCAGGGGCAATTCTGCCCCATGAGGACTCCACTCAGTTCATACTTGCTGAGTTTTTGCCGGGGGTTGATGGGGCTGGGGGGGCCCTGGCCCTGTGCACAGCTCTGGGAATGCAGAGGGTGGTCAGGCCTGATGGTGTGAGACTGTCAGATCTGGAGTCAGATCTCCTGGGTTCACACATCATTTTGGCCACTCGGCTGTGTGACCTTAAGCAAGTTCCTCGACTCCTCTGTGCCTCACTTTTCTCTCTATAAAGTAGAAATAGCATTGGTAACATGTACCTTTCAGGGCTGTAGAGGGGATGAAAAGTCATTAGCTTGCATAAGACCCTTGGAATAGTGGTTGGTGCATAAAGAAGCAAGTGGTAAGTGCTATGTTATCATTGCTATTACTACCATCATTCTACTAAGATGACCCAAGCAAATGACATGTCACTCGTGCCTGGGGGGGCTTCGTCTTGAATCTTTTCAATTGGAAGGCAGAGTTGACTTCTTGGCCCTTTGACAGTGGCCAAGCCCAGTCTTTGGGCCTCTGAAACAAACATGAACAACGGTGTCCTTAGAACTGAGGCTCTGGGGCCAATCCTTTCATAGGGGAGGGATTTTATTAAAGTCCTTTGAAACGTCTCACCCTCATTTTTTTTTTCTTGCAGAGATTTCTTTAAAGTTTTATTTATTTGGTTAGTTATTTTTGGCTGTTCTGGGTCTTCGCTGCTGCGCACGGGCTTTCTCTAGTTGCAGCCGTCCGGCCGCTCCTCACGGTGGTACTCAGGCTTCTTATGACTTCCTTGGTTTCGGAGCCCAGGCTTTAGGTGCGATGTAGGATCTTCCCAGACCAGGGATGGAACCAGTGTCCCCTGCATTTCAAGGCAGACTCTTAACCACTGGACCACCAGGGAAGCCCCTCCTATAGATTTTTAAAAGATATTTTTGGGGGGAGGCAGATTTTTTTTTTTTCTACCCCAGGCTTAGATTGGACTGAATGGTAGGGGATGGCCCAAAGAGGTAAGTGGCTAACCTGAGGTCACACAGCCAGGCGTGGCAGAACTGAGTCTGTCTCTCCCCTTCTTCCCGGACCTCTTCCGCTCAGGTCTAGCCTGGCCTCCGTTTCCCGATGGCTGTGCTGAGGGTCCCCCCTGCCCTTTCCTGACACCCCCTCCCCCGGGAGTGGGCACAGGTGTGGCTCCCCAGCAGCTCCGCGCGCCTCGGGAAAGAGGCTGGCTTTGTTGTGGGCCCAGCAGCTGGGGCCATTTGAGTTTCCATTAAGCTGTTTCCGCGCCTTGGGCGGGAGCAGGAGGCTCGGCATTTAAAGGTCACCCGGCTTTTGAAGCTGCGATGACATTAATAGCTTGGGAAGAAAACAAGCCTGTACGGGGCCGGAGGACAAGGAGACTCTGTTAGGGCTGCCACCTCCCCACCCCCCGCGCCGGGCACTCACACACACATACACACTCGGACACTCACACACACAGCCCCTGACAGCCTCTCTCTGTCTCTTGTCCCCCCTTTCCTTTCTCCCGCTTTGGGGCCTCTCCAGCTCAGAAACCAAGAAGCTTGGGCAGACTTCCCTGCACCCTGCCCCCGCCACGTCCGAGGTGACAATTGCACGGGGACACAGATGCCCTGGGCCCAGCGGTCTCTCATGAATGCAGCCGTCACCCACTTGAGGTTTCCCCAGGACTTAGCCACGGTTACACAAGCATCCCAGGGATCATATGACCTCATTCCGGCCCTGCTGGCCTTTGCAGCCTGGATTCCTAATGAGACAAACTAAGCCTGGGCCTGGTCTTCTCATACAGGAAATGGAATGGCTGGCAAGCAGGGTGTACCTTGCGTGCCAGTTCTCATCACTTGGTGGGGGCTTGTCCAGAGCGCCAGGATGAACAGGCTTCTGAGGCCGAGTGGGTTGCAGAGGGCAGTGCCTCGATGGATTAGTGATGTCTGCCTCGGATGCCAGGTAGAAGTGAGTGGCATGTGTGCCTTATGTTTCCCACCTCGAGAATAAATTGGCCTGAAACCCTCCCCGTCTTGTATTCTGAGACCTCTGGGGCAGTGGGGGCTCTCCCGTCCCCTTTAATCATGAGGGAGTCGGGGTGGAGCCGATCCTCTGGTCCCTGGGGAGAAGCTGCTCCGTGTCTCCTTTCCTGGGAGCAGCTGTGGCCGGAGCCCTCGGACACCACCTAGTGGCCTGGCACTGCGGGGCCGTTGGGCTGGGCCCACATCTTATTAGGCAAGAAGGGACAGTGCGTCCCTCTGACGGCTGCGATCACAGCAGCTCAGACAGATCACAAGATCTGGCCTGTCCCTCGGCCCTGGGGGTTTTCAGAGAAGAGAGCTGGGGGCGTGCAGGGACACGGCCGGCCTCGGGTAGTCGCTCCAGAATGACAGAATGACCCCTCGGTGGGGGGGTGGGGGGTGGGGGGTGGGGGGTGATGCAGAACAGTGCTCGCCACAGGGGCCTCTGGCGTCCCAGCCCCGCACCTCCTGTGCCAACCACTGCCTTTTGGGATTGAGTCCTGGCCCTCCCAGGAGGCAGTAGAATTTCAATTCAGGTCTTGGAGGGGAGTCAATCTCCTGCCCTCTGGAGCCATCGTTGGCTTGGAAAGAAGACCAGCCTGCCATCTGCCTGGTGTGCCAGGGAGGAGGCCCTCAGGCCAAGTGGTAGGGGCGCAGGTACCTGAACTGCATCTCGGGGCTGCCCTGGCCTCGGTCGCTTCGTCCGTGAGGTGGGGCAATCCTGCACACGTGGAAGAGAACGGGCTTTGGAAATGAAGAAAGCACCCCGTCCCCACCACTGCGATGAGCTTGGGGAGGAAGACGGGACGAGAACCCACAGTTGCTGCGCTCCCAACTTCTTTCCTTCCTGTCTTTACTGTCCACGTGATAAGTTATGTTGGAGATGCTGTTGGACATTCGTGTGGAGGCAGCAGGTCGGCCATGCAGGTGTGGGGTTGAAGGGTGTGTTCCTGGGAGACTTCACAGCAAGAGAAATTTGGGAGGCAACATTCGGCATGTTGTTATTCAGTTGCTCAGTCGTGTCCGACTCTCTGCGACCCCGGGCACCGCAGCAGGCCAGGCCTCTCTGTCTCCCACCATCTCTCGGAGTTTGCCCAAGTTCATGTCCATTGCATTGGTGATGCCATCCGGCCCTCTCATCCTCTGACGCCCTCTTCTCCTTCTGCCCTCAGTCTTTCCCAGCATCAGGGACTTTTCCAGTTTGGCATGTAGATAGTATTTAATGATGTAGGACTAGATAAGATCACTCAAGGTGTAAGTGGAACTCTGGAAAAGGGCCACGACCAGGGCCGGAGGTCACAGCATCCTGTCTCGTCAGGTGCTCCCTGTCTTCAGTTACCCATGTAAGTTCTATCACAACACCCCTTCCACGTAGGTGTGTGTGATCTCAACTTTGACACACGAGGAAGCTGAGGTTTAGAGAAGTGAAGTGATTTCTTGAAGTCACACAGCCTTTCCAGGACCAGGCAGAAGTGGGACCAGGATTCTGGCTCCTGGACTCTCCCCTCCCCGACGTGGGCCCTACCTGGCCCTGCAGGAGACTCACTGGGATGACCTTGGGTGAAGTCAGGAGAATGACTCGGGCAGCTGGCCCACCTCCCTGGGCCAGGCCTGGAGTGACTCAGGCCTTGGCTGTCTGCACACGCTTGGAGGGAAGCTTGGCTGCCTGCCGCCCCTGCCAGGCCTTGGGGTTCCTCTCTGGGGAGGCTGGACGGCCTGGCTCCCCAGGGCCTGGGGGAGGACAGGTGTGGGGTTCTTCTCCCAGTCCCCAGGTTGCTCACAAGCTGTGAGTTCAGGCGAGCTTTTGGGCCGGCCTCCAAGGTGTCTAACGGGCTCAGCAGGTTTGACTCACTTCCTTTTTCAGCAGTCAGAGGTTATTTCCCTCTGTTTCCCTGCCAGTGCCCTGTAGCCAGGATTCAGAGAGGTGGAGGAGTGATTTCCTCAAGGTCACGGAGCTGGTTCTGGGGTGGAGCCAACAGACCCCCTCCCTGCCCACCCACCACCCACTCCAGAGCTGTCTGGATCCCCTTTCCTCTGTGAAACGGCAGCCTGGCTGGGCCCAGTCTCCTGAGCCTTTCTGAGGCTCCGGGGCTCCTGGACTTGCAAGCCTGACTTGGCGTTTTGGGCTCTTAGGAAGTGGGTGCCTAATTTTGGCCTGTTTACATGCTGGCTGTGTGACTTTGTGCAAGTTACCTGACTTCTCTGAATTGGTTTCCATAGCTATGAGATGGGGATGATAACATCTGTCTCTGGAGTTGTAAAAGAAAGATTACATGTGAAAGCACTGGCATGAGCACATGACCCTGTCTCCTGCCTTAATTTTTCCATGTGTTTTAAGTGGCTTTTCATTTCAGCTGTGCTGGTTGCAGACGGCAGCCTGGCATGGATGACCCTGACCCGAGGACAGTCCTCCTTGCTGCCAGCCACGCTGGCCAAGCCTCAGTCC
>NW_011494889.1:8649124-8652551 GCF_000754665.1 Bison bison bison
GGGGCCGGTGGTGGTGCCCTGAGAAGCGGGAGCTCTCACATCCTCGCCTGTTAATTAAAGGCATCCTGGTCTGGGGAGTCCGTGGGTCCTTGCAGAGTCCTGTGAAAATGGCATTTCTGCACATCGCATCCTGTTTCCCTGTTTTCCATTACTGTTTTGGAGCCACCTTCTCCTCATCCACAGAAACACCCTCTGATGGAAAAGTTGAGGCTTTGCCACCCCTCTCACTGTGTCTTGGGCACCTCCTCTGGTCTTAGGTCTCATCTCTTCATCTGTAATGTGGAGCAGCCTGTGGGGCTGGCTTAGAGTTGTCAGCTTGTTTACATGTCAGGGCAGACACGCAGAAATGCTCTTTTTCAAGGCTTTGCACCGGGGGTAAATGGAAGTGGGCGCTGGGGCTGTGGGGTCTCCAGCTGTGAGGATCGGGATTGCCTTCCTGAGGGCTGACAGAATTCTGGGGGTTGATACCCAGATGCAGGAGAAGGCTCCCCTAGAAGCCCCTACCCCATCAGCTCTGGGATCACTTGGCTAGGATGCCAACCACCCCTGGCTGTGCGCCAGCCTTCTGGGGCAGTAGCAACGACAGTGACGCAGCTAACCACGTTCCAGGCAGCGTGCTCGGGATTATCCTGTTAATTCTCATTGAAGCCCCATTCGTATAGATGAGGTCCTGGACACAGAGAGGAGAGGGTGCATGGACGAGGTCCTGCAGCTAGAGTGGCAGAGAGGAGGGGTGCAGCCTGGGGCTGAGGCACTTGTGTAAATGGTAGGAGGGCGAGAATGCCTCATGGAGGCTTCCTGACACTGAGGCCCAGAGGCCAAGGGACCTGTCAAGAGGGCTAGGTCCCAGCCTCTTTCTCCAAGGTACTGCCATTTGGCAATGTGAGAACTGGTCCCTCAATCTATCTTGCAGATTACTCGAGGGAGAGGCTGAAGGTGGCTTTGCTCCAGAGGCCTTAGCACCAGGCACTGACCCCATGTGTGATGACAGCAGACTGGCAGTCCTGGTCTGCCACCCGGGCCCCCAGGGCACTGGCTTCTGGGGCCTCCTGGCCCTCATGTCCTAGTTGGAGGCCTCAGGGCACACTTCCAGAACCCAGGACAAAGACAGCCACCAGGGTGGAGCCCGACTTTGGAGGATATTTTGGCAGTGTCCCCTGACCTTCTGGTGTGTCAGGGGTCATGGGAGGCGTGGCTGCGGGCACTGGGGTGTCTGGAGCTGGCCGTGGGAGGCATTCCTTCCTGTGTTCATTCTCTAACAGATTTCTTGGACTGGCCATTTGAGGTCACTCCTCTGCACTTCCTTGTGACATGGCTTTGGCCTCTCTGAGCTGTGACTCGCTCATCTAGGCAAGAGATGGGGTGGAGGAGGCTGGATAATAAATCATACTTAGCCCAGTCATCAGAATCCTACCCAGGCATTAAAAATCATGAAGTAGATCTCTGTGTTCTGACATAAGAAGATGGCTACAATCAATTATTAAGTGGAAAAAAACAAGTTGCGTAGTAGAATTTATGGTTTGATCACATTTGAGTAAAATGAATTCATGCATATGGTAGTATATGCATAGAAGAAAAGTATCTAGATGTACGTATGTGCTGTTCTCAGTGGCTTCAGTTGTGTCCAACTCTTTGCAGTCCATGGGCTGTAGCCCACCTGGCTCCTCTGTCCATGGAATTTTCCAGGCAAAAACACTGGAGTGGGTTGCCATGCCCTCCTCCAGGGGATCTTCCCAACCCAGGGATTGAACCCACATTCTTTACCGCTGAGCCATCGGGGAAGCCCAGATATAGAGTGTTAACTGGTTTTCTCTGCGGGTGGGAAGCGATGATAGTTCTGTAACATAGAGTCTGGAGGCTGCCTGGGGCCCATGTGCTTCTAGATTTGAATACAGCCCGCCTCCCTGGGACTAGGCAGACACCCACCCAGCAAGTCCCAGAACAGGAGACCCAGACAATTTCCACATCCCTCCGAGGAGGTGGAGATCTGAAGGACATAAAAATCTCAGCACAGTGGCACTGGAAGGGCTAGGGGGGCAGTATGAAGTCCCATTTTACCTCTGAGAGGACTGACCTAAAGGGACAGAAGGAGCCAGAGGCAGGGATGGGTCTTCTGACCTTGGGGTGAGGGAGGGTACTTCCACTGCCCCTTCCACATGCTCTGGTCTTGTTTTCTTTCCATCATTGGTTAACTGTCGAGATCATGGCAAGGAAGAACCTTGCATTGTTTTGCTCACACTGGCGTTTATCTATTAGCTGTTAGGATCATGACCTAACATTAGAGAAGTCTTAGGAATATCCTTTGATGCAACAGTCCCTTAAAATAAAGCTGGCACTTTTCTACAATTAGCAAAATTACTGTACATCCTGGGATAAGCCTGAGAAAAGTTAGAACATGATAGTTTTAGACACGTTGAACACTCAGTTGATGGCACTAACAGAAATGTGACCCTGGTTCTGAGCGGGCTGCAGAGTGTTCTGCCGCAGGTTTCGCGGAGGTCTGCGCAAAATGGGAGGCAGGATGGTGGGGCGCTGAGGGTGGGAGGTGAGGCAAGTAGAGACTGGATGGGGCTGGAGACCACAGCAGGTGTGCAGAAGCCACAGGCCCTAGTCACGTCCCCGCGAGTGCTGGGCAGTGTGTGTAATGGTTGAGGCCAGCGGCCGAGGGCCACAGAAAGAAGTAAAAGTGAACGTGTGAGTCGCTCAGTCGTGTCCGACTCCCTGTGACCCCGTGGACTGTAGTCCGCCAGGCTCCTCTGTCCATGGGATTCTCCAGACAAGGATACTGGAGTGGGTTGCCATTCCCGTCTCTAGGGGATCTTCCCAATCCAGGGATTGAACCCCCATCGCTGGCATTGCAGGCAGATTCTTTACCATCTGAGCCACCAGGGAAGCCCCTCGGGGCCACAGTCCTGGCTTCAAATCCCCACTTTCTCAGGTCTGTGCCTCAGTTTTCCCATCTGCATAAGGGGGATCCAAGCACCCACCTCATAGTGGTGTCATGAGTTAACTGGCAAGGAAATCTGTAGGATGTAAGCCCTTGTTAATTAGGAAAGATGTATAGCTGTGTAGCTACCATAGGTGGAGAGAAAGCAGAAAGCAGCAGTTCTCCCGAGGGCGTGGCCCTGGGGTGGGGAATCGCCCTAACCTCCTTGTTTACCACCCCAAGCTGGAGTGGGTTGCGTTCCCGCTGACTCTGTGTCCCTCCGTTTCAGGTGGGATGGTCCTTGGAGCCAGCCCCAGGATGCTCCCCGGCTGTGGATGACCCAGCCGCCAGCCCCCTACGGATGCCGCGCCCCAGTCTTCTGGCCCGGGGACCCCGCCCGGCGCGGGCCTGAGCTTCCGAGCAGCCACGGCGCAGGGACCCGGGGGAAGGGGCTCGGCGCCGGCGGGAAACATTCTCCCCCAGCGACTCGGCAAGATGACC
>NW_011494889.1:8652651-8655333 GCF_000754665.1 Bison bison bison
AGCTCAACAACAGCCGGCCAGCCCGCCAGGTGCGCCGCCTCGAGTTCAACCAGGCCATGGACGACTTCACGACCATGTTCCCCAACATGGACTACGACATCATCGAGTGCGTGTTGCGCGCCAACAGCGGCGCTGTGGACGCCACCATCGACCAGCTGCTGCAGATGAACCTGGAGGCGGGCGGGGGCGGCGTCTACGAGGACAGCTCCGACTCGGAGGACAGCATACCCCCAGAGGTAGGGGCGCGGCCCCGATTGATCCTTCAGCAGGAGCTGCAGCAACTAGTTTGAACCTCTTAGAGGACTTGAGTTATACTCCTGTCTGGGTTCCACCTGGGGAAACTGGCACCCAAGTCAGCCCAGTGGCCTTGGTTTCCTAGCAAAAATCAGGCAGTCGCTTAGCAAACACTGAGCACCTTCTCAGGGCTGTGCCAGGCACTTGCTAGCCCCTGGGTCAGGGGTCATCAGAGTCAAGGAGCTTGTTCAAAATGTAGACACGTGGGTCCCACCCCAAAAGACCAAATCCCCTCTCCAGGCTGGTGCTGTCTGGTCTGTATGTTTGGAGTCTCGGGGCATCCACTTAGGCCGGTGCAGAGTTTCTGCCCTCATCAGAGTTCACAGTCCCGGGGGAACTAGAGGCTGGTGTCCGGCAGTGGCAAGCCACAGGAGTGAGAGCTCAAATGGGGAGAACGGAAGCAGCAGAGAGGAAGAAATGGCTGCCCAGAGGAAGGGTAAAGAAGAGGGAAAGGTGTGCAGAAGGAACAGCTTGTGCAGAGGCGGGATAGAGCAGGAGTCCTTAGCAGCTGGCAGCAGGACCTCTGTCGGGTTCCTCGAGTGAGCAGAGAGCAGGAGGCCTTGCGGCTGAGAAAGAAGGGAGAATGTTCTAGAGCAGCGGGAACCACGGGAGACAGGTGACCCGTCAGACTTGCGAGTTCAGTTCCTTTGACGGAGGCATGAGGGATGCTTAGGCAGTTGTTTCCTTTCTCCAGGGAGGTGGCTGGGGGAGAAGGGACCCACCCACCGCCTTGGCCCACCTGCTGGGTGTGGCCAGGCCTCCGTGACCCCTCCAAGAGTTCACATCTGGCCTCCCACCCTTGGTAGGACCTGCAGTCCTGGGCCCAGAAGGGGCACCCAGAGCCTTTCAGCAGAGGGTCACTGCCTGCAGAGGCACCTGGCACGTATAGCCATGGTTCCAAGAATGGTCCATTCCAAGACGGAACAACCCAGCTGATTGGATTCAGCTCTGCTCTTCGCTGAGTCCCAGCCTGGGCCAGGCAGCATCCTGTATGCTTTAGATGTATCATTGCTTTAAGTCTGCACACACTTCATGAGGTTGCATGGTTATTGCCCCGCTTACAGTGGGAAACCTAGACCCTGGTGTGGCCCAGGGGCCTTCTGAACACAGCCCTACATGTGGCCATTCTCCATTAATCAGGGTCATCCTGCCTGGCAAAGCCGCCTCGCTCTTCCTCCTATCGTGGTGCTACCTGGGCGGAGGAGAAGCTCTGGGCAGGGACATCTGGCTCATCCCTCTGTCACCTGCAGCACCCGGGACAGTCACTGTACAGAGAGGCGCTTGAGGAGTGTTTATTGAATGACTTGATGTCGCTGCTGTCTTGGCACAGCTTTCTTTAGTCTCTTTTCCTGGAAGAGCACACCTTGGCTCTGCTTGGATCAGCCAATGGATGCTCTTAGCCAAGAGGAGGTGTGTGTGTGTGCATCTGCAGATACCTCGTTGTGAGCTGGAAGGAAAGTTCTCTGCAAACACTGACCCCTTCCACAGTCTCATTTGTCCTGACGGTCTGGCAGGTAGGATCGTGTTTCCCCTCTTGTTCACGGCACCCACAGCCCCGTGACCCTCTGTAAAACTCCCCTGATGCCCTCGATGGCCTGCGCTGTGGGTGCTTCTGTTTTTCTAAGTATCTGGCTTTCCAGATGGAGCCCCTTCTCAGCAGCCCCCTTGGCTGTTTCCCCAGCCCTCATCTTTGGAGCTCTGCGTGGGCCCGTCGGCAGGCAGTTCCTGAGCCAGCGGAAAGTGCTGCGGAAAATTTATGAGCAGCAGCTGGGCTGACAATAACTGCTGACTGGAAAAAGCCCCCTCCCTGGAGGCTGATGAATGGTGGGCTGGCCTGGGGGTATCCTCGCCACAGAGAAATGTCTCCCGTCAGATAAATGGCCTGGACCTTGGCCCCCAGAGCACCTGGCAGGCATCCATCACCCACACGGGGCTAAGCTGGGAAGCCGTAGAACCAGAAACTTCAGCACCTTTAGAGCCGGAAGGACAGCCTCACTGTGGCTCTCGTGGGGTTGCGGGGGAAGGGGGAGGCCAGAAGCACGACTGGGGTAACTTTTCCCCGAAGACTGGGGCCCAGCCTTTCCGGAGTGTGCCTGGCCTTCTGTCTGCCTTCTTGCTTCATCCTGCTCCAGGAGCCTCTGATGGGCGTCTGGTTCTTGGAGCCCCTGGAGGCCGCGCTAAGGAGCAGGAGCGGCTGAGGAGAAAGACCTCACCGCCCCCTCCTGTGCGGCGGGCTGCGGAGGCCTGAGGGGCAACTGCTGCGGGCCTCAGTCAGAGGGACCCCCAGCAGCCTCCCTCTGGGAACAGCTCCTTCAGAACTCGCCTCTCCTCACCTGTCTGACTCAGAGCGGCTTCAGTGGGGCCAGGCTGCTGGGGGTCCCTCTGACT
>NW_011494889.1:8655496-8658645 GCF_000754665.1 Bison bison bison
TTTTTTTTTTTTCCTGCAAAAGCATCTGTTTAAATACTTTCCACCTCAAAGGAAAGAACGTTAGTGCATTCCAGAGCAGGAGGCCTCCTTGGGTCAGGCTGGCTGGGTGTGTACAAAGTGTGGCAGTGTGTGTGCGATGGTGGTACAGTGGTGAGCACAGATGCCTTCTGAAACATGAGGCAGTGTGTGTATGTGGGCATGCATGCTCACTCACCCACCCTCCCACCTGCCGTGGTGTCCCTGTTGAGACTGGGTGCCCGAGAGTGGCTGGGCGTGGGCAGGGACGTGCAGAGGCATCTTAGTGGTGACTTCTGCAGACTCACTTGGGATTCAGATTTCGGGCCAGTTGACAGCCTCCGAGCCCTTCGTGTGTCCTTTGGTCTCGGAGGTGAGATGGGCACAGAGCTGGGGAAGGGCTCGGGTGGGGACTGTGTGACCTGGGCTCTCTAGGTTGGTGGCTTCCTGCTGCTCCAGACTGCGCTGGGGAAGGGTTCAGATCAGCCCATGCAGCAGGAAGCCTGGCCTTTGCCCAGCCTTTGGCCTCACTTGCCCCCTTCCTCTGGCTCCTGGATGAGGAGAGGAGTCCATGAGGAAGGGCCTAGGCCCTCACTTTGCTGTTCTCTGCCCTGAGAATCCAACCTGGGCATGCCAGCATTGTGTTTGAAGGAGAGACTCCTGCTGTAGACACCACATCCAAGTTAGAGACTCAGTTCTAGAAACAGTGTGTAGCTTTTGCCGTGTTCATCAGTCAGCCTGTGCCTCAGTTTCCTCATCTGTAAAATGGGGGTGATCCATAACCTACTTTGCCAAGTTGTTTGAGCTTAAGGTGAGTTAATCGATGTGGAAATTCTTTGAGAGAAGATAGGAATGATGTTAAAGCTATTTACTAAAAGTAACACATGAACAGAAGCATTTTCACAAGGCACAAGTGGGCAGTGAAGGTTCATCAGCACCCGGGTCAAGAAGCATCAGCAGAGCCTGGAATCCCCCTCATGCCCCCTCTCAGCCTCCCCATCCCCAGAGGTCACACTGCTCCACCTGCCATCCCTGTGAAGTTGTTTTGCCTGGTTTTGAACCTTTCTTGGATGGCTCTGAGCATTCCTCCGGGGACGTGTGCATTCGCGTCTGCTGTGCGTGTTGGAATCGTGGGCTCCAAGGTAGCCCATGTGCTGAGTGCCAGTGCAGGAAGCCAGACAGTTTTGCAGAGCAGTAGTTGTATCACTTTCCACCCCCACCAGCAGTAGTGGAGTTCCCTGACTACACATCCTCGCCCACACTTGATTTTTTGTCTACATGTTATTTCAGTTCAAGGAAGGGGTGTTAATATTTCTTTCTTTGTTGTCTCTGATGCAGGTTTTGGAGAGGACCTTGGAACCCGATAGCTCTGACGAGGAGCCCCCGCCTGTGTACTCCCCACCTGCCTACCACATGCACGTGTTGGACAGGCCTTACCCCCTGGCTCCCCCAACTCCGCCTCCCCGGTAAGAATCTCCCCCGAGAGTGCAGGGCAAGGGGGAGGAAGATCAGGGTTGGGATTGAGTACAACAAGCCCAGAGGGCACCTTGGCTGGTTCCCTCCGTACTCCACCCAGAACAGGCTTCTACTGCAGCAAAGCACACTTTAGCTAGAACCCAAGGAGAATTTTCAAGCTCTAAGGAGTCTAAGAACAGACAGCCACTGCATTCCTACTCTGGGCTGGGGCTGTGCTGAACATCCGGCAGGACATGGAGTTAAACAAGGCTCAGCCTTCACTTTCTGGGAGTCTGTAGTCGAGGGAGGCGCAGAGTGGGGATGACAGACAGCTGGAGGTGTACTGACGCTTCCCCTCCTGTGCCCGTGGCAGACATCACTAACTGATCACCGTGCTCTTGCCGGCTCAGGTAAGCCGGAACCTCAGAATCCTCTGCAACACAGCGCTCACTCCCAGACAGTCGTCAGTAATCAATGATTTGGGGTTCTAGGGAGATTGTGGGGATGAGCAAGTAAGTCTCTTTTTCTAGGGTAATTTGATAAGCAGAAGCAGAACAGTAGACTGCTAGGTGCCTGGAGACTTTTTCCAGGTCAGGGACTCTGTAATTTAGAAGTTTAACATGAAGCTGGTCTCTGAAGTGCTTGTTTTTCTGGGCTCTGCATTTGAGGTGGGGCTTCCAGTATCCTTGCCTGGGAAATCCCACGGACAGAGGAGCCTGGCAGCCTACAGTCCACGGGGTCACAAAGAGTCGGACACGACTGACCGACTAACACACTTTCCCTGGTGGCTCAGGTGGTAAAGAATCCGCCTGCCAATGCAGAAGACTCGGGTTCGATCCCTGGGTCGGGAAGATGCCCTGGAGAAGGAAATGGCAACGCACTGCAGTATTCTTGCCTGGAAAACCCCATGGACAGAGGAGCCTGGCGGGCTACAGCCCATGGGGTTGCAGAGTTGGATATGAGTTAGCGACTAAAAAGCAACAACAAGCGTTTGAGGTGGCTGTTGGAGCCCAGGCTTCTCTTTGTCCTGGAGCTGCTCGTCCTGAGAATGACTGAGGCCTGGGATGGAGAGGGGTGGGGGGACTGATGGGACAGTCCTTGGGGACTGATCTTGCCTTCTGGGGATCTTGGGAGTCCTAGGCAGTAGTGGTGGAAAACTTTGTGATCATCCAGGCATAGCTAACAATAACAACTACCATTATTAAGCACCCTTCGAATGCCAGAAAATGGCAAGGTTCTTTACCTATATGATGGCATTCAAACCATCTAACAGCTGTGAGGCAGGCACTGGTGTCATCCCCATTTTATAGATGAGGAGACTGAGCCCCAGAGAGGTTTCATAACTTCCCTAAGACCACAGAGCTCGAACCTGAACCCAGGTCATTCTGACTCCAGAGCCAATAAATGCCATCCTCGGTTGTGTCCTGTCATCCCCTAATGAGAAAAACCTCTGTGATTGTAGCTCAGGGAGTGGATAGTGGCCTGTGAAGTTGTTGGGGTGGGGAGTATTGTTTGAAGTCAGGGACAGAAGCAGAGCTGAGGCTGTAATGAGGGAGGCATAAGTGGATAGTCTGGGTGAAATCTTCGTAGGACTTGCAGCCCAGGATGGGTCACGATGCCCAGGGCTAAATGATTTTCCTTTGACATTTTTTTAATATTCCAAGATGGTTTTGCAAAAA
>NW_011494889.1:8658745-8661220 GCF_000754665.1 Bison bison bison
TCAAAAAAAGAAAAAAAAGTTCAGTTTCTGTTAGGCAGAATAGTTCTACCTATTTTTCAGAAGGGAAAACTTAGCCCATCAGGGACAGTATCCCACTGTAAACTGGGCAAGGATATCCCAGCTGCATCCTTCTCCCCCTCCCCCGGTATCGTGGGTGGAGGAGGGCAGAGGCCATGCAGCCTCATGATAGGAGCCCCGGTGGGGACGAAGAGACCTCCACACTAGACCAAGGCTCCGGAAGCCTCACTCACACCCCGTGACTGTGGACGAGCTACTGCCCTTGCCTGAGGTTCAGGGGCCTGATCTGGAAAGGAAGGCTTTTGCTGGGCTGGGGGTGGATCCAGGAAAGAGAGCCTATGAGTTGTGGAGTCAGACAGAGGCCGTGTTCCCCCACCTCCCCCTCCCTCAGCCGTCTAACTTCTGATTCTTGAGGTGCCTTTGGCTCACTGCCTACCCTCTCTGGGCTCCATTTGCCTCATCTGTGAAGTGGGAACACTCATCCCCGTCTCGGCACTCTGGTGAGGGTTGAATGAGATGCTGTGCTGGGGGACTTAGCACAGGCCCAGGTATGAACCAGACGTGTCAGCAGACGTCCCCCCCCAGCTGCACAGCGGGCCTTTGAAGTCAGCTCTGACGGTGAACACCGAGACCAGGGTTAAGGCTGCTCCCAGAGGCTGGTGTTCAGAAGAGGCAGGCCCCACCTCTGAACACCTGCCGCTTTGCTCTGGGCTGGCCCTGCTAGGCCCAGATGGCCCAGATTCCCACCCCCCACCCCTACCCCCAGGGCCTCATGCAGTCTCTCCATCCGAGACGTACATTTCTAGTATTTAGGAGCCACCTGAAGCAGACAGGTGCTGAACCGTGTGTGATACAGAAACGAGGACCCTGCTACCCTGACCTCCCAAGGAGATCAGAGTCTGGGGGCAGGTATAGACACAGGGCAGGGTGCAGGGAAGGCAGCCTAGAGGAGCTGAGGTCCAAGCTGTAATCTGCCGAAGCGGAGGACAGGAGGGCATTCCAGGCAAAGGCAACAGCACATGCAAAGCAAGGCCTGGAGGCAGGAGACGGGGCGGGGGTGGGGGGGCCCATCCGAGAGAACTCCAGGAAGTGTGAAAAGGCCTGGTGAGTCTGAGAGGCCGGCAGACAGAGGAAGCCCTCGTGGGTCCTCCAAGGAGCTCTGACCTTATCCTGCACCCAGGGGTTCAAGCACGAGGGTGGCGGGATCATGTTAGTGTTTTAAGCATCTCTTTCTGGCTGCTGGGGGCAATCAGAGTTGAGTTGGGGGAGGGTGGGGGGTCAGGAATGGCCTGGCTCCTTTCTGCCACCTCCAGGCACTGGACTGCCTTTGAGACCAAAGGTGGAGCAGGGTTTGGGAGCTGCTGGGGTACAGAGAGGCAGGGAATGCTGGGATCCCTGGGCCCTGGGCCCAGGTTTCACCAGGATGATCTGTGTGCCTGGTGACAGGCCTGACCCCATCTGGGCCTCCTTGCCTTTACCAGAAATCTTGCTTGGAAGGCTTCTGGGCTCTGATATTCTTTGGGTAAGCCTGGGGGTCTGAGTCTGTTGGCACTTGGAGTTCTAGTTCTGCGTGCAGAGGCAGAAACTCTGGGCCAGAAGAGCCTTCCCAGCCTTCCCTCTCCTTTCCTTCCCGCAGCCTGTCCTTGACTCTTTCTCCTGAATGAGACTAGCTCTGAAGCCCCAGCACCCTCCTCACAGGCCACCTGCTGTTCTTCTGTTGAAATTACAGCCTTGGAAGTTTTCATTTGCCTCTCAGCTCATTTCTGACATTCCTTTCTGACCACAATGGAGTTGCCTGGGCCGCCTGTGCTCAGGGCCCCCCCTGGTTCTTGCAGCTGTGGGCTGACCTCATTTCAGCCCGAGCCAGGGCAGGGGGCTCGGCCCGGCCCCTCCTCCAGGACCATGGGCCTAGCATCCAGGGACCCTCAGCCTCCAGCTCCTTGTCCCCCTCCCCACTTGGGTACTCAGTAACAAACGTTTACAGGGAGCCAGCTGCAACTCTGGGGCGTTCTCCAGGGCTTTCCTGGGTAACTCTGGGTGTGGTTGAGTTGGGGTGGGCACCCATGGCCCAGTGAGGACCCTAAAGCCACAGGAAGGGTGGTGAGGCTGGAGGCGATTGCTCCAGGGTGCTGGAGTGGGGGGTGGGGGATGGTCTGGCCCTTGGAGCAAAATGAATTTGCCAACTCTGTCGGGAGGCAGAGGAGTGATGGAGCAGAAAATGTGCCCGGGATTCGGAGTCCCGGGCTGTGATGCAGGCCGCCCCCCCGCCCGCTCCCTGGAACGGCGAGAGGGGCCCGGGGTTCCCTGGCTGCCGTCTGGAGCTGCGCTCCCACCACGCACTTAGCAGCTTGTTATCCTGTCTGCTGCCACCCCCGCCCTTCCCCCTGGGCCGCCAGGCCACCCGCCCAAAATAGAAAAGGAAAGGAAGTTATTTCCATCATCAGTGGCAGCCCGGAA
>NW_011494889.1:8661769-8668794 GCF_000754665.1 Bison bison bison
GACAGCCCAGCCCTCCCCAATGTCGGTTTGCCTGGGTCTGCTTGCCCTCTGGGGACCCTGGTGTCCCCATGTCTCCCGATCCCAGCAAACCGACATTGGGGAGGGCTGGGCTGTCAGCCGCCCTGGGTGTCTGTTCCCTGGAACACACCTGTCACTCAGCACCCAGGAGCTCGTATTATCCTGGATGCTAGAGACAGAAGGCTGAAGGGCTGTGACCCCTGCATCCGTGTCCAGATCCACAACACCCAACATGAGCTCTGCGAACGCAGACCTCTCTAGGCCCAAAGACCTTTTGTTTGTTTGTTTGGCCAAGATACATGTGGCATCTTACCTCCCTGACTAGGGATCGAACCTGCACCCTTGCATTGGAAGGTGAAGTCGTAGCCCCTGGACTGCCGGGGAAGCCCCTAGGCCCAGAGACCTTGCAGACACTGGGTGGCTGGAAGCAGTGAGTGTGTGGCACAGTGGCATCCAGGCCCAGAGGCGATGGGTCAGCCAAGGCCTGGCTGAGAGGGGAGCTAGAGGGCTGGGCCTCTGCTGGAGGCAGCTGGAAGCTTGGGCGCATGGGTGCCATTCTGAGTAGGATCCCGGGGTGATGGGCTGGGACACCTGTGTGTGGGCCTGACTGTTCCCTCCTCATCCTCACTTGTCGCCCTCCAGCATCGACGTGCTGGGCTCTGCACCCCCTTCCAGCCTGAGGCGTTACCGAAACTGGAACCCCCCGCTGTTGGGAAACCTCCCCGAAGACTTTCTCCGCATCCTGCCCCAGCAGCTGGACAGCATACAGGTAACAGGGGTCCCCCCGCTCCCAGCCTGTGCAGCGTCTCTGTGTTAGCGCCAGTCACTGACCCTCCCTGACATTTAAGCCCTGGGGTGGTAGGGAAAGAAGGCTGAACCAAAAGCCTCCTTCCCCATCGGGGCCTGTAAGCTTTCCCCTTCCGTTCAGGAAGGGGACCGCCCTGAGGATGCTCTTTGACGACCGGCATCAGCCTAGGCTGGCAGGAGGTGGGCAGGGGCAGGGGTGGGGAATCATTCAGTGGCAGAAAGGCAGAGCACCTTCCTTCCTTCCTTCCTTCCTTCCCCGGGGAAAGGGCCAGGGTGCTTCTCCCCAGACGCTGGCCCTTGCAAGCAGTCTCCTCTGAGATGGCCAGGACAAGCAAAGTATGAGTATGGGGACCCTGAGCTATTTGAAGATCACTCTTCAGGACTATTCAGGTTTTGACAAAGGTTTTGGTGGGAAGGTCCAAGGTGCCAAGCTGGGGAGGTGGGGGGTAGTTCTTAAGCCCCTGATGCTTCCTCAGCACAGAGGGCTCTGGTCTGTTGAGTCTCGGCTAACAACTCGATCTGGGTAGAGGAGGTCCTGGCCACAGGGCGTGGCCGCAGCATCCTGGGAAGGACACGTGTACCCTCGGTGTGCATGGGTGTTGGCGCAGCGCGCGCCCTTGTGAGTAGGTGGTCCACATGCTTGCTCCCTTCCTCAGGCCACCTCCAGGGGCTCCAAGCTCGCGAGCACGGAGGGAAGCCTGCCCCCCGCAGCAGGGCCTGAGCCCCGGGACCAGGAGAGCCGCTGGAAGCAGTACCTGGAGGACGAGAGGATTGCACTCTTCTTGCAGAACGAGGAGTTCATGAAGGAGCTGCAGCGCAACCGCGACTTCCTGCTCGCCCTGGAGAGAGGTGGTGCCCTGGGGGGGGTGCTGCAGCCGCGCTGGGGCTAAGGCAGGGCCATGTCGGCTTTAGCCTGGGGCTCTGAGCTGGAGGTCTGAGTTGTCCAGGTGAAAGTGTGAAAGTGTTAGTCACTCAGTCAGGTCGTGCTCTTTGCAACCACATGGACTGTAGCCCGCCAGGCTCCTCTGTCCATGGGATTCATACTGGAGTGAGTTGCCATGCCCTCCTCCAGGAGATCTCCCCGACCCAGGGATGGAACCCGCGTCTCTCACGTTCCCTGTACTGGCAGGCAGGTTCTTTATCATTAGTGCCGCGTAGGAAGCAGAGTTCTGCTCACAGGGACTGGAGTCACCAGGACTTAGTGGGAGAGCGGGGCGCCCTCTGGGCTCTGCCCCTCCTTGTCCCCCCCACATTTCTGCTCTGTGCCAGGCGCTGGTGTCTGCCCTGTGTGACTGGAGCTCCAGCAGTAGAGGGACTGTGTAGGTGGGTGCCAGGGTGCATTCCTCCCTGAGCAAAGGACATTAGAGCAGGGCCTCTGGAGGGTTTGCGTATGTTGGGGTTGTCTCTGGGCCAAGGATCCTACTCCCCCGAGCCTGGCTGCCTTCCCCCTTTAGAGTGGGAAGGGGGTGGCATACAGCGAGGGGCCTGTGGGAGAGGGGTGTTGTGCGTACAGGTGTGTGTGACTAGCAGTGTGTTTTGGTCAGAAGCATGGTGTGCAGGGGAACGTCTGGCCTGGGACAGGAGCCGAAGGCTGGCCCCAGCTCCGCAGTAAAGATGCTGGTGGGAGTCTCCAGGCCTTTCCTTTTAGATGAAGGGCTGGACGATCCAGTTTCTCACGGGCCTCTTGATTTTGACACTCTGACATTCCAGGCAGTTGTCAGGGCAGTGCTTTCTGTGTCTTTGAGAGTTCTGGTTCTTTGAGAACCCATAGGTGTCACGTGTGCACATGTGTGTGTGTGTGTGTGTGTGTGTGTGTTGTGGCGGGGGGTGATTCTCAGGGTTTGGCCTCCAACCACCTCTCAGCTCAGGTGGCCCCGGGTGGGAGCTAGCTCCCCTGACCAGACTGTGGACCTTTTCCAGATCGACTGAAATACGAGTCCCAGAAATCTACATCCAGCAGCGTGGCCGTGGGAAATGACTTTGACTTTCCCTCTCCTGTCCCAGGTAACCTTCCCTTGCCTGAGAGAGAGAGAGGCCTGGAGGGTGTAGGGGGCTCACAGCCCAGGGGTGTCTGCATATTTGGAGTTTGGAGAGAGGGTGGGGAACAGGCTGCAGAGGATGATTCTGCCCTATCAGCATACGCCCTGAGGGGTGAGCCGGGCCCTCCACTCGGCAGCCCTGGTTCCTGCCAACCCGGCGGCTGCTGGAGCCCTCACCTGGGGCCTGCCTGCAGACTGGCTCCACTCCTTAGAGGCGCTTGGAGCCTGGGCAAGAATGGGACACAGCACACCACATAATGTCCCATCGGGTGCTGGGGGTGGCAAGGGACTCAGAGACCAGGCACTGCCCTGGGGGAGCTTATGGTCTTGTGGGGAGTGCAGGAGATGCCTCTAAGAAACAGGGAGCCCGAACCAGCAAAGCGGAGGACACACTTGTTAATTATAGCAAGCACATGCTGGGCGACAGGGAGGATCCATCTGGGGAAGGTTCATTCATTCATTCGGTAGCTGGGGAATATCTCCCCCCAGGCCAGGCCCTGCCTTAGTATTGGAGGAAGAGAATTTTTAAAGTTTCATATACAAGACGGTGAGAAGCAGGAATTGCCCAAGTGGCTGAAGGAGGGCCCAGGGTGGACGGCAGGCTACTGGGTTGCACGGATGGGGGTGGAGCTGGAGCTGGGAACCCCTCGAGAGCCCCGGTTCCACTCTCAACATCTGGATTCTGTGTGTATGTACAGTGGCCCTGGTCAGCCGGTGCCCACCATGCACACATGGGCCTCCCGCCTCAGAGGAAGAATGTGCAGCTTTTGCCCCAAACAGATCTTGCATTGAGTGGTGGAGTGGGGGAGGGGGGCAGAAGGAGGGGGAACTCAGTTGATCCCAGCCCGGAGAAAGAAAATCCCGTGGAACTGATTCATAAGCAACAGGCTGGGAGCTTAGGCCCCACCAGATGTGCAGTGGGGGGTTTAACGGCAGCCGCATGTCCTTGATCCCGAATTAACCATAGACACCGGGATGGCTGAGATGGATCAGAATGACTCACAGGGACTTAGTGGACAAGGTGACTCGGGATTAGCGTGGGGACCTTAGGAGGGCCGTGAGGGACCCAGGTGGGTGCTGAGTGATCCGAGAGACTCCGGCCGGCCGGCTGGGTTCTGACTTAGGGACTCGCCCCATTCTCGTTCCTGCTGATGGCCTAACGAGTCAGAAGCTCCGTGTCTGGGGGAGTCATGGAGAGGTGGACCCTGGCCAGGGGAGAAGGGCATCCCCACGGCGGGGGCCTGCTGTGTGCCCTGAGCCTCCTTCCACTGCCGTGTTAATTCTCACACCGCGTCAGGATGCAGGCCGGCCGGCCACGTGCGCGTGAACTTTGAACAGCCTGTAGGGGTGCGGGGGAGGCCCCGGTGCCTAGCATCTGGTAGCTTCCGTGATGTGAACACTCCAGTCACAGCTGATTTCAAGCTCCCAAAGAGCCTTCACGGGACACAAAGCGGTCAGAGGAGCAGACAGCTGGGAGCCAGCCCTCCACACATAGTTTTTACAGAAAAGGGGAAAGTGAGACTTGGATGAGGAAGGAAGCAAATGCTCGTTGAAGCCTAGAGTGACTCCCTGCCTGAAGCTCCCTCCGGATGAGGGAGGAGGGTGGGGCTGAGCCCCTGTGCTGGGGAGACAGTCCTGACCCACCGCCTCGGGCCTCGACCAGGGCACTGTCGCTCTCCAGCTGGCCCTCAGCGATGTCTTCCCCCTTCCAGGAAACAGCGATGCCAGCCCCGCTGTGTCTGAAGATGCCTTATTCAGGGACAAGTTGAAACACATGGGAAAATGTGAGTCTGGCCCATGCCCCCTCCCCAGCTGTTCCCAAACAGGCCTGTGGCTTCCTGGGAGGGGAGGGAGCCACCTGGCATTGTTAATGCCTGCTGATTCTTGGTGAACCAAAGTGACATTTTAATCACTGACTGGCTCCCTCCGCTTCCCTGCCTCACTTCCCTGTGCAGCTGAGTCTGGATATAAATTAAGTTTTAAATCCTCTTGACCCAGCTGTCTGCAGAAAAATAATATTGTACTGGGACCACCTCCCCACCCCACCCTACCCCACTTTAGAGTTCACATTCTCTGTGCTTTGAGGCTACTGCTTGGCCAGGGCCAACCGAGTAGGGAAGCCAAGCTCGGTCCACTTTCTGTGAGTGGGAGGCCCGCCGGGTCAGTGGCCTCTTCCCGTGGAGTCCCGCCAGCCTGGGCATGCCTTCACATCCCCTTCTGTCCCCACAGACACAGCCATGCGTGAATGAGGCTGCCATGCCCTCAGGCCCCATTTCAGAGAGAGTCTCGGATTCGTCATGGACATCCCAGAGCCAGCTCTGGAGGTGGACGGGGGAAGACGGGGAGGTGGCCAGAGAGAAAGCCCAGATGCATGGCTGTCTGTCCCAGCGGGGCCAGGAGGAGCACCCAGATCTCCGCTGCAGGCGGCCGGCCCTGCTCGTGCTCTCAGTGGCCTGAGCTGCCCCTGCAGTAACCCCCCCACCAGCCTGCCCAGGTCCTGGGGACTGCCGGCTCACAGGTCTCTTTGTCCCCAGCCACCCGGAGGAAGCTGTTTGAGCTGGCCAGGGCCTTCTCGGAGAAGACCAAGATGAGGAAGTCAAAGAGGAAACACTTGCTGAAGCATCAGTCGTATCCTTGTCCAGCCTGGCACTGGGCAGCGGTGCCGGTGGATGCCAAGGGCACGGAACCCCGCGCTGTGCTCCTTCGGGCCACGCCCTCCCCAGGAGTGGGACGGGCCTTCCCGCGCCCCTGCCGTCTCCACGGGGAGCCTTATCTCTGGGTGTCATTTCTTGACACCCCCACCCCCCACCCCTGGCGTGGGGAGCAGGCCAGTGTCAACCCGCTGTGGGCTCAGAAGTCGTCCTACCACTTTTTAACTTCTTCTCTGGGGTCATCTTGGGAGAAAACTTGGTTCTTCCATCTAAATCAGCAAACCTTTCCCTGATTTCTTAAGTTGAATTGCTCCACAGACCTTCCCATCTTCTCATTTCACAGATGTTGGTCCTGCCTTCTCACTCTTAGTTCCTCCACAATTTTACCCAGATTCCCACCCATGCTCATTAGACAGGGCCCAGGATATTAGATGCTGAGCGGCTAAGTGAAGTGAAGAAGTGAAATCGCTCATTCATGAGCGACTCTTTGTGACCCCATAGACTGTAGCCCACCAGGCTCCTCCGTCCATGGGATTTCCCAGGCAAGAATACTGGGGTGGGTAGCCCTTCCCTTCTCCGGGGATCTTCCCAACCCAGGGATCGAACCCAGGTCTCCTGCATTGCAGGCAGATGCTTTACCAGCTAAGCCACCAGGGAAGCCCAAGGATACTGGAGTGGGTTGCCATTTCCTTTTCCAGGGGATCTTCCCTAGGGGTGGAACCCACGTCTCCCGCATTGCAGGCAGACTCCTTACCCTCTGAGCCACCAGAGCAGCCAAAGAAGAACAGAAAGAAAGTTGTCCCCAGAGATGAGAGCCGGGTGAGAGAGTCAGGGCCTGGCTACTCAGTTGACCTCCATAAAAGGAGCCTGTGGGAGGTACTGGGGCATTGTCAGGGGATAAGGCTGGTATGAGGGAGGCCTCCTGAGCTCTGGCTGGGAGGTAGAAGGCCAAGGCCAGGGCCAGGGAGTGGGGAGGCCTGGGAGCCCCAAAGCAGTGCCCACCAACCCCTGGGATAGTTTTCCTGAACGGCCCGGCAGGCTGGGGGCTGCGGCATCAACAGCCAATCTCCTGGATGACGTGGAGGGCCATGCTTATGGTAAGGTAGAGAGGGCAGGGAGGCTAGAGCTTTGAGTTGCCATGATGGGTAGTCCTCCAAGAGTAGGGCCTGGGTGTTTCACAGGTGAACCCAACCTGTTAGGGCAGGGGCTCCTAACTACGGGACACGTATCAGGGTTGGTGGGTAGCTGACCCAAAGAAATCGGTCCCCCCAACTTGGTCCCACTTTATCGACTACACCAAAGCCTTTGACTGTGTGGATCACAGCAAACTGGAAAATTCTTCAAGAGATGGGAGTACCAGACCACCTGACCTGCCTCCTGAGAAACCTCTTTGCAGGTCAAGAAGCAACAGTTAGAACTGGACATGGAACAACAGACTGGTTCCAAATTGGGAAAGGAGTACATCAAGGCTGTATATTGTCACCCTGCTTATTTAACTTATATGCAGAGT
>NW_011494889.1:8668894-8671426 GCF_000754665.1 Bison bison bison
CATCATGAGAAACGCTGGGCTGGAGGAAGCACAAGCTGGAATCAAGATTTCCGGAAGAAATATCAATAACCTCAGATATGCAGATGGCACCACCCTTATGGCAGAAAGCGAAGAAGAACTAAAAAGCCTCCTGATGAAAGTGAAAGAGGAGAGTGAAAAAGCTGGCTTAAAACTCAACATTCAGAAAACTAAGATCATGGCATCCGGTCCCATCACTTCATGGCAAATAGATGGGGAAACAGTGGAAACAGTGACAGACTATTTTTTTGGGCTCCAAAATCACTGCAGATGGTGATTGTAGCCATGAAACTAAAAGACACTTGCTCCTTGGAAGAAAAACTATGACCAACCTAGACAGTATATTAAAAAGCAGAGACATTACTTTGCCAACAAAGGTCCATCTAGTCAAAGCTGTGGTAGTCATTTATGGATGTGAGAATTGGACTATAAAGAAAGTTGAGCACAGAAGAATTGGTGCTTTTGAACTGTGGTGTTGGAGAAGACTCATTGGAAAAGACCCTGATGCTGGGAAAGATTGAAGGCAGGCGAAGAAGAGAATGACAGAGGATGAGATGGTTGGATGGCATCACCGACTCGATGGACATGAGTTTGGGGGAACTCCGGGAGTTGGTGATGGACAGGGAGGCCTGGCGTGCTGCAGTCCATGGGGTTGCAGAGTCGGACATGACTGAGCGACTGAACTGAACGTGGTTCACATTGCCTCTCCTTTCCTTTCACTTCTGAAAGGGGGCCCAGCCACATCTCCACCTAGATCTTTACCTGGAGCACAAAGAGCCGGGTGATGCTTCTGGGGAATATTCTCTTGGGTGTGAGGGGACAGACAAGCTCAACTGCGTGGAAGGACCTCACCTTGAGAACCATGCTCCGGGCAGTCTTGGTGTTGGGGCCCAGAGGCCTTTCTGCCTCCATTCAGGCCCTCCCAGTGGCCTGTGGGCCAGAAGATACTGCCTCAGACCTCCTTGGGCCCACAGCTGGGCCCTGGTTCTGGTGCCCCAGAGAAGGAGGGCCCTTTGGTGGTCAGGAGACATCCTAAACAAGGGCTAGAAGGGCCTTGGAGGTCATCGGGACAGTCCCCTGTCCCCCATCTCATTTTATAGATGAGGAAACTGAGGGAAGACCTTGAGTTCTCCGAGCTCAGAGATGAAGACAGAGCAGCGGGCAGGGGTCCTGACTCCTCGTCTGTAGCCTCTCCCCAGGTCCCCAGGGGTCAGCATGTGCTTCAGCCACCGCAGCGCAGAGAGCAGGGTCAGCCGTCCTCCCCAGCCTGGGGGATGTGCCTGAGCGAGGCTGTGCAGAGGGGAGGCTGAGGTCCTTTCCTCTGCTTTTCAGATGAAGACTTCCGGGGGAGGCGACAGGAGGTGCCCACGGTGGAGGAGGCGCTCAAGGAAGGGCAGTAGGAGGTAAGGCCTGGGGCCACTCTCCCCAGGACTGCCGGCTGCACGCCCTGGCTGTCTCCGCAGGGTGGGGGCGGCAGGCTCAGGCACCTAGATGCTGCAGGGCCCGGCTTCTTCCCCTGGGTGTTGTGACAGGGGAGCTTGTGGTTTGCATTTTCTCCATTATTTATTCATTTGACAAAAGATAATCACACCTGCCTGTGCCAGATGCTAGGAACAGGAAAAGAAAATCCAGCTTTGACCTTGAGTAGTTGACAGCACGGTTGAGAATAAAGTCCAGGACGCACAGAGCATTCTAAGAACAGCGTGAGAAAAGCTGAGATTCTGGCTTCACCCTGGCCGGAGCCACACCACGTCTCCGCATGCCAGCTTGGGCTTCAGTGGTGGAGGCGATGAGGAGATGGCCCCTCTCAAGGCAGCTCTGTCTCTGGCGGGAGCCCTGGGCCTGCAGGCTGGTTTTCTTCTTCTTTTCTTGTGTGTCCCAGCACCAGGGGATGCCGACACCACCCCTGGGGGAGGACCAGGGGATGTTAACGCCTCCCCCAGGACCACCCCCCCAGGAGAGGACCAGGGGATGCCGACACCGCCCCCAGGACCACCCCCAGGGAGGGACAGAGGATGCCAACGCCTCCCCCAGGACCGCCCCCGGGGAGGACAGGGGATGCCGCTGCCCCCAGGACTGTCCCCAGGGAGAGGGGATGCCAGCACCTCCCCCAGGACCATCCCCAGGGGAGGACCAGGGGATGCCAACACCTCCCCCAGGACCATCTGCAGGAGAGGACCAGGGGATGTTGACGCCTCCCCCAGGACCATCCCCAGGGGAGGACCAGGGGATGCCAACACCTCCCCCAGGACCATCCCCGGGGAGGACCAGGGGATGCTGACACCTCCCCCAGGACCACCCCCGGGGGAGAACAGGGGATGCCCCGGCCGCCCCCAGGACCATCCCTGGGGAGGGACAGGGGTTGCAGACGCCTCCCCCAGAGCTCAGGACCCGGTCCCGCCTCCAGCCCCTCCCCTGTCACGAGGCCGCCTGCCCACCCTGCCCCGGTTGCTGTCCTGGTCCCAGAGAGTGGGGGACGCAGCCAGGGACAGGACGGGCACTCTGTCCTCATCC
>NW_011494889.1:8672290-8674115 GCF_000754665.1 Bison bison bison
TCTGATGGCAACACTCGTGTGCGGTTGGCTCCAAAGCCTGACTCTCCGTGTTGGTTCTTCAGATCTGTCCACAGCCCCCACTGTGCCCACCACAGTCTTCCTGGCCTCAGCTGTCCACTCACTGAACCCAGACGGTCCCCTCCTCCTGACGTCCCCCCTCCACTTCTCTTCTTTATCCCTCTCATCACCACCCTGCAGACTCTCGTCACCTGGCTCACAGCTGTGGGCTCTTCCCTGCCCTTGCTCTCTCAGCCATCACCAGGACGCCTCTTGAGTCCCGTCTCTCCCTCGCTCTCTGAATGGTTCTTCCTCGTAAAGGCTCCTTGGCTTGGTGTGGGGTCCCACCAAGTTCCAGCCCCATTTTGCTGTTTCTACCCCTACAAGCGCCCTGGGTGTAGTTCCGTGTAGTTCTGCTGAGTTCCCACTGCGTCTGGTCACAGAAGAGGTCAGGCAGCTGGCACGGTTCTCAGCCCTCTACAGACAGAAGCTTCACATCCACCAGGCGTTTCAGACCCCTACTCCACGTCTAGCGGCTGGAGGCCCCCCTGGTTTGCATGTTGGGATGTTTCTAGGACCTTGGATTGGCGCATGTGACCCCAGCCCAAGTTCCGAGGCTGACACAGAGTCCCTGGGGGAAGGAGAGGGCCCCTGTCTTTAGAAGCTTCTGCCCCAGACAATCTCTCCAGGAACTAGTGATGACGGAAGACCACGGGGCTCCGTTGAAAAAGACCTCTCCCATCCCTCTCTCCTTCCAGATACCAGCAGTTCCTCCTTGCCGGGGACGATCCGACCGGCGGAGGCATCCCAGCTGCCGTCGGGCAGATGGTGCTTGAGTTCTGAGGCCCGGTGATTCTCTGGCCACAGTCCAGCCCAGCCACTGCCACTTTCCAAGGGACTCAGAACTTCCGAGTTGCCCGCTGTGATTGCAGGAAGGGAGGAGGGTGGAGGCAGCAGCCAACCGCAGCGCCTCTGTAACCGGCCTGTTCTAAGGGGAATGGATGGAAATACAGGAGCTAACCCCTCTTCTGTTAAAAAAAGAAAAAGAAAACCCAACAAAACAGAAAGCAGGCAAGGTGGGAATACCCAAAAGGGGAGGATGATCCTACCAGAGCCTTCTTGGCCTGAGGGTGGAGCCCCTGCCTCCTTCTGTCCTGCAGGAGAGACCACAGACACGGCCTGCCCCCCCGCCTCATCCCAGCTCCCTCTGGGCACCTGGGGCCCTTCATCCCCGTGGCCTCCTGCCTTTCAGCCTTCCCCCAGGGGCGCTGGCCCGTGCCCCTCCTCTGCACAGAGCCCTGGACTGTCCCTGGAGCCCTGTCTGAGGGGTGACGGGCCCTGCAGAGCCATATGTGCCACCTGCTCTGCATGGGCTCCTTGCTGCCTCCGTTGGGGACTGGCAAGGATCCTCAGAGGGATCCGGAGACAGGCCACCCTGGAGCTGGAGGATTCTAGCGGGGGGCGGGGGGTCTTCAGTCAGAAGACAAAAAGCCTTTTCTGGACGGGATCCTGCAGCCCCTGTCCAGCAGCGCTGAACCCCCATCTGGACTAGAAGTTCTGCTGCCTCCAGGTGGGCAGCGGTCAGTTCCTTGGTAACCCCGGGAAGGTGTGGGACTGGGGGGCATGAAGAAGAGGCTGCCAGCCGGCCTGCAGCCCCGGGCCACAAGGGCGTGCTGGGTGCCCCTTGCCAAGAGTGACAAGATGAACGGCCAGGTGAACAAGGGACCTACGGACCTGAGCCAGCACCAGCCACTGCCAGCGGGAGGGCTGGGGGGCGGCCAGCCCCGCCTCTGTGGCACCGCGCCCCCCCCTGCCTGCAGCCTGGGGT
>NW_011494889.1:8674215-8675112 GCF_000754665.1 Bison bison bison
CACCCCCGGGGGAGAACAGGGGATGCCCCGGCCGCCCCCAGGACCATCCCTGGGGAGGGACAGGGGTTGCAGACGCCTCCCCCAGAGCTCAGGACCCGGTCCCGCCTCCAGCCCCTCCCCTGTCACGAGGCCGCCTGCCCACCCTGCCCCGGTGTCCCGCCTCCAGCCCCTCCCCCTGTCACGAGGCCGCCTGCCCACCCTGCCCCGGTTGCTGTCCTGGTCCCAGAGAGTGGGGGACGCAGCCAGGGACAGGACGGGCACTCTGTCCTCATCCTGGGCCTCTGGCCTTCACGTCCAGTTGACTCGCCACTACACCCTCCATCAAGGCACCTTCAACCCCCACTGTGCTCTGAGGCTTTCCTCACCCGTGTGACTGCAGCCACGCGTCCCTGTCCTCTGGAATGCTGGGGGAAAAAAAAACCCAGCCAGGGGAAGGACCCCCTCCCACACAATGTTACTGCCGCGTCCTTCCCCGTGGCCCAGAGCCACCCCCTGTCAGGAGCTTGCTCACCACTTATTTCTCTCCTGAATAGCCCACCTTTTCCCTTTCTAGCTCCGTCCACAAGCCTATGTCCCCCTGCTTCCCATGTTGCTTCGAGCCACCCGACCTGCAGAGAAGCCGCACCCTCCTTCGCCCCGCTGGGTTGGCTACCCCCCCAACCCCCAGATTGACTCACGGTCACCCGCCTGCTCGGGGGCCTTTGACCAATCCGCCGCTGGTGCTGTCTTCTGCCTGCTGTGCCCATTGTCTCCCCGCGGCCTCCTGTGGCCCCAGCAATCTTGGGCCCCCTTTCTCTCTGCTGTTGCTTCTCTGTGTGCCTTTGGGCCCCCAGTGCTCCTGGCAGCTCTGCCCTTGACCCCCCTCAAAGTCTCCCTACGCCCTACTCTCCCAGCCGT
>NW_011494889.1:8675212-8675597 GCF_000754665.1 Bison bison bison
TGCACAGCGTTGGGGCGTTGAGAGGAGACGCCAGGCCCGCTGGGGCTGGGTGACCACAAGTCACGCTGAGATAAAAAGGGCCTGGCGCGCCCCACGCAGTGCCCTGGGGAGACCCTGGCCGCCTCCCTGTCCCGCGGAAGTGCGGTTGCCCTTTGGCTCCCCACCAATCCCCCACAGCCCCCGCACAATAGAGGGGGAACCCCACTCCATGTGTGTGACTTTGTTAGTTCTGTCTCTCCTCCTCCGTGTGGGTTTTTTCCTGGAGCTGTTTCGTAGGAATTGGTGTAATAAAGACTTGGTGTCCTCTTGGTGCTCTGACTTGACGGCGCCTGGGCTGACCCTCTTCTCCTCCCCGCACCCCCAGCACCCTCGGGCACCCCGCGCC
>NW_011494889.1:8675763-8700376 GCF_000754665.1 Bison bison bison
GCCTCCCAGGGGCCCGGTGACACCCGTGTGGCACCACAGCCTCGCCCGCCTGCTGGGCTGCCCGCTTTCCTGTCTGCCTGGGAAGGTAAACCGCTTGCCAAGAGTCTGTTGCAGAAGCTCCGGCTGATCACCTCCCTAAACAAACAGAAAGCTGCCAGAGTATCGGCCGCCTGGGGCTGCGGGAATGTGCAATCTCAGACTTCAAAGTGCCCGAAGAGATCTTCTAATTCAAATCTCTCTGGCTTTCTCCCTACTGCCTTCCGGGCCAGGGCGCTAATTGCCCAAGGAGGGAGCTGGTGCCCTTTTCAGACAGAGCCGTTCTCAAGGTTAAAAAGTTCTTCCTGGTATTGAGCGGTGGGCCTCCTTGTGGCTTCAACCACACATATCTCGATTCTGGGCTCCGAGTCACCCAGGCCAAGTCTCCCCCAATTCTGTGTTGGAGTTCAGTGGCCTTTCTTCTGGATAAACAATGCAGCTCCCTCCTGCTTCCCCTAAGAAAAGATTCTGCTCAGACCCCTGCCCTACCCCCAGCCCAGGTAGATGAAGGTGGTCTCCTAGATGGACATACCCACTGATGCCCCAAACAGACCTGGAGTTTCTGTGCTCAACTGTGTCCTACTCTGTGATTCTGTGGACTGTAGCCAGCCAGGCTCCTCTGTCCATGGAATTTTCCAGGCAAGAGTACTGGAGCGGGTTGCCATTTCCTACTCCAGGGGATCTCCTTGACCCAGGCGTCAAACCCTCGTCTCTCATCTCCTGCATTGGCAGAGGGATTCCTGACCACTGTGCCACCTGGGAAGTTGAACCTGGACCTCAGCAAACCAAGAGGAAACTAAAAGACACTTGCTCTGTGGAAGAAAAGTTATGACAAATCTAGACAGGATATTAAAAAGCAGAGACATCACTTTGCTGACAAAGGCAAAGAAAGCTTACCAGGCCCTGCTCCATGAGGAGTTCCTCCTGGCTGAACAGTATATAGAGACCCAGGAAAGAGTCAGGCTGGGCGAGGTGACTGCCCTAGCCACCTACCTTTCCATTCTGTTCATCTGTGGGTTCTGGGCTCTTGGTGTCCACAAGGTGGTGCCTGCAGATTTATCTTCTGCAAAAATGAGCCCGAGTATCTGGACTTTGGTCCAACCAGAGTCCCTCCCACTTTTTATGCTTTGCTGTCCTCGGGGCTCAGTCCCAGCTTGAAAGGAGCTCACGGGACTAGGGAGTCCTGTGCCCAGAAGAACTAGGCTGTTGATGACCACAGCGGGGTCTCAGCCTCCCTCTGGGCTCACGTGTTTACTTCTGGCTGTGCTGGGTCTTTGCTGTTATGCAGGGTTTTCTCTAGTTTCCGTGAGCGGGAGCTACTCTCTAGTCGCAGTGCATGGGCTTCACATTGCAGAACGTGAGCTCTAGGGTGCACGGGCCTCAGCAGTTGTGGCACACCGGGCTCAGGAGTTGTGGCTCCCAGGCTCTAGAGCGCAGGCTCAGTAGAGTGGCACCCGGACTTAGTTGCTCCAAGGCACGTGGGATCTTCTCAGACCAGGGATTGAATGCACGTCTCCTGTATTGGCAGGCGGATTCTTTACCACCGAGCTGCCAGGGAAGCCCCTCTCTCGTGTCCTGAGGCACCTGCTGGAAGGTTGGGAGGTTGCAGGAAACACAGGAGAACTTGGTTTGCAAAAGACAGGCACGATGTGAAATGATGATGTTGAGAGCTGCTTATCAGTGCTTACTGTGTGTCAGTCACTTTCCTGGGGTGCTTTGTTCACATTATTTTATCACACAACTATGCTATGAAGTCAGTATTAATACTTCCATTTCACAGATCAGGAAAACTGGAGCACCGAGATGATCAGGTCCTTATTCAGTAAGTGGTACTACCTGAATTTGAACCCAGGCAGCTTCCCTGGTGGCCCAGCTGGTAAAGAATCTGCCCGCTACCTGGGTTCGATCCATGGGTTGGGAAGATCCCCTGGCGAAGGGAACAGCTACCCATTCCAGTATTCTGGCCTGGAGAATTCCATGGACTGTATTCTATGGGGTCGCAAGGAGTCAGACACAACTGAGTGAATTTCACTTTCACTTTCAGTGGAACTCCGAGCTGGTGCCTGAACACTAAGCGATATACTCGGGTGGGGGAACAGGTGGTAAGACTAAGAACCCTTGCATAAATGCAGTTTGGAGAGTGCAGAAAGGTCCACCTGCTTCAAAGCCTTTCCAACAGCATGCCCGAAAATCAGCTATTAGCATCCTTTGTCTGGTTTTAGTAACAGAAACAGTCTCAGCATTTCCATCAAACGGCAGATGTGCTGCTGAGGGAGAAGCATTGCACCCCTTTTGCCCAGTATCACAGCCTTACACTGATATTTGTTGACCTGGCTCGCTGGGCCAGCTGGAGGAAGGTGTGGAAGTTTCTGGAGCTTGTGGTGGGGAGGTGGGGTGTTGAGGGGGCTGTGGGGGTGTACTGCCACCTGGTGGCTGTCTCTCGGAAGTGGCGGTTGCTGGCCGCTGCAAGGCCCGACCGCCGCGTTCCCAGAAGGGAGACCTCAGCACCTGTTTTTCCCTCAAGCCAAACAGACAGAGGACGTTTACTCTGTTCACATGGTCTTAGGTTTGGTAAAATTTGCAAAGATATTTTTGTACTTTTTTTTTTCTTAAAAGGGCCACTAAGATTATATAAGCTTCAGGCCCCACAAAACCAGCATCTACCCTGCCTGTCATTTCTATAGAGTCACAATTTTTTTTAAAAAAATCAGTCCAGGAGGATTATTTCAGGGACTCTGCAGGAAGGACTGGTGGAGCTCAATACAAACTCAGCATAAGCCTGCCTTGCTCTGACCTTGCCATTCAAAGTGTGGTCTGTGGATACGGTGACCAGCTGTTCTGGTTTTCCAGGACTGAGTGGTTTCCTCCGATGTAAAACTTTCAGTGCTAAACCAGGAAAGTCTGGGGCAGACTTGGACAAGCTTATGATTCTATCTGCAGACCAGCAGCCTTGGTGTCAGCTTGGAAGTCTGTTAGAAATGCAGAGTTTCAGGTGTCATTCCAGACCTACTGAGTCAGAATCTGCATTTTCCAAGAATTCTAGGAGCTTCAGGGGCACATTAAAGATGGAGGGCTCTGCTTTCCCCAAGAAAAGAAGGGCCCACACCAGCCCCGAAATGTGTGCTTTCAAGGGTCTCATCTTCTGCTGAGAAAACCCCATAGCGTGATTCCAACTGCCCTTTAATTTTGATAACCAGAGGTCAGGACTAACTGGCTCCTATTTCCTTGGCTACCACAGGAGATATCATGGGATCTCATGATATCATGAGACCTCCCAGGGCAGGTAGGCATAAAGTGCTTCTCTCTCCTTTGCCTTAACTGGATTCTTCTTAGGGATAAGGCTGCTGTTTGCTGAAGCATTGAATGGGCAGCCATGTGAAAATGCCTTGGAAATTGTTAGGCGTGCTCCGTGGTGGTTCAGATGGTAAAGAATCTGCCAGCATTGCGGGAGACCCAGGGTTGGGGAGATCCCCTGGAGGAGGGCATGGCAACCCACTCTAGTATTCTTGCCTGGAGAATCCCATGGACAGAGGAGCCTGGTGGTCTACAGTCCATGCAGTCGCAGAGTCAGACGCGACTTAGCAACTAACACACACACGATTGAATAAGTTGTGATTTATTGCTCTTAGGCATGGAATGGTCAGAAATCATTATCATCATTACTCCTATTTGTTGAGCAATTACTATATACCAGGCACGGTTTTAAGCACTTTGCAGGAATTAACCCTCTGACTCCTTAAAACAAGGCTATGTGGTGGGTGTTATGATGTTGCCCATTTCACAGATGACAAAGCTGAGGCCCAGAGGTTTGTAAAAGGGATCTGTCAGTGAGGCACAGAGGACAGCCAGGACTGGAAGTGAGCTGGGGCGTGATGGGGTGGAGGACTGCTTACAGCTTTCTCCCCATGGGTGTACCCGGGGAAGGCCTCCAGCGAGGAGTGCTGAGATCACCGCATCCTCATTTGCCCTATCTTGGTTTTATTTCTCGGGGCTGTTCAACGAGAAAATTCTTTCGAAGAGTCAGCTCTAGGCTCAGCACCAGGCTGGGTGTCAGGAGGCAGAGATAAGAGTCCTGGTTGCTGCTTCAATGAGGCCCAGACTCAGAGAAGCAGACAGTGTTACAACACCAAGCCGGCCATATGGGAGCGATAAGCTGAGGGAGTGAACAGGCCCTGGGGACACATCTGTCCAGTCCGGTGGAGTGTATGCTGGGCTGACACACCTTCCTGGCCGACTGTGAAAGGAAGTGGAGGCGTGGGCCTCGAATCGGCGAAGGTCTGGGCCAGGAGGTGAGAGGGGGCCCTCCTGTCGCTTCCTTGAGGACCCCTGCCTCCGTGCGCTTCACCTTCCTGGGCCTTGTCCTGTGGATTGAATGTGTGTTCTTGCTTGCCTGCTCTCTCAAAGCAACAGCTAACTGCTCCCTGACCCTGGCCCCCCACAAAAGGTGAGCAGCAGCATTCAGGATCTCATCGACTTGCCAAAGCTCTTCTGCCATTGGAGGTGCTCTTACTTTCAGACAGACAGACTCCTGGGCACTAATTATAAAGATGTGGGCAGAGTGTAAGGAAGTCAGCAGGGTGGCCTGGCCCCTACAGCTGGTACAGATGGGCACAGTTGGCCGTGTCGAGGTCTAAAGGGAAGGGAGGAGACAAAGGCTGGAAGCTGGGGAGAGCTGGGCATGAAGAGGCTGCCCTACGGACTTTGTGGTCCTGGGCCGTACAGGGAGGGGGCGACGGCTGGGGTGGGGAGCAACTTCTATCTCCTTCCTCTTCTCTGTCCCAGGCCAGTGCCACCCATTGGTGATACCAACTGGAACCCGACTGGGAACAGAGGGCAAGGAGCTGGAGGAGGCAGTCCTAGAAGCCAGCCTCCGGGCCTACAGAGCAGGGTGAGAAGGATACAGAGAGGGTGTGGCCCTGGGTGGGAAAATGGAAATAATCAGTACAAGTACTTACTGCTCAGGGGTGTGGGCTGAATGGGGTTCCTCCAAAATTCATAGGCGGAGGTCCCAGTACCTCAGGATGTGACTGTGTTTGGAGATAGCCTCTTTAAAGAGGCATTTAAGTTAAAATGAAGTCATTAGTTTGGGCCGGAATCCAGTGTGATGGGGTCATAGCAGAGGACACGGACTCACACAAAGGGAAGAGCGTGTGAAGCACGGGAGATGACGGCTGTCTCCAAACCCGGGAGAGAGACCTCCGCAGAAACTAACCCTGCCAACACCTTGATCTCTGACTTCCAGCCTCCAGAACCGTGAGACAATAGATTTCTGTTGTTCAAGCCGTTTGTCCGAGCCAGTCAACAGTGTCAATAAATTATTTAGCGTATGACATCAATTATGGATTTGCCTTTCTGTCTTCCTCTCCGGGTAGCCACTTTCTCTACGACTCAGCACTGGGTCAGGTAGATGCTGAAATGTTTCTGGGACAAATGGATTATTTAACAAGAGAAAAAAACGTTAAGGTGATCTATGAAATAGCATCAAAAAGCCGAAGTCTCAGGTGGCAATCAGTGGATTACAGGACACGACGGCAAGAGTGATGCCGTAACAGCCACTAGACTTGTTTGTGACTCGCCAGCCCCCGCTGTGTGCCAGGCACTGTGATTCATGCTTCACATGAATGATTGCTTTTAATCTGGCAACAGGCCACTTAGATAGCTGACAGATGTCACCTGGGGAAACAGAGTCTTGAAAAGTTACCTAAGTCCACAAGATGCCAGGATTAGTGAGCACATCTACAGTGTGATACAGTGGGACAAAACGGGGCTGAGTGGTATCATGGAAGGAATATGGTCTTTTGGCTGGAGGAGGGTATGGCGACCCACTACACTACTCTTGACTGGAGAATCCCATGGGCAGAGGAGCCGGGCGGGTTACGGTCCATGGGGGCGTAAAGAGTTGGACACAACTGAAGTGACTGAGCACACATGCAAGCATGGCCTTTTGGAGAGTTTACAAGCTCTATTCTCTTATCTGTGCGACTGTCAGGACATGACCTATGGCCTCAGGGAGTTGAACAATGGGAGGAGATAATCCAGGTCTCTGGAGTGGTGTCTGGCACGGGTCCATCAGCTTTTTGCAGCCTTGAAAGGCCTGGGTAAGGAGACAGAAAACCCTGACTATCCATTCTGCTCGCCCCTAGCTTCTTCCTGTGTGAAGAGCGAATGCTCGCTGGAGTGCACACTTCCCTTGCAGCCTCAGAGGCTTCCCAATCCATCTTGCTGCCATGTCTCCATGGTTCCCTACTCTGTGTGCGTGCGTGCTAAGTCGCTTCAGTCGTGTCTGACTTTGTGACGCCATGGACCGTAACCCGCCAGGCTCCTCTGTCCATGGCATTCTCCAGGCAAGAACACTGGAGTGAGTTGCCATTTTCTCCTCCAGGGCATCTTCCTGACCCAGAGATCAGCTTGAACCTGAATCTCTTATGTCTCCTGCATTGGCAAGCGGCTTCTTTCCTAGTAGCACCCACCTGGGAAGCCCACCCTTACTCTACCCATTAATATTCTGTTCTCAGTCACAGAAACATGAAATAGGATGCTGGAGGGGAAACTTTGAAGGCTCAGAAGAGGAAGGCACTTCCCTAAGAAGATCTCGAGAGAAAACTGCCCCCTTGCAATCCTTCCCCACAGATGGCTTGGGTCTTTGGCTCCCCTCCCTGAACTTGGAAAGAGCCCTTCTCATTCTTTAGCAGCAGTCACTGGGTAATGGCCGTGGCCCGCGGGGCAGGCCTGAGTGGGAGAAGGGAAGTGTGTCTGTGGTTGGGGTTGGCAGCTGGCTCTGACTTGGACAGAATTAGAAGCTTGTTTTGAAGCCTAGAAAGACTATTTTTAGCTGGGAGCGTGTTTGCGCTTCCTGGAGCAAGGTCTTACAGACCTGCCTAGGACTTCACGCTCAACCCAGCGGCCAGACCTACGCTCCCTCTTCCCTGTTCCAGAGGGTCCCGAGGCAGCCGGGAAACCCTGCTGTCAGCCCCTGGCCTCAGATCAGCCTGTCCCCAGCCCCTGGGGCGTATTTTGCCTGTCTTTCTCAGCCCACCAGTCTCCAGCCAGAGGCACCAGTAAGGGGCACTGTGGAGTCCCAGAAAGTGCCCAGGCGGGGCTGGAGGCCTAGCTCTGACTGTTAACTTATCAGACAAGTTACTTAACCCCCTGTGGCCTCACATTCTCATCTATAATGAGGATAACAACAGCCGCTTGTGGATAGGTGTGTGGATTCAGTGAGATAACACAAAGACACAGTAATAGCTTATGAGACAATCCCCTCCTCCACCTCACCAGCCTCCCAGAAGAGGACTCTGGGACAGCTTGACACTCTTTCTTGCTGACAAAGATAATGGACTCCTGAGAGATAGCTTGTATGTACGTGATTCAAAACATTTCCTTGGATTTGTCGTTGTTCAGTTGACTAAGTCATGTCTGACTCTTTGCGACCCCGTGGACTGCAGCGCGCCAGTCCTCCCTGTCCCTCACTATCTCCCGGAGGTTGCCCAAGTTCATGCTTACTGAATAGGTGATGCTATCCAACCATCTCATCCTCTGCTGCCCTCTTCCAAGAGATTTTCCCTTAGATTCAAAAGTTCAGAAATGAATACAGGGGCTTCGCTGGCGGCTCAGTGGTGAAGAATCGACTGCCAATGCAGGGGAAACGGGTTTGATCCCTGGCCTGGGAAGATCCCACACGCGTGGCAGCAACTAAGCCCCTGTGCCACGACTGCTGAGCCTGTGCTCTGGAGCCCAGGAGCTCCAACGACTGAAGCCTGAACGCCCTAGAGCCTGTGTTCCACAGCAAGAGATGCCGCAGAATGAGAAGCCCACTGAGTAGCCCCTACTCAGCTGCAACCAGAGAAAAGCCCACACACCAATGAAGACCCAGCACAGCCGCCCCCCACCTCCCCAGAAGACCTTTGTCTTAAAAAAAAAACAAACACCCATGAATATAGACTCTTCACAGGTCAAACTCTGAAGGACACATAAAGAAAAAAAATCTCCCTTCCCCTCCTGCAATCTCACTGGAGATGATCAACTTTCACAGCCCATGGGTGCCTTTCCACATAGTTTCTATCTGCATACAAACACAAACACTGGAAAACATTCTCCTTTTAACAGGTTAAAGACGCTTCTCTGCAAGTTCCTTTTCACTTTACAGTAGGTCATGGGCATCATCTACAGCAATACATGTGGATCTAGCTCGTTGGTTTTAATAGCTGCATAAGACTCCATAGATTACATGAAGCATAGTTATCCAGCCATTTCCCATTCGATGGATGGGAGGGTGCATTACAAACAATGCTGCAGCGACTGCTGCTGCTAAGTCGCTTCAGTCGTGTCCGACTCTGTGCGACCCTGTAGACGGCAGCCCACCAGGCTCCTCCGTCCCTGGGATTCTCCAAGCAAGAACACTGGAGTGGGTTGCCATTTCCTTCTCCAATGCATGGAAGTGAAAACTGAAAGTGAAGTCGCTCAGTCATGTCCGACTCTTTGCGACCCCATGGACTGCAGCCTACCAGGCTCCTCCGTCCATGGGATTTCCAGGCAAGAGTACTGGAGTGGGGTGCCATTGCCTTCTCCGGCTGCAGCGACAGTCCTTGCACAAATATCCTTGTGAAATTGTGCTTTAATTTCTACAGGATCCTTTACGCAAAGTATGATTATTGGGCTAAAAGGTTATCCTGAGAGTGTATTTCCCCCAGATTTTTGAGCTTCCTACTCGGAATTTGTTTGTTCCGGACACTTTCACTTTTCAAGCTCCAAGGAGCAGCTAGCTAGCGACGCCTCCCGGGGAGAAAACACCAGCTGTCTGCAGCGAGCGGATGCAGGTGGCGCTTCAGGGCCAAAGGGTTTAGTGGGGAGCGCTTAAGGGCAGGAGACTCAGGAAGGAGTATTGGGCTCCAGAGAGACCCTGGTCAGGTGACGTCCCTCCTCGGGGCTCGGTTTCCCTCTGCGTAGACTGTGATATCGTGGTCCCGGCGCGGGTTGGAAAAGAATTTCCAGACATGAGACAGAATGAAAAAAGAATAAAGCTTATTAGAGTGGGAGATGCTGTTAGAACAGGGGGCCAATTCAAGGGGGAACCGACCTTGAATGGGGGGTCCTCAGTCCACTTTTATAGCCAGGGTACAAGGAGCGCGCTAGGGGTCTTGCGGGCCATTTGCTGATTGGATGAGGCTCCTATACTGGGTGGGGGAAAGAGTAGGGCAAATGCCTCCTCCCTACGGGGTAGGAGGAGAGACAGGTTATACTGTTCCATTAATAGTTACACTATGGGGGAGCGAAGGACGATAAGGGTCTGGTTTTTCCGTTCCTGCGTTCCAAGACCCTCCTTAGTTATCTGCTCTTCCGTCCTTGGGTCACCACATGTGACTCCAACCAAAATGAGACGCAGACTGAGCCTAGAGCTGGTGATCTCTGATCTCCGCCTTATGAATTCCTGGCCTTGTTGGCTCCCCCAGGACCTAGGCTGCGTTTCCCTACTCCCTCCCCATCATCTTCCCTGGCTCCTTCAAGAGCAGAAGTGGCCAGAAAGGGTAAAGCGACAAATAAGCCCTCTCCTGGATCGGTCATGTATTGCTTTTGCCCGGCTTTGGCTCTCTCCCGCCCTGGCGGCTCGGCTATCGAGTGCTCCCGTCTGAGCCTGGCGAGTAGCCGAGGGGGCGGCGATTCGGCCATCCTTTGCTTCCGCCTGGACCCGCCCTCCCGTTCGAGCCGCAACCCGGGCACTGCGATCGGTGGCTCGACCCGCGACTTTCGCCCACTTTGCCTGCCGCTGGCGCTTCCGGTTCCGGTACAGGCACAGCGCGGGATCTAAGGCCCCAGGCATGGCGGGGAGCCGGCTGGAAACCGTGGGGAGCATTTTCACGCGGTGCGTGCTCGGAGCCGGGGGTGTGCCGAGGGCGCGAGCGCGTCTCCCCCTTTTACGCCCTTTCTTGGGTGGGTCTGATCCTGGCCAGGCCTTTCTCGTGCTTTGTCCTGCTTCTGAAAAATTGTGCTTGGCTGCGTCACCGCTTGAATTTCTTAGCTCGCACGTTCAAGATCGCACCTTTCCGCTCTCCAAGTGGAAAGTGAAGTGAAAGTCTCAGTCGTGTCCGACTCTGCGACCCCTTGGACTACACAGTCCATGGAATTCTCCAGGCCAGAATACTGGAGTGCGTTGCGTAGCCTTTTTCTCTTCTGCAGGGAATCTTCCCAACCCAGGTATCAAACCTGGGTCTCCCGCATTGCAGGCGGATTCTTTACCATCGGAACCACCAGGGAAGCCCAAGAATACTGGAATGAGTAGCCTGTCCCTTCTGCAGGGGATGTTCCCGACCCAGGAATCGAACCGGGGTCTCCTGCATTGCAGGCGGATTCTTTACCAGCCGGGCTCCAAGTGGAGGTCTCTGGGAAAAATAAGGGAGGATGGGGCTGTTGGGCCTGGTCAGAACAGTCTTTGCATTTTCCTTGATTGGACGTGGATGAGGCGAGGGGAGTGGAACGCACATGAGAAGGTGGATTAACCCTGAGCACTGTTTGGTTGGTTTGGAGTTTGGAAACATTTTACCATCTAGCAGGTAGGGGACCCCCTGCTCTGCCCTCCTTCCGGTTGTCTTCTGGACTCCGCGACCCTGCCAGTGTCTCAGACTGCATCAGGGGCTCAGACAGGCTGTTGTCACTTACTGACGTTTGTTCTTTACTCTTCCTTCAGGACGCGAGACCTGATTCGGGCTGGGGTGTTGAAGGAGAAACCCCTTTGGTTTGACATATATAACGCCTTCCCTCCGCTGCGGGAGCCGGTCTTCCGAAGGCCTCGCTTGCGATATGGCAAAGCTAAATCTCCCACCCAGGACATCTTTTACCACGAGGATCAGATTAGAGCGTGAGTGTGGCGCCCATACGGTGGACCAGAGGCAGCAACTTCAGAAGGAAAGGTTTAGCCAGCAGTCTGGCCACTTCCATAGGAATTATCTCGCCAGGACAGAGAAGCAGAAGTTCGAATTAGAACCTGGTGCCCAGCAGCTGACCAGCCATTGCAGTTATAGCTACCTGTTTCTGGGCATCTGTTTGGTGTCTGGCACTGTGTTAAGCCCCTAACAAACGTTACTTCATTTAGGTTTTACTCTAATCCTGCAAGATAGGTATCCTCGTCTCCGTTTTAGTCATGAGAACTGTGAGGCTCAAGGAGGTCGACTTGACCGGGAATTCACAGGACAAATCTCCTTCCCTTAAATACTGATGTCAGTTTTTAACATCTGGAATGTTAGGATCAGAGACTGTGTCTAATTGAAATGAATACATATCCCTTATTCTTGCCCCTATTCCTGAATAAGAAAAAAAACTTAGAAAGTCATCATATTGTTTATTGAGGTCCAGGCGCCCACCTTTCACTTGAAAACCACGCTGCCCCCCTTGCCCAACACACCTTTGAGGTAGGAGAACAAGTATGTTCTGGCTGTATTTGGAAATTTTCAGAGGTCTTTAGGGCATTAAATATTCTTCCAGTACTTTTCTGCTCAGGTCCATTCCATTCACTTGGTCAGGATGCTTTCAGGGTTGTTTATATGTTAAAATCATTTGTGCTTCTGTGTACACAGCAGCGGAACTGGGTGGTGGTCATTGGAGAATGGAATATTTTACTGCATCCTCTTGTTACTTGTAATGCCCAAATTATAACACTGTGAACTTAAATAGTTTTTTGAACCTTTATCTTTTCTTTGGCTTTTTTGTTTGTTTTGATGTTTTTGATATTTTAAGGACTTATAACAACGAAATAAGTTTACTGAATGTGTGCTTGCTCAGTTGCGTCTAACTCTTTGTGGCCTCATGGACAGTAAGCCCACCAGGCTCCTCTGTCCATGGGATTCTCCAGGCAGGAATACTGAAGTGGGTTGCCGTGTCTTCCTCCAGGGGATTTTCCTGACCCAGGGATAGAACCTGAGTCTCCTGTGTCTCCTGCACTGGGAGGTGGATTCTTTACCACTGAGACATCTAGGAAGCCAAAATCTTAATGGAAAAAGCAAAATCATGAAAGTAATAGAAGAAAACATGGGATAATTGAAAAATAATCTCAATGATATTAATAAAAGCCTACCTAAGCGTGACATAAAAACCCAGAAGCCAGGGCTTTCCTGATGGTCCAGTGGCTAAGACTCCTTGCTCTCGATGCAGGGGACATGTCGCAACTGAGAGTTCACATGCTATAAATAAAGATCCCGTGTGCCATAACTGATTGCTGGCATAGCCAAATAAGTAAATATTTAAATAAACTTATTTAAGTTGAAAAAGAACACACCAAATCTAGAAGCCATAAATGAAAGCATTAAAGTTTTCTGCACATAAAAACTACCATAAGCAAAATAAAAAATCGGCTGACGTACTGGGAAGAACTTTGGCGACATGTATGACGAAGGGCTAGTTTCCTGTTTACGTTGCTGTAAAACGACTAAAAGGAAAAAATGGGCAAAGAACATGGATAGGTCACAGAAAAGGGAATTCCTTTGCTTTTAAACATGAAAAGATACTGAGTCTGTTTAATAAGAAAAGCAAAACTACAGTGAAGTACAACAGGTGACCTGTCAGACTGATAAAGGTCAAAAAGTTGGGAAATATAATATGGTCAGGGTTTGGGGAATAGGCAGTCTCCTATCTGCCTATTGATACCCTTGTCTGGGTATAAATGGATACAGCCCCTCCCTCTGGAAAGCATTTTGGCAGTTTGGAAGGTCAGATTACAAATTAAGGTATCTTGACCCAACAGTACTATTTTTAAAAAATAGTTTTTTAATTTATTTATTTTTGGCTGTGCTGGGTCTTCATTGCTCCAAAGGCTTTTCTCTGGTTGCGGAGAATGGGGGCTACACTCTGTGGTGAACGGGCTTCTCAATGCAGTGGCTTCTCTTGTTAGGAAGCATGGGCTCTAAAATGTGCGGGCTTCAGTAGATGTGGCAAATGGGCTCAGTAGTTGCGGCTCCTAAGTTCTAGAGCACAGGCTCAGTAGTTGTGCATGGACTTAGTTGCTCCATGGCATGTGGGATTTTCCCTGACCGGGGACCAAAGCCGTGTCTCTTGCATTGGCAGGTGGGTTCTTCACCACTGAGCCACCAGGAAAGCCTCAATAATCCATTTTTATGAAATTATTCCATAGTACACCAAGAAATGTGGATAAAGGTAATCATTGCAACACTAAAATAGCAAAGGACTAAAAGCAATCTACATGCAGTGAATTGAAATGATCTCTGAGAAATATTAAGTAAAAAGGCAAGATGTGTTTACTGTCCTGGGGGTTACACCATGTGGCTGAGCACAGGGAATGATAGATACATGTATACTCATATGGATAGAACATTCCTGGGTGGGTACACAGGGAACTGGTTAGTGTTGCTTACATGGAGGGGAACTGGGAGATGGGGTACAGGGCTGAGGGGGAGTGCTACTTTGCTCTGGATGCCTTTCTGTAACATTTCATGTATTTACCATGTGCACACATGGCTTATTGAAGACAAAAGCTGTTTGGCTCAGGGTCTGTAAGTCATGTTATACTCAATTTCTCAGGGTCTAGCAATTATTCTTTACTCCTTTCTTGGCCATGATCTATAACTGGAGATTTATGTTGTATTGTTTTGTATTTTCAAGGAAATTTTATGCAGCCTATGGATCTGGTCCAAAAGCTTTTGATCTGTTCAACCCAAACTTCAAGTCTACCTGTCAACGGTAAGTCAGTCCACAAGTCTTGGGTTACCTTTCCTTGTTTTAGAGCTTAGTTGTCAGGTTGAGGAGTCTTGTTGAATTCCACTTGAGGAAAAAGATGTTCCTATGGGAAGATCTCTTAAGGGAATACTTGGTAATGTGTAACAGCAGGATTTGACAACTCTCAGTGTACAGAGCAAAGATGTGACTGCTTGGAATTCTAGGTTCGTGGAGAAGTACATTGAGCTACAGAAACTTGGAGAAACAGATGAAGAGAAGTTATTTGTGGAAGCAGGGAAGGCTTTGTTGGCGGAAGGTGTCATTTTAAGACGAGTAGAAAAAGCAAGGACTGTGAGTATTTTATTATCACAGCTCTTACTAGGGTTCCAGATCAAATCCTGGTAGACTGAGTAAACTAGAATTTTGTGGTAAGGATTGCTGCATGGAACAAGTGAATTGTCATGAGGGCTTTTAAAATTGTGGTTCTGTAGAGAGTTTTCATGTTTATTGGGTATAATTGAATTTGACCTGAGATAGTAATGCTAAATTTTTGACTCAGTGATAGAATGTGGCTCGTCACATATTAATACTTTCAGCCAGTTGAATGAAAGTGATAACGTTTGAGTGATGTACTTATATCTGGTGTTTTAAGCAACAGGAAGGTAGTCAAGTGTCCCGGAAATCTGAATCCCTGGGTGTCGAATCCCAAACTGCGTTGGAGGAGAACCCGCCTCTGAAAGAAGTTCCGCAGGCCCAGCATCTGGAGTCACCTGGGGAAGAGTCCAAAGGCCTCTCACCTCCCTGAAGAACGTGTATCCTGTGTACACTGCCGTCCAAGCTGGATTCACTACTGGAATGTTGAACTGTTTTTAACAGTTGAACTTTGTAAATGTTTCCTGATCTCTGAGGCATGGTGTTTGCCTTCTTTGGGTTCCCACTTGTAGGTTGTCATAAAGCTCTGTATTATAGTTTGAAGAAGCAGTTGTGTGAACTTTGATGTTATGGTGGTATTAAATAAAGAGTTCCTCGGTGCTTCTAAAGTAAATTTACTTTAAAATTGTAAATAGCGTGAGAAAACCTTTATAAGTACTGTTTGAATGGGATTCACTCTGAGTTGGTTTGCTGAGACTCTTGTCTCGGATCTGTCCGACTCTGACGTGCATATCACATGTGGCTCCCTGGCCAGCTGTTTTTGTCTGTGAATAATCTTTACTTTTTGCTTGAGAGGCCAGGCTGACAGGTGCTTTGCAGTAAGAGCAAGGACCTGTCACTGATGATGAAGTAAGGTCAAAACTGCAGTCTCATGAATTGAATGCTGGAGACAGCATAGACCTGCACATAGTAGGCTGCTCAGGAAGATTTCCTGAATGAATGACTGATCACATGTAGCTGAAAAATGAATTCAGACGATGTCTCTGTAGGTAACTGAGCTGCCAAGAGGGATGACACCCCCCACCCCCATCCACCTGCCTCCCTGGTGTCAAGCTGTGCTTACGAGTTTTTGCCAGCTCTCCTGCTTTATTCATTTTCTTATCTTTTACTAAATAAATACTCCTCAGCTATTATTAATGAGCTTCTTCAGAAACTTCTTCCTTTCAAACCCATGTAGCTTTCCCCCCCGTTCTTTGTGCAGTGTCTTCTGTCTCCTGGTAGGTTAGGGGCAGGGCCCACATCCCACCACCTGGATGCCTCGCACGCGTGGTACTCAGGTCATGGAAGGTCAAGGCATATACGAGGCAAAAGCCACTCTCAGCCATATTACTTTCCCTACCCCCCACCCTTGTCTTTGTTCTACAATTCCTCTTGTTTAGGGAATGCTTTGCATTTAGCTGGGGAAGTAAATTATGGCCATTCAACACTGAGTGCCAAGGCCTTGGGAGAAGGATTTCAACAGGGGGAAGAGACTGTTGTGTTCTCAGAGGAACGATCGGGGCTGACTTGTTACCTTTCTAAACCTTTCTAGGATTTAAAAGGCAGTTTCTTTGTCCTAATGGTGAAAATGTTTTAAAAATTTATTGGTTGCATAGTTAAAAACTATGCCCCTGGTCCAAAATGCCCATGGTGAAAAGCCAGTATCCTCCCCAGTGTATCCCCCAGCCCTCCCCTTTTTCCTTCCGTAAGGCCACCACCATCACCTGTTTCCAGAAATAATTGTGAAGGTGTACAAGGGGACATTCTGCATAGTGTTCTGTACCTTGTTTTCCACTAAAGTCTCAGATCCTTTGGATGCATAGCAAGCCTTTAGGTTGGATCTCAGTGATCAAGATAGTCAAAGGGGATGCCATTGTGAGCAGCTGGGTGGTGGTGCCAAGCACCAGTTCACACAGAGCCAGGTTGGGTCCCACGATTCGAGGGGAGGTCTGTGAGCTGCTGGGCTAAGTTGGAAGTGTGCTCAGCACCCCCACCCACCCACCTGGAGCTAGAGAAAGAACCTAGGAGTTCCACTGCCCTGAACGGAACCCCCCAAAAGGATCCTTGAACATCTGCTCCCTTCCCACTGGCAGTCCCTGGATGAGGGGGTGGGTGACCAAAATTTAGGCGTCTGAGGAAGCCAGGGTGGAAAATCTTTAAAAAGAAAAAGCAAGAAAATTCCCTGGTGATTCAGTGATTAGGACTTGGCTGTCACTGCCAAGGGCCTGGATTCAATCTCTGGTTGGGGAATCCCACAAGCCACGTGGCATGCCAGTAAATGAAAAAAACAAGGTCAAAGGTGTGAGGCTTCCTTGGGGCATTCAAAACTCTTCCCATGGTCATTGTGAACAAAAGCCATTACCAGGTCCCTATAGTGTTTGGAGAGTGGAAGTGTGATCTCATTCTTTTTAAAAATTGACGCATTTATTTGGCTGCGTCAGGTCTAAGTCGTGGCTGGGGGGGGGGGTGGGGGGAATCTGTGTTGCGTCAAGCAGCATCTTTCATTGCGGTGCCCTGACCCTAGCTGCAGCCTTCAGGCTTATTTGGTCCGCAGCATGTGATATCTTAGTTCCCTGACCATGTCCCCTGCATTGCAAGGTGGATTCTCAACCAGTGGCCTAGGAGGGAAGGCCTATGACCTCTTTCTTAACTTAAACTTATCGTTGTTGGGAAGATAAGGTGACTTTCAAAGCAAGATGAACAGGAATCCTTTTAAATTAGTGAAGTGTAGAGAGACAGGAAGAGGGTCAGCCCTGGACTAGTCTAGGACCACTGCCTGGGGAGCCTTGAAGGCGGGGTGGGAGGGATGTGAAAGTGTGCCTGCTGCTTTTTCTGCCAGGAACCACCTGCCTGCCACCATGGTCTTTAAAAACCATTATTGGCCTTTTCACATGGTATCTGTGCTCGAAAGCTTTACTAACACTCACGTCAGTTCTCAAGTCCCCGTTGAGCCCCTTCCAGGCTGTGCTCGCTGCAGTCCCAGGTCCACTGTTTGGTTGACCCTGGTCTTCCATGCCAGGGTAGCTCTCCTCTTCCCATTCAGAGCGGGAACAAGGGCAGAAATCCTTATGTGTATGCACTTAAGCATTAAATCAGGAGTGGGCCCTCCATGGGGGTTTGCTGAGCTGAAGCCAAGGAAGGCGTATGTCCAGGTCACAGTGAAATCTGCACAAGATGAGTCTGTAGGTCTGGGTTCTAGTTCCGGTTGTTCCAGTTTTTACTGGTGTGACCTTGTGCCCATCGTGGTCTCTCTGACTACGAAATAGGGATGGTATTTGCCTCTTTGGCTTCCAGTTAGTGTTAGTACTATGAGAATTACTTGAGACAATGAACACAAAACTCACTTATAATATGTGTTATGGGTACCTTTATTACGCTCTTGAGGAGCAGTGGAAAACAGGTTTGAACAGATAGGATGGGATCGGATCACGGTGGCCTCCGTAACTACACAGAGGAGTTGAGTGGGTGTAAGAAGGTCAGAGCAGAGAAGTAACATAGTGAAGACAGCGTCAGGTCAAAGGAAGATTCGGCCAGACGTGACATACAGAATGGGATGGGGGGTGGGCAGTGAGGGAGGGAGGAAGAGACATGTCAGAAAGACTTCCGTCTCTGCAGTCATCCCACTTGGAGGCAGAGACTCTAAGCTTGCCAACCTGAGTACCGGAAGAACAGTGACGTCACTAACAGAGGTCAAGGTGGGGAAGAGAGCTGCATTTCTCAACATACTGAGTTAGCGGACAGCATTCAAGTGGCAGGCAGAGATATGGGTTGGAGGTCTGGGAGATGGGAAGGAAACCTCAGCACAGGGAAGGGCTGGAGCCAGGAGAACGAATGAGCTCTCAAGGGAAGAGGAAGGAGATGCAGGATGTGGGAGCTGAACCAGGTGAGTGCTTAGGACTGGAGAGTAAGAATGTTAGCAAAGAAAACAGGTCCAGCATATTCCTGTGTCTAAATAGTGAGGCTTGTTGCAGTGGTCCTGCATTCACCAGGTTTTATACAGTTCTTCATTTGCTTTTGTTGGGTAGACCTGATACTTTTCTTTTAAAGATTTTTTTTTTAATGTGGAGCATTTTTAAAGCCTTTATTGAACTTGTTACAATATTGCTTTTATTTTATTTATTTATTTTATTTTTGAGGCATGTGGGATCTTTGTGTCTTAGCTCCCTGACCAGGGATTAAACCCACACCCCCTGCATTGGAAGGGGAAGTCTTAACAACCGGACCACGAGAGAAGTCCTATGGGTAGAACTGATCCTTGACTGTGTATCCTTAAAAGGCAAGCACAACTCTTTTTGTAATTTTGTGTAGTCTTCCTTGACTTATGATGGGGTTAAGTCCCCACAAACACATCGTAAGTCGAAAATATCATAAGTTTACAATGCATTTAATACACTTACCACCCCTCTACATCAGAATTTAGGCCAGGCTACCTTAAACACGCTCAGAACACTTCCATTATCCTACAGTTGGGCAAAATCCTCTAAGACAAAGCTTATTTTATAATAAAGTGTTGAATATCTCATGCAATTTGTTGAATACTGTACTGAAAGTGAAAAAGAGGATGGTTGTCAGAGTATCGGTTGTTTGCTCTTGTGCTGGCACGGCTGACAGCATCACGAGACTGTATCATGTACCTGTCGCTAGGTTAGGAGAAGATCAAGATTCCAAAATCAAAGTACAGTTTCCATGGCATGCAGATTTTTCACACCATTGTAAAGTTAAAAAATTGTAAGCAAACCATTGTAAGATTGGGGACCATTTGTTTAACACTCAATATCCTGTTCTCTGATAGTGAAACTGGTATTACGGGAAAAACTGTGCCTCTGAAGAATTCTTGGTTTTCTTAGAATGATACCCTTTCCCCAAATGAATAATGGCTGGGGACTTCCCTGGTGGTCCGGTGGCTAAGACTCCACGCTCCCAGTGCAGGGGGCCTGGGTTCGATGCCTGGTCAGGGAACTGGATCCCACATCCCGAAACTAAAGGTCTTGCATGCCAGCAAGTAAAGACCTCCAATGCTGCAACGAAGATCACGGCAACGAAAATTGAAGATCCGATGTGCCACTAAGACCGACACAGTCAAATAGACAAAAATAAATGACGACTTGCCACTTGAAGACACTCGCCGGCTTCTTTCTTTTCAAACAAAGTGGGATGAGAATCTTATCATCCGATTCAAGTGGGATGATAAGGCTTTCTCTGAGGCCAGCCCTGATGCCCCGCTCTGTTCTCGGGCACCCAGACGAGGCTCACTCGGGTTGTGCAGCCTCGTTCGTCCTTCTAGGCTCTGACCAAGCCCGGCTCAGAACCGGGCTGTCCGTTTCCCTGACTACCTGGGAGCTGCACCATGTGACAGGGTGGCTCTGAGAGTGAAAGCAAGCTGGCACTGTGGAGCTGGGAACGAGGAAATGTGAGTCGAGTGTGTGTGCGTGTGTGTCTGTGTCTGTGAGGTTGGGCGTTGTTCCTGAGCTCCATCCCAGAGCTGCCAAAAGGTGGGAGACTGACTGGCTGGGTTAATCATGCATTCTGAGCTTTTGATGGGGCCCGACGAGACAGATGCCTGAGCAGGTTCAGTGAACAACTTGGTTGAGGTCACCTTGGCTGATGGAGGAAGGGCACTTGCCCTCCTGTGGCAAAGACAGGAAATGGCTTTCCTGTCACTTCCAGGGTAGCGCTCAGTGTGGCAAGCGGGTCTCTGATTGGATGAGCCCAGCACTGGAGCAGTTTCTGTGGAGAGGTTGAACCAGACAAGTGTTTATTGCTGCAGCACGAAAATTAAAAGGTTGCTAGGGGAAGGCAAGGGAGGCAGGAAGTTAAGTGCTGAGTCCCCTACAAATGCCGCTGCCGTGGTCCGCCCCCAGCCCATCGGTGCAGATTACAGAGAAGGGATTTTCCTTAAATTCTAGCTGACAATGAAATTACATTTGGGGTATAGTTTTACCCTCGACTGATGCTTTTCCTGAACTGGAACTGAAATGTCAGTCACCTGACCTTCTAGTCACTCAGTTCTTTTAATTAAAAGATGGTTCTAAGCAAAATCCAGTAGTGGTCCATTTATTATTTATCAAGCATTTTCCTTCCAGCAGTTAGTGAAAGGTCAGTGGCTTCAACGGATGCTTTGTTTTGGGTGAGCAGCTTAGATGAAAAAGATACACAATCAATCTCCACTCCCTCCTATTTGCTCACAGGCAGGACACTGTTTAATAGTCACTTTGGCATTTAGGATCTCAGACCCCTTGAAACATGCGGAAAAGTGCATGTGCATCCCTTGCTGCTGAACATTTCTCCAAAAGCAAACATCAGGTTGTGATTATGGTTAATAATGAGATATTGATTGTTTGAAAATGTCACCACCTGGGACGTTGGCCCCAGCACCGCTAGATGGCGCTGCCCTCTCACGCTGACGGGCCACGATCGGTTCGTTTCCTTGCCTCGGGATACCTTGCCTTTCAAGGTTGGCGAGTGTCCTTGGAAAATGATGTTCTGGCTGAGATTTAGGAAGCTGAGGTCCTGGGGGTGCCTGGGGTTACAGTAGAGATGGGAGTGGAAGGGCCACAGGACACATGCCAAGACCTGCAGAGTGGGGGTGGGTGGACCCAGCGCAGTCTGCACCCTAACAGGAGCAGAAGGGGAAGGACCTAACCAGTGCTGAGCCCCTGGAGTCTCTGCCCGCAGCAGGGTTCTCTGACCTCCAGTCAGTCTGCGAATTTGCTTCAGAGGATGGAGGGGGAGAACGGTGCAGGCAGAGGGGGTTAGTGCGGAGCTGCGGAAACACCCAGGCCTGTGGCCAGACACCTGAGATTGAAACCCTGATCAGTTGCTTTGTCTTGTGAATGAGCGAGTGAATAGCTTGTGCCTCGGTTTCCTTATCTGCAGGACAGGAAACCCCACAGCTGCCTCTTGGAGTTGTGATATGCAGCAAACAAGCGTCAACAAACCGGATCTGTCTTCGCTCTCCCTGCTTGGAAAGCTTCAGCAACTGTTGATTCCCACTGGATGGAAGTGAACGTGCTTTAGACCAAAATGCAGAAGAAACAAAACGTTGGTGTCACATACCTTTTCACCAGATGCTTGTTTAATCATTTGTCTTTTCTCAACCCTCTCCCCCAGTAGTTACCATCTCCTTTATCGTCTTCCAGCCTCCTAGTAGCCAATCAATCAACCAAAAAACCCAAAGGACGAAACCAAAGACCATCCTGGGAACTTGTCCATCATTGGAACTTACCCAATGCTGGTAGGTTTCACTGAAAAACTTGCTTTTCTTTAGTTATTTCTTAAGCAGACTCTGTGTGTGTGTGTGTGTGTGTGTGTGTGTAGAAACTGGTGTTTTACTGGCATTCCTTCTGTCACTTTTTCCCTTTGTCATTGTTGCTCCCCTGCCTTCCTTGTGGTAATCTTTTCTCCTTTCTTTCTCTCCTCTGCACCCCAGACTGTAGGGGGTAGCCAGGGGGTCATGACCTAGAGGCCTGGAGGGAGAGCTCTGGCCTCTTTCCTCCGGAGGTCTCAGTCAAAAGAATTGTGCTTGAGTCCTGGCACTTGCTTCCCTGTGTGACTGTGGCTTTGAGTAGGTCACTTAATCCTTCTAAATATTCAGTTCTAGGGAAGTGAAAGCGCTCAGTCATGTCCAGCTCTTTGTGACCCCATGGACTGAACAGTCTATGGAATTCTCCAGGCTAGAAGAGTGGGTAGCCTTTCCCTTCTCCAGGGGATCTTCCCAACCCAGGGATCGAACCCAGGTCTCCTGCATTACAGGTGGATTCTTTACCAGCTGAGCCACAAGGGGAGCCCAAGAATTCTGGAGTTGGTAGCCTCTCCCTTCTGCAGGGGATCTTCCCGACCCAGGAATTGAACCGGAGAGCCTACTAGGTCCTTGAAAGTGTGTTTGTTGAGTGAACGAATGGACAAATAAACGTTTCCCCATCCATACCGTGGGGAGACTTGTACCAGCACCATGTATGCTTTGGGGGCAGAACCCATACAAGAGACGGATGTGACAGAATGGTGTAAATGCTCGAGCCTCCTACAGTGACAGGAAATAGCGGTGTGGGGAGATGGAAATGGCCCTGGCCGCAGAGCCAGGCTTCCCCCAGAAGAACAGAGGCGGGGACTTTGGGGGGTCCAGAGCAGCAAGGAGGCCGGTGGTCTCTCCTGCTGAGGAAGCCTGCTGAGGAGGCCCGCTCTTGCACAACCCCCTGCAGACACGCTCAGGATCACCTACCGCACATTAAACGCGGGGAGAGGGGGTCCTGAGCTCTCTCACCGGCTTCCCTGGCCTCTGCCAAGTGCGGCGAGCCGGCCCTGCTCCAGCCTTGGTCCCTGCCTCTGCACCCTCCTGCGGCTTGCCAGGCTTGCCAGGCTCCATCCCCCTGCCCTGGCGCGTGTGTTGCTTCAGCCCCTCGAGGCTTCCAGCCCACCCCTCCCAGGGTAAAATTCCGCCAACCACGGGCTGCTGTCGTCACTGCTGCCTCAGCCTTGGGCTGACTGTCACCTCTCACGGCAAGGCAGGGTCTCCAGTTCAGACTGGGCAGAGGGAGGGTCCAGGCCCGGGCCTGGCTGATCTCACCGCACCCGGCTCCTGCCACACTCGTGGGGGCCCCTGAAGTTAGAACAAGAGGCTTAACCTCAGAAAAACAACAAATTAAATCCTAAGGAGGCAACCTCGCCCCCTCTCTCACTTTCCCACTTTTGGATGTGAGAGAAAAGGAAGGGGCTGTGGGAGACAGCCCAGCTGAGTAGGAACATCTGGTAACCTGAGTTCCAGGCAGATAAAATGCACCAGAATTTCCCACAGTCCTACAGCTTTCCAGCGGTGTCTCCTGGCCTGGGCAACTTAAGTGCCAATCCAGCATGTTCTCAGAACTGGACCTGTTTATTCCTTCCCTTTTGATTACTGAAGTAATCAAAATCAAATTCAGACCAACCTCTGAAAAGAACCACTTTGAATACCTATGAAGTCAAGAAGGTTGAATTTAGGAAAGTTTCATCTACAGGACTTTGTTCCCCTGAGCTGTAGGCCACTTATAATTAATATTAATGAAAGACAGATGACAGATGCTTATTGCTCAACTGACAGACGTGCTGCCAAAGCCCACGGGGGTTACTTTAAGATCTAAAGGACTTGAATGTACTTCACTGTCACGTTGAAGAGAATAGAACTTTCAGGGTGTAATCAAAATTTCGTATGTATGAGAACTCAGTGACCCACAGGCAATGTCTGCCTTAACAAAAAACACGACACAAAAGAACTGAGTGTGCCGCCATTGCTTACCGACATTTAGAAATAGCTCCTTTAAGCCCCAGACCGAGGCGGGAGATGAAGGGAGACCGTAGGTGCAGCACAGGCTCCGGCTCCTGGAGACCCCAGCCCAGACTCAGCTCATGCCCTAATTGGGAGACCCCAGCGTTCACTTTTCACTTTCATGCATTGGAGAAGGAGATGGCAACCCACTCCAGTGTTCTTGCCTGGAGAATCCCAGGGACGGGGGAGCCTGGTGGGCTGCCGTCTATGGGGTCGCACAGAGTCGGACGCGACCGAAATGACTTAGCATTTGGGACGTCGTTAACCTTTTCAGCCATTTGTAAAATAAAGGGTTGAGCTGCAAGACCTCAAAAGGCAGAGTCTTTGGGTCTGTGGTTCCGAGAAGAACTGCAAAGCTGGGGAGAAAACATGCTCCAAGACTTACTAAATACATACTCAAGGTCTTTTCAGTTTTTAAATGTTGATTATGGAAACACTCATAAAGGTAGAGAAAATAGTGCAATGATCCTCCACATATTCATCATGTAGACTTAACTCATTAATATTTTGCCATATCTGCTCGTCTGTATTTTTTTGAAAATTTTTTTAAATAGAAAAATTATTTATTTCTGCTCTTTTCATGTATCTTATTGTTCCAGAAACAGTCTTCCGTACATATCTGAAATGATGTACTGTCACACACTCTGTTTAAAGGCAAAGCCTCATTGATAAAGCTGATCAGCTGTCCAGAGTTCTCAGCTTATGGGACCTCACTTCCTGGTTTTACATTAATTTCTGAAGGTCAGAAAAGTCACCTCCAAAAAATGTCAAGGGCTTTGTAAAAAACAATCACTTTATTCAGTATTATAGCTGTAGAAATGAAGTACATTTTCTTTAAGGAAAAAAAAAAAAAAAACCCACAAAGAAAATGCCACTTAACATCATTGGTACATCAGTAAAGGCCAGCAGGGAAAAATACTGATAAGCTTGTTTCTGACACCAAAAAGGCATTCTAGTCCAAGCTTTAATATGGTTCCTATTTTTTCACTAGATGTTTCTTTTCTGCTACTTTTTATCCTTTTCCGTATTTCATATCCAAGGACTAGTACAGCCTTTAAAATTTCATTAACAGGAGAAAATTCAGTACCTGCTGATTTCTTCTCAAAAGACACTCTAACCCATTAGATACCCCAGCAGCTTCATTCTCATGAAGACTCTAGCCATGAAAAAACTCAAACAGGAAGCTGGATGCAAGTCCTTCCATAACAT
>NW_011494889.1:8700476-8701767 GCF_000754665.1 Bison bison bison
TCCATAACATACTGTCCATTTAGGCCAAGAAAGCTACTGGTCTCTGATGTCCGTGTTCATCAGTCACTGAACCAACACTTGGAGGTTCAACAATAACATCACAAAGCATCCCTCCAGTAAGGAGGAAGTAAGACACCACCACCAGAGCGCACACCATTGTGGCTGACGGCATGTGCACCCAGGGCGGCTTCTTCAGCTTCAGGTTCGGGCATTCGAGCACCAAGAATGGGACTCGGTCCAAACTCTCCATGTTGGTGGCAGCGGGGGAAGCTCTCAGCCTCCAACCTCATGCGCCACCCACAAACAGCTGACATATTTTTAAAGTAAGTCCAGACATGGCCTCTGTCGCCCAAGGCTACAGTCTTTCCTCGTGGCTCAGCTGGTTAAGAGTCTGCCTGTAAAGCAGGAGACCTGGGTTCACTCTCTGGGTCAGGAAGATCCCTTGGAGAAGGAAATGGCAGCCCACTCCAGTATTCTTGCCTGGAGAATCCCATGGACAGAGGAGCCTGGTGGCTTATAGTCTATGGGGTCACAAAGAGTCAGACAGGGCTGAACAACTTTCACTTTTACCCAAGGCTACAGTCTGCTTTTGCGAGGTGCTGGAGTGACTGTGAGGAGATTCCCCATGTCCAAGGGCAGAGCAAGAGACTTCCAGAAAAACATTTACTTCTGCTTTATTGACTATGCCAAAGCCTTTGACTGTGTGGATCACAACAAACAGTGGAAAATTCTTCAAGAGATGGGAGTACCAGACCACCTGACCTGCCTCCTGAGAAATCTGCATGCAGGTCAAGAAGCAACAGTTAGAACTGGACATGGAACAACAGACTGGTTCCAAATCAGGAAAGGAGTACGTCAAGGCTGTATATTGTCACCCTTCCTGTTTAACTTCTATGCAGAGTACATCATGAGAAATGCTGGGCTGAGTGAAGCACAAGCTGGAATCAAGATTGCCGGGAGAAATATCAATAACCTCAGATATGCAGATGACACCACCCTTACGGCAGAAAGCGATGAACTAAAGAGCCTCTTGATGAAAGTGAAAGAGGAGAGTGAAAAAGTTGGCTTAAAGCTCAACATTCAGAAAACTAAGATCATGGCATCTGGTCCCATCACTTCATGACAAATAGATGGGGAAACAATGGAAACAGTGACAGACTTTATTATTTTGGGCTCCAAAATCACTGTGGGTAGTGACTGCAGCCATGTAATTAAAAGACACTTGCTCTTTGGAAGAAAAGTTATGACCAACCTAGACAGCATATTAAAAAGCAGAGACATTACTTTGCCA